>NC_086286.1:103071425-103374456 GCF_963924245.1 Chroicocephalus ridibundus | reverse complement strand
CTCCATGAAGAAGATGCAGTTCCTTTCATGATGTTTGTTCTCTGCTGCTTGCACTTGCATTTGTTGCCCTCTTGGGCTGCCCACCTCTTATCACAGACAAGGTCGACGCAAAATGAAACAAAGGAACTTGTGCTCATGATGAAGGAGACGTTGACAGCCATGTTCTGTAGCAAAAGCAAGTGGCAAAACTTCCAATCTGTTTTTTAAGGCTCAGCAAATAAAAAGCTAGCATTCTAAAAAAAAGAAAACAGATAAAGTTGGATGTTCTAGCTCCTTGAATAGTTAGAAAACAGCTGCAATGGTCTAGGGTGGTGGGATTTATGAGACACTATTCCTGTAATTCAGCATGCATGTTACTCATATGATGAAGATTCAGTCTGATCTAGTTGAAGATGTCCCTGCTTACTGCAGGGGTGTTGGACTAGGTGGCCTTTAAAGACCCCTTCCAACCCAACACATTCTATGATTCTTCCTCCTTTATTTGTATCCCTGTGAATGTAGGTATGGGGGAGTAGAATTCACTGTCTGACAAACTTAGTGTCCGTGGAATAGGATTTAGCATTCTGCTGCACCTGGAAACCTTATTTGTAGCTGAAAGAAATCATAGCAGTGTATTTTGAAAAAGCAAGAATGTTTTTATAGAACCTATCTCTGATCTAATGTTTTATTAAATTGCAGTTCATAGCAAAACACAGCCATGACCTTTGAAAACTCTCCATGTTCCTGAATGGTCCACTGGGAGAACATAAATATATTGAATTGTCTTTTACAGTTTCAGCTTTTCTTTTGACCATTATAATGGGAATGAGGTTCAAGAGGTCCAAGAAATTAATGCCAGCCGGACTAGTGGCATGCCTGAGGTAAACATATATTCAGGATCTTAATGTAAAGATTTCACTGATTTTTCAAATAGTTGCCATTTGACATCTGATTCAAGCCAGGATCAGTGGAACAGGTGGTGAGGGTGGTGAGGCACTGGAACAGGTTGCCCAGGGAAGCTGTGGATGCCCCTTCCCTGGAAGTGTTCAAGGCCAGGCTGGATGGGGCTTTGAGCAGCCTGGTCTAGTGGGAGGTGTCCCTGCCAAGGGCAGGGGGGTGGAACTAGATGGTCTTCAAGGTCCCTTCCAACCCAGATCATTCTATGATTCTGTAAGATCAGCACCTTTGAAAACTAGGACGTTTTTGACCTGACTGAAGAACTTTGGTCAGTATTACTGCAAATTATGATGTTTCTAACCATTCTGACTGCTTTATTGCTGCTGTTTATTTTGGCATTCTGATAAACATAATTTTCTGTACTTATTATTTTGAAATTAAATTATGGACTAATTCAAAACTTTTTTTCCCAGTGAGTCCGTAACTCAAAACATTTTTCAACTGTAAGTCAGAAGCTCTGTCTTCTGAAGGAATAATAACTGTTGCTTCATTGTTACCAGTTTTAATATGACACCATCAACTCTTTTACTCCAGTTACATACAGGGAGGAAAAAATCAGATGTAAATTGTCAAGATGCAAAATTTCAGAATCAGAACTTAAACTGGAAAGTGGTATTTTCCCTTGTGGATCGCATTTCAAGCGTAGGTGGGCTCTGTGTTTCAGCAGACACCGAGGCTGTAGATGTAGACATTTTGAAGGATTGCTTACTAGAGGCTCTAGTGTCAGGTATTTATGAATGTGTTGTTACATAATGATGACTTTCACTGTCTTTGTTCATGCACAACCGTATTTATGTTTCTTGTTCTTTTTTTGGCAGCCTTTTGATGATTTTGAGGCTTGTTTTTATGCTGCTGTAGGAGAATTTAGCAACTTCAGAACCGAAGTATGACTGCTGCACTCACTGAACAAACAGGCAAGCTCTCTATACTTGAAAGACAAGTTTGAACACAAGTCTCTACGTTGGATTTATCTTTTCTGTAAAAGATCTGTACCTGTAATTTGATTATTGACATTTGCTGATATTTTGCAAGCTTTTTTAAAAAACTTAAAACAAATGTTTTGTTGAGGATATATTTTGATCTACTTCCGTTTAAGCAGTTTGTTAATTCAAGGGATCTTTTTCCCTAAGTTTGATCTCTTTCAGGGGTGCTGAGCGCCCCAAGAAATTTAGTCTTGCACTGTATCTCTGAAAGAATAATATATATATAATACATGTTTATGCTAAAAAGGTACATTGTATTGAACCATAATTTTGTAGCTTCTGAGATTAAATAATCAATTCTAATCGTATTGTTGCTTACTAATTAATAAAGGCGTGGGCCTGTACTATATTGCACTAGAAAACCCACCTTTCTTTCAGATACACGCATGTTGTTGCGCTGGTTCTAAATGTAAAAACCATTATCAGTGTTAAAATAAAACATAAAATATTCAAAGCTTCTCAGTTTTTTATGCAGACCAGTGAGCCATTTTGTCAATGGTGTGGTGATCTGCTTTGTACTTGGCACTGGTTTAAAACATGTAACTTCGTGTTCAGTACTTCAGTACTCTTTACCAGGTTTGCTGTTTTGGTCTTACATGGGTTATCTTGCTTGACCGTAAGCAAAGGAGAGCATTCAGACATAAACTGTTCAGGGACTGAAGTTGCTTTGGTTTGCATTGAAAATAATTGAGTAGTCCCTGGGTCTGAAAGCTTGGGTAAGACTATCTTCTGGTGCACAGGAATGTGCAACCAAATCATTAGGAAACAGAATATGGGGGAGTGCACTATTGAAGACAAAAAGAAATTTTGCTTCTTTTCATTATTTTTTTTCATACAGAGCTTGCTTATAAAGGCTATCATGTATCAGATCTCAGTGCTGCACAAATCCATCAGTGGAATACCAAGCTTATTATTCTTGGCAGGGGCTTAGGTGGTGACAAGGTGTTGCGAGCAGCTCAGATGTCTAAGGCACAACTGGCACACACACAAAAAAAAAAAAGGCAACCCCCCCACCACCAACAACCCCAAACCACAGCCTCCAGCTCCGGAATCTTTTGTTAACAAATGTTAATGTCAGCTATCTCCAGGTCTTGCCGGGTTTCCAGGCAATTGAGCTGGTATGTTACGGATTTCAGATTGGGATGACAGCTGGACACAGAAGATGTGGCTCATTTCATCCTGAAGTAGAACTTCACAGCATCCCAGTAGAATTGAACTGCCATGGACCATAATAGGCTTTGGTGACCCATGCCAATGTGGCTAGCTGTACTGTAGGCAAGCTGAATCCTGCCTTAGATTAAGCTCCGATGAAAAGTTCAGGCAACCCAGAGCTGAAATGCAGAAGCCATCCTGCAGTTGCTGCTACCCCAGATCCTAAATGCAGTAAGATTGTACGTTTTTGAGCATGTCCAGAGTTGAGCATTCTGTGCATTCTCTGAATTACCCCCTGGGGGAAGGGAGCTTCCAAGCCCAACTGCAATCCGGGAGCTTTTGCTGATGTTCCTGAGCAGCCCAAACAAGCAGCATTCTCATCAAGTCCAACACATACCTATGGGACTGAAAACTCACAACATGCAAAGGTGGTGTCCTGTGCCAGGCTTTGCGATGGTTCAGCAATCATAGCACTGTTTGGAACAGAGGTGTAGCTCCATGAAACTTGAGTACTACGGTAGGCATGGCAAACTGCTGCTTCCAGCTACCTAGGTATTTTTATTTAATGTCCAACTCTCAGGAGCTGATCTGGGCAGTGCCTGGGGTGTTTCTGGTTCGTACCTCTGCGATCCATTACGTGGCTTTTCTTGTGCACAAGTCAGAAAACGGGTTAACTTTGGTGGGCAGCAGTTCTGTATATACTGGTTGTTGTTTTCTCTGCCTAATCAGTTTCAGTCCTACTGAAAGAAACAACTAACTGCAAGGAAGAATAGTTTATGGCACTGTCTTTAAAGGGGACAGTGATGGTACCCATGAAATTAGGGCAAAGAATCTGAAATAGTAGTGCATGGTTTAAACACTGTTGAGATAAAACTAACTCTTACTGACAAGGTAAGTAGCCAATGCAGTCTCTTTACAACTACTTGTGAAGTGACTGGGGAAGGCAAAATCTTAGGGAAAAAACCAATCAAGCGGCATTTTCATCACTGCGACCAAGCAAGCAAAAAGAAGAGCAAGGGAATAGATGGTTTCAATGGTTAAAAACCACATCAGGCCAATTAAACACATGTACTTTGATCTTCCAGTGAACAAAATCTCTTTTAAGGGACTCATATGGGGATTAAACAAGCTTCTTACCTTTGCCCATAAACTTATGAGGATCATGAGTTTTAATTTTTTGAATTCTTAAAATATTTATTTATTTCTCTTTTAAACTGCAGCTCTGAAAGTACAGGGACAGCAGTGAAATACAGCAGTGGGACAGTGAACTTTGATCTAGGAGACCACCTAGAGAGCAAAACCAGACAATTCTAGGCCTGATTTTAAACGACTTCCCCATTTTTATGGAGTGGCTCTTCTCTCCTGCCGTTTTTAAAGTGTGTGTGTGGGTGGGTGGTTTCTACAGTACTCTGAAAGCTACAGCTGAACCATTGTACCCTACCAGGTATGTACTGTAATTAAACAAACACAAAGTATCATCATATTTTATTTCACGTAATCGTTCCATGAAATACCACTTTCTGGGCTCAACAAGTCCAAATCAGCCTTTTACTCTAATTTAAAAGTATATTCTGTTTCAACAATGGCCATGTGACTGATTATATAATCCAAGCTATAGAATACATCTATGCGGTTTACAGTTACGAGGCACAGCTCTAGTAACATACTACGGTTGTGTTATCCTCAGCAGCCACATGATTAGATATTGAATATTTTCCTCACAACGGCAATAAACTTCTCATCTGTTGGTGGCTTCCTCTGGCTGCCAGGCTGCAAGAATTTTTTGATTGTTGGAATGTTGCTTATTCTTCCTTTAAAAGCCTGGAAGAAGCAGCAGTAAAGCCAATGAGAGTCAGGAAATTATAATTCAAACCTTTATAGCTTAAAAACCAGGTGACTTGGATTTTTATTTCTCAGACAGAGAAAGGTAGTAGCTCCTTCTAGCCAGCTCAGCACAGCATTTTCCATTCAAAAAGAAAAAAAAAGGCAGGCAGAACCATATCTGTAACATACTAGCCTTTTTGGAAAATCCAGCTGTGAATGTTCTGATCGGCAGTGCTGGTGCTATAAAGTTTACCTTAGTTTCCCAGATGGGGATGGGAGAAATTAATATTAAAGAGTTAAGATTCATCTGGTAAAGGTGGAAAAAAGAAGAAAGAAAAGGGAAGAAGCAAAAACCACAGCCCGAATCCAAATCCTGCAGATATATTTGGGCAAAAAAAGAGGCAAGGACAGGAATACCACAATGCAAAGCACCATGGAACATAAGACACAAGAAACTTAACAGCTCTTTTATGTGATTTCTTCAAAATATAATTTTGCTAGCAAAAACAGAAGGACAGGAACTGCAGACGCAACAGGTGACAGCCTTCCCTTCCTGATGCTCAGCGCTGTGTTTGAAGACATGAAAGTAGCAGTTACGGGACCAAACTTCAGTAAGTGAATTCCTGCCAGCTGAGAACAGCTGGGAAAAGTAGAGCTGGATAAAAGGCGAGTGCCCAGCAGCTCTGGGGACAAGGCAGCGCACGCGTGTGCAGGTTGTAGTCAACAGAAGTAGACCAGAGAAAGATTCAAGATTCAAGAGATTTAAACATCAATTAGCTTTTAAAACTGGGCAGTGACATTTGTACATTCCGTTCCATATTGAGATCGGATGATTACCAACCTGTAGCAGAGGGAATGCCGACAGTATATCAGGCTTACATTCTTCTGCCATTAAAATGGCTTCCAACAGATGGATGTCTGCCCAGCTTAATTTGTTGCCAACAAGATAATCATGCCCATGGGCTTTTAAGGCCTACAAAATACGAACGAATGAAAAAAGTCATATAGGATGTAATAATTTTATCTAGGTATTTCATTACAGGCAGATTTCTACAAAAATACACAGCAGAGCAAATCTATGCAAGAATCTATAAAGTTAGAAAGTGATAGGTATTCTCACAACAAAAAATTAAATCAGAACTCATGTTTCAGTGCGCGTGGACCTATCACTCACGCTAACCTACTGCACCAGGTAGCTGTACCAAGTCCAGTCCCACAAGAAAGGCTTAAATCATAGAAAAGAAACAGCACCAAAGTAATTGTAAGAGGTAGTCACGACAGTTTACCTGTAGTGTACTTTGATTAAATAATACACACACGCACAAAAAAAAGTCAAGTGAATTCCCAAATATTTCAGCAAAATTTGGGATTGCTAATTATAGTTTGAAACAAGTCAGGATTGAAGGAACACAGCCTTTCCACCCTTCGTCCTGTATGGAAGGATTCTTTCATGGGAAACTGCTGATGCAAGAATCGCAGCCCGCCAAAGCTGCTAATAGCTGTCATGGACAAGTTGTGGTGAATGCTGCAGCACAGCTCCAGAGCAGTTACCAGCTCCGCAGCCTACCTCTTCCCTGAAGACTATCACCCTTGTAGCAGAAGCAGAAGGAAACATGTCTGTGCCTAAGATACCCTAATGCTACACTTAAACAATTAACAAACGTGCGCTAAAAGTAGGACATCGGTCTGTGACTTTGGAAGCTGATTCCTTCTGCAGTCCCATCTGCCAATTTTGGTATAAAAGAGGCAGTGAGCTCTGACAGAGGCAAGGCTGATACCTTCATAGAGTTATTCCCCACACTCTAATAAGGACCTCTAACAAGGTCCACCACAGCTTGTCTATCAAAGCCATATGGAAACTCCCAAACAGAGCATCGGAACCAGATTGCCTGCAGTGCTTTATATTACCTTTTGCTGCCCTAAAAGTGAAGTCACTTAAAGTGAACACTCGGAGCTAGGGATATTTTCTGTCAGGATTGCATAACACGTGGACGGGAAGCCCTGCTAAGATGAATCAATGCACAACTTAAGCAGCTGGTACATGTCCTGCTTTAACCCCAGCCACCAACTAGGACCACGCAGCTACTTGCTCACCCCTCTTTCCCCCAGAAGGGTGGGGAGAAGAGGGAGAAAAAGAGCGGAAAGGGAAAAAAAAACCCTCATGAGTTGAGATAAAGACAGTTGAACAGAACAATAATGGAAAAGGAAAATAATAATAATAATGGTAAAATAACTTACAAGACACGAGTCACTCTCACCGCCTGGTGAATTGGTTGCCCAGCCCGACCCGAGCAGAGATCATGGATTCCCACCCCCCCCAGCCAACCCCCATTTATACACTGAGCATGACATCTATGGTACAGAATATTCCATTGGCCATTCCGTTGTTCTGTCTATGCTCCTCCTCAGCTTCTATGGGAAGCTGAAAAGAGTCCTTGAAAAGTATAAACATCGCTTAGCAACAACTAAAAAAATATACATTATTGGCATTCCTTTCACAGCAATCATTAGAAAGAAAATTAACTCTTTCTCGGATGAAACCAGGACAGTACAGAAGGAAAATTATTAATCATTCTAACAAAATTAACTAAGCTAAAAATCATGGAAAAGTTTAGCTGTGTCTTTACTGTAAGTGAACAAGGATTATTTTAAAGACTTTCCTCCAGTGAGCATACACACTAAAACATATTGTAACAGTAGTTTGTGCCAACTATGCACAGGTTCAGAGAATACTGGTGTCTAAATTTGCTTTTTTATTTTTTAATAGCATAAATTCTTATGTTATCAGACTCCAAAGCTTTGAAAGATTAGTACGTGCAATCAATCTCTCTCAGCACAGCCTTGCACTGGTATGGCAGTGGATCTATATGAATTCTGATTACAGGAGTGCTGGTTTATATCACTTATATGCAATTTTTTTTTCACAGGGCAGCCTCTGTGGGTTCCGCTTGTGCAATTTAAGGCTCTGATAAAGAGGCACATGAAATTGCATCAAGTCCTGTATTTTTTGAATGGACTTCAGCTGCCTGTGAACCAAGGATTCAAGCTAGAAACCTGGCTCAGCTCTGAAACAACGCAGCTTTGTACCCTTGGCACAGACTTCTGAGGAGACTGCTACACTCTGAAAAAGCACTGTGAGAAGGTCTGTATAGTACAACCATACAAGATACAAAAGGTAAAGTTACAAACAGAAGTAGGATAGTAAGATGAGGATCCCAGCTGGCTAAACTCAAACAGGAAAATGTTAACACCAAAAAAACCCTTGACTATCCTAAAGGGAAAAACAAAACAACCGAACAAACAGCAAGTTGGCAGAAAATGGCAAGTCAGTAACATCCAGGCTGTGTTCCAGGGAGAAACAAAGAACAGCTCTTCCCCTCCTGACCAACTTTTGCCTAGCCAAGAAAGACTCTTCATGTGCTCTACGGGGGTGGCAAGCATACCAGTGCTTTACTTCGTAGCTCTTTAGAGGCTAACTCTTTAGCACACACTGGCCAGTAAATAATTGCTTTATGCTTTTAAGCTAGATACGTCCTGTTTGCAGAGCCTCTTTGTGCGCACCTAAGGATGCCCAAATAGCGATTCAGAAGACAGTTCGTAAGTATAGTACATTTAAGCAATGGGTTTGAGAACGATCACAGAATTAGGTCCTTAATTATAAAGCACAGTTATATTTAACTTTGAACATCAAGAGTATATAGACTTTCAGGCAATAAGTTGCAAAGGCTGGCACAGGTATTTAAATGGTGCATTTATGCAAAATGCTAGGAGCTATCAGCCACTAAACTAGGTTTAAAAAGTAGGATCTGCTCTTTGAGGAGTCTTAAAGAAGACAGCAAAGATACTCAGTACTGAAACCAGCCAAATATTATTTTGTGTCCGCCTTCTCACATTGTTGAATACTGGCTCCATCATACAGTTCCAGAGTTGTACTGTCACTTAGTCTTCTGGAAAACAGATGTGTGGGGCCAGGGGCGTGGCGTGGGGGGAAACTTATACCCCATGTTACTGTCTTTGTGGACTACAAGTGATTTATCACTTACCTTTTCATAAACAGGGAAGTACCTGTTTGTAGCTCGTTCAATGATTAAGGCAAGATTCTTTTCTTTTGTGTCAGCTGGTTGAAAAGGGAGATACATGATCATTCCCATCAGGTCTGTTGTTCCCTCCACGTACATATCAATCCTGAAACAAATATTTTTATTTAACATTTGTCATTTGAACATTACATTTTGGTTATTTTCCTGAAATATATCGCTGAAGCGATCACCAAGTAAAATGCTTATTAGTCAATATGACAAAAGATACTAGTTTGTTTTCTTGTTCTTCCACTTTGATTCAAGGTCAGTTTGTTTCAAAGTGCAGTTCTTTATAAACAGGCTCACAGTGTCTGCAAAAAGCAATGTATAAATAAGAGTCTCCAACTAAGATATTTAAAGTGGAGTTTACACTGTTTTCCATTGATAACCTATTAATCTGTGCTGTGGGAGAAAAGATCACATATGCAAACCGTGCTAGAGAAAAAAAAAATTGTTTTGAGGTCTAATCATGAAAGCATCCCAGCAACAAATGGCTACCAATTGCCAGTTCAGACGTGCCAGTCCGTAATAATCCCCGCAATCTCTGGTGTTGCTCCTCTGTTATCACTGAATAAACTCTTTACAGTAAGTGGTAATCGGTTAGGTTAAGGACTTAATTGAATTTTTGCATGACTTTTTTTTTTTTTTTAAACAAAGAGTAAACAAGGATTTTTGCTTTTGCATTAGTCCTTTAATTATAACAATGGAAAGTATCTACAGATTACATAGTAGATTAATACTAGGGAAATATTGGTTTAACTTTGAGTAACATTAAGCCACTGAACATGTCTTTTTTAAATCAGCTATGAAAGATTCTTTACATTTAAAAAAAAAGGAAATTAGAACACTTAAAGACACTTCATTTTTTTCAGGCAGCTGTAGTTTTTCCTACTGTTTTCCAGTTTAAAGAGAAAAATAAAAGGCACACTTAGCCTTTATTATTGTATTAAGGTCCTGCAGTTGCCCAAGAACTTAATGTACTTTTGGTCTCTGTGAAATTAAATGAGCCTGAAAGCGGCGATCACATTCTCACTATGTTGACAATTAACAATCATTTATCAATCACAAAGTCCATTCACCCAGTCCGTGGATCTGAGGGGACAAAGCACTGGCAGATGTATATGCACCTTTACATGCAGATGTTTCGCAGCAATATTAATTTCATAAATATTCAAAAAATGATCCAAAAAATCATGGAAGAGTACTAGTAAGGACAGTATGCACCATTACCATACCAGGCTCTCTCCTTCAGGTCTTTTCCATAGAGGTTGTACTTTGCTGCTATGTAGCTGAGGATGGCTCTGGTCTGCACCATCTTCATCCCATCGATCTCCACCATGGGCACTTGCTGGAACATCAGGACTCCATCTAGGGAAGAAAAACCAGCGAACTCCTTGGATTGCTGCAGTACTGCACTGCATCTGAGAAAGAGACCTGGTAACACATCAAGACATTTCCAATTCTGGGGGATGAAAGCATTTGCAAGCAAACAGGCCTCTCAAATCTTCTCTTTACAGGTCACGTTGTATTGGAGGTCTTACAAAAATTTCACCTGTTGTCCTTTTGATATATTCGCATGAATTTATGTTTAGGGTACAGTTTACAGACTCACCATTGCGTAATTTTTCTAAGTCTTCCTTGGTTTCTATGAATTCTTCCTCAAACTGAAAAGCAATGAAAGAAAATAACACTGTGTCACTCCAAAAGCAACGGAGAAGTGGAAGGAAGTCTGGAAGTTAGACGCCACCTCTCCACACTATTCCACATACTTCTCATGATTGTGTTGACCCCCTACTCTTATTCTTCATTTCTGCTCCAGCAAATAACTCAGTGTCCCCAACCCCACAGTAATATACAAAGCTTTACACTTCAAAAAAACTTCCTCATTATAAAGACGAGCCTATTTGCCTGCATGAACAATTAACAGACACCAAATCATTCACTTAAAAGCAGCTGATGCCATGTGAAATACCGAGAAATTTTTAATAAGTCATGCCTGTGTTACGCAGCGTTTATCTACCTCTTTCCCCCTACTGGCATTTTTTTTAAATGAGTACATTTGAATGAGGGCAAGATCTTTGTTTCCTCAGCACTCGTGCTCTGCAGCTTCTCTGTCAGCAACATTCACAAGTGAGCACCATTAAAAAAGCCTTTTATTTCCAATGGAATATAAATAGTTTCTGATAAAATAGTTTCAAAGCACCATATTCAAACAAAAACTTGAATGTAGAAATTAAGATGCCTTAGGATGGTTTTCACCTGATGTGAATCTAGATAGCTCCCCGACTGCCTTCAGGGCAGCTCTGCTGATTTATCCTACTCAGGTCCTGACCCAAAGAATGAAAAGCACTTTGTTTGGAGATAATGTTCTAAGGTTTTTCATGTGGTAAGCATGGTCTTTCAGTGGAGAACCATCATGAGATACAGGGAAGCAATAACCATTCAGAAAAAGTCAGAGATACACAGTTTTGGTCTATAGCAAAAATGTAAGATGTCAGCTTAAAGTACATTTCAAAAACAAGACTTAACAATTCTCTTTATATGTTAAAATCCTTTTACTGCAGAACTATTGCTCAAGGAATACATTAAATACAACATGACAGTGTGTACCACTGAATCTAAACATTCTGCATCACAGTATGTGATGATGTGCATATCTCTAAGCACAGATGTAACTGGGAAACATTTCCAAAGAATGCCTATTTTAATCACAGATTAATCTGATCACTTTATAAAAAAAGGTACAAACCTCAACCCCGGCTGCTGCTAACAGCCATCGGATGGACTCCATTTTCCCCCTTCCCTTGGTGTAGTGCAGCTTGGGTTTCCCCGCCATGATTTCAGAGTTCTTGTTTCCTGATAAATTCAAGATGATGCTCTTAGAGGAAGAATTTTTTTTAATTAACATTTAACATGCTCCACGCCAAACTATTAAATACAGTTGGATGAATGTGAAAGTAGAAGGGCAATCAAGGCGTAGATACTTGGGTTGCTTGATGCAACCAAGTTTCCTGTGGATTAGCGGAAAAAAGAAAAAGTACACGATACCAGAATATGCAGCAATTCAAACAAGAATCATGCCAGAATGTAATAAGCGTCTACTAAATCATATAAATATCTTTAAAAATATTAACATAGCTTTAGGAGCTCAGGAGAACAATCAAAAGCAGAACTATAGGGTATTTCTGAATTTTTAACCTTGTAGTGACGCAATCTCTGCAGTAGGTACTGGGTTTTGTGACAGCATCCATGTCATACCACACTTGAAAATGTATTATGTCAAATGAATTGCTTCACAAGAACACCAATCAGGAGACACCAGCATTATTTTCACCTCTCTCATTATGGCCTTTCAGAGCGCTGTGCTCCTGTGCCTTCACAAATTTGAGTTTATACCAGCAATATATATTCCAGTATATATTTCACCAGGACTACTGACTTTTATGTTTAGTTAGTTCTGTTTTGACTGTTAGCCAAATCACAATACGTCCACTATAGAGAATGTGGACCAACTTAAGACCCATTCCAATTTTATGAACAGCAGTTAAACTGCAACAGGGATTTATATCCTATTTGCCCTGAAAACTTAACTTTAAAATCAAAACCAAGCAAATGAGACCTTGACCTCTGTTGGGCAGATAAGGCCTGGTCAATGCCCCCAGCAGCAGGGGGCTGAAGTCAGCCCACTGGATGATGGCACTGGGATGAAACACTTCATCCTTTCAAATTTCACCAACAAGCGCAGTCACATGCCATAGTATGAACTCAGCAGCTGATGTGAGCTTGCCTGGTGCTGGAAACAAAGCTAACACTGTACTCTTATCACTAATGGGTCCCAGAAGAACGAAGCAGATTTAATAAGACGGCAGAGTCACGGATTAACAGAGTCCTTCATCGTTAAACCAAGGTCTTATCTGTTTACAGGCAGGCTTATCTATTCTTGCATAGACTTCACAGTATGTAATTAAACCACAAAGCAGAAACTTTGGCCATAATCCCAAAGGTGTCAGTGAAGAGGCACAAACAGTACAACAGTGAGATGGGAGACCACATCTCTGGCCTTCTCCACTGAAGTCCTTTGTGTTGGGTGGTATCTTCAATAGGCCCTGTAGCAAACAGCCATTGCCCTACTAGAGGCTGAACTCACAGGAGAAACCTGGTGCTCCAGTCCACAGTACAGGTCTTCAAAACTGCTGCTCAGCTTCCACCTATCCCTGGCAATACCCGTATCCCCAGACACCTCAGTCCCTCACAACAAACTTCTCCTGATACATAAATATTGCTTTTTCATGAAGATTTGATTATGTCTTGACAGTTTAGAGTTGGCATCTAGTCTAGACCTGCTGGATGCCTAGCTAGATTACCAATACCTGAACAGCAACAGGGCACATAAACAAGGCGTTCAGAGAAGTGCCATATCACAGCTACCTTAGCAGGTCCCACACAGAGAAGACGACAACCTGTGCTCCATTTCTAGTTCCCATAAGTGCATGAGTTACACTATAGCAAGTGAAAGAGCTCTCAATCATCCATACTTCAAAAATACCCCATTGCCTGGCACTCGGGAAGTAGATGATGGTCTCAACTCCACTCCATCACAGAGGAGAACTGCACTCAGTCCCTCACAGACCGCTCTAACCTCCAGCACATGGGATCTAGGCTGGGAAACACACTACAAGGACAGTTTAGCATAAGCAGAAAGAGCAAACTTCCCTGACCTCTCCCAGAAGCAGAGACAGAGCTGATAAAAATCAACCCAGCCAAAGCCCTGCGTGCCATTGTCAGGACAGTGCTGCACTCCAAACAGCTGGGAAAGCTGAAGAGCAAGTGTCAGTGGAAAAAAGTCCAGATATCAACATAACCTGCCCATGACAGTTCCTTGTGGGAACAGGCCAAGGCTGAGGCTTTTTGTGCAGGTAAGAAAAAGCTTACATTTTTCTGGAACTGCACCGCTTAAGGACAGACTTCAGGGCAAAGCGCTTTGGTGACTATTACTGCTCTGCAATGAATATCCCTTTGTAAAGCAGTGAGTCATGAAAGAGCAGAAAAGTTGGTAAGTTATCTTTCTTGAGTAGCTCTAATGGACCTGAAATCACAACTTTTCTTGATGTTCTAGTGCATCTGACCTTCCTCGGACCTCAGCCAGGCAGCTGTCAGAATGACAGCTCCCGCTGTGATCGCTGTATTAAAAAAATCACACTATTTTATCCAAAACAATTCAGGCACTGGCCTTCCAGTGAGAAACACGTAAGTGAATTTAACAGCAAGCTCACAATCTGCCGCAAAATCTTAGAATTTCCTCCTAATTGGATGTGGATCCCAAAGAAGATCCCTGCAACGCTTTGCTCCTCGAACACAGCTCGCCCAAGGCTGCTGGAGCAGAATGACCTTAGAGCACAGGCCCTGCACTCCATCCAGCCCAGCTGCGTCTCCAGAACATCTTAAAACAGAAACCGCTCACCGGCCTGTGGCTTCCACTGGGACTCGGGCCCAGCCTGGATTCTGAAAGCCTTCCCCTCGCCACCCAGGCTTGGAGGAGCATTTGAACTAGGCGAAAGGCAAATTACCACCCACCCCCACCCCTCCCCGAGAGATTTTAAGATTCCTCAAACGAGGACAAACTTTTAACTCCAAACAGAAACCCCTCTGCAGGTTCCCAGATGATCCTACCCAGAGCCCCCCATCTATGCACACCCACCCCGCCGGGCCGCCGGGGAGCGATGGGGGGTGACCCCTCCACAAACACCCCGCAGGACGCTCAAGCAGGTTCCTCAAGACCGGTCCGTCCCAACCCTCGCCTTTTCCACTCCGGCGGAGGCCCCGGCTGGCCGCCGCCCGACCCTGCCCGCCCGCCCCGCTTCCCAGCAGAATTCACACCCTCCGCCGGGCCGGCACCCGCCGCCCCCCGCTCCCCCGCGGGGCCGCCGACCCCCCAGCCCGCCGCCGCCGGCAGTACCCTCCGCCCGGGCCGCACCGCCGACCGATCCCCTGCCCAGCAGCTTCCCACCGACTGCCCCCACCGCCCAGCCCGCGCACGGCCCGCTCCTCCCCTCAGCGGCTGGGCCGGGCCGCCTGCCCACTGCCCGCCCTCGGCCGCCCCCCGTCCCTCCCTCCCTCAGGCCAGGCGGCGGCAGCGTGGGACGCCGAGGGCCGGCTGCCCGCAGTCAAACCCCGTCCCTCGGCCCGGCAAGCGTAGCTGAGGGAAAAGCCACCTCAGCCTTCTCCGCAAAGTTTTGTGAAGCGACCTTTTCCACAGGGCTCTCTTCGAGGACGGCGGCCGCACCTCGGAGGAGGGACATGGTGGCCGGGGCAGGAGGGAGCTGGAGAAGGGCTTTGAGGTGGCCATGGGGTCACAGCGATGAGGTGACCTGGAGAGAGGCGTGGGCCACAGCCCCCCTGCGAAGGGTGCCAGGGGCTCTGGATCTGCCTGGCCGAAGGCTGGGGTCTGTGGGCAGGCTCCCGAAACCACTCGGCTGTGGCGGGGACCTTGCCAGGCAGAGTCGGCAGCCACGGCCAAAGGTTCCGTCTCGAGTTTCTGAGGGCGCCCAGCAGCTGCCAGGGCTGCCCAAAGGCCTCAGCGAGGCAGGAGGGAAACGGCTACAGAGACAACTCGCATTAATACATGTTCCGCTGCAGAAAAACATTTATTTTTTTCCTTTCTTGATGGTGAAAACTGGTTCCAGCCGCATAGCATTTCTTATAAAGGAGCTATCAGTGTCAGCAAGAGTTTTAGTGCCCTGAGTGTGCTCAGATTAAAGCTGCCAGTTGGTTTTAGGGCACTGGCTGTTGCATTTACATACTTGGTTGATTTGGTGCTCAAATAACACACGTATTTATGTGTTCAGCTGTCTTGCTAGCCTCTCAGTAGTGGTGCTTGATTTAAGTGATCATAATGTACCACTTATGTGCAACTGAGTGTAATATAAAGTGACATAAGTCAACATGAAGTCCTGCATTTCAAAGTCTCAGCTGGCACCTGACACCAATCTGATGACTCCTTCCTCAAACAACAAGTTTTCAGCTTTACAGTCCGTGACAAGCATTTGTTTCTTAGGCAAGTCTGCAAAACGCTTTTAGCTGCTACAGTAGACCTTTCGTTAAAGGAAATACTGGTGAAGCTACAGTACAAGAGTTTGAACATCTAATGGCAAAACAGAGGTGCATTAGGACCTCTGGTCCCAGCATACTCCAGGTTCAGAGGAAAGCTGAATCCAAACCTGTTATCCCCATCAAACCAGAACCTGCAGGCTGTTCCTGGCATTTCCCAGAACAGATGCACTGCCCACTGTTTGGGCTAAACTCTCTTCATTTCCCCACAACTCTTGGGAATGCCAGAAAGGCAGAACCAGAGAGCCCTTAGGTATATAAGTAGCAGCAAGAAGTTATTGAACAAACTGGTTTTGATTGTCAATAGTAAGACTTTATTTCACATCATCTCTTAAGTAATGTAAGACATCCTGTGTTGCCCAGTGTACCCCCTAACTCAGTGAACTATTTCATTTGCTGGTATGCTTCTGTACATTTACCTTGGAAATGTTTGCAGTAAGCTAAAACCAGTCCTGTAGCTAAGGAAAGAGAGATCAAAAACCTTTTCACTATTTTCATTAATATCACTTTGCCACTATCAGTAAACACAAAGACAATGAAATAGAGTTTCTGTCAGTTTAGGCTGCTGCTCAGTGGAAAATCTTCATCACTTTTGGTACATCTTTTTCCTGGAGTGGTGGTTTCCTCTGGCTGCCAGGCTGCAGGAATTTCTTTATTGTGGGGATATTGCTTATTCTTGCTTTAAAACTCTACAAAACAAAACCAAAACCAGCACTGTGCTTAAGAACCACGGTAACTGTCAGAATTTTTGATGTTGTCCATGTTCTAAAAGTAGCATTATGGGTTGATCCTGCAGAAGGATCTATATGCTTCATGCTATTATGCTGTTGTGGCTGTAGCAACAGAAGGCAGGAGTAATTGTTATTATGTGAGACCGGCTAAAAGCAGTTAGGATACTTGATTTTGATTTTGTCTTTCACTTCTTTCCTCACCCTCCCACTCTCCCCTATTTCTCATCCAGTTTAAATCAATTAAAACTGTCCCTTCAATTACCTGCAAGAGAGGAAATTTGGCAAGTATATCAGGCTTGCACTCTTCTGCCATTAAAAGGGTTTCAAGTAACTGCACATCTGCCCTGCTAAACTGGTTACCAACAAGAAAATCTTGTCCGTGGTCTTTCAAAACCTAAAAACAGAGAACCAGAAGCGAATGTGATTTTTTTTTTTTTCTCTGTGTGACTTAATATGGTATCTTCAAAGCAAGGTCATACACTGCATGGAGTTATGGGATGGAGTTATGCAGGATGGAGTTTCAGGAAAACAATGTTAATTAAGCTACTACATCTTTGCCATGTACCTTCTCATAGACTGGGAAGTATCTGTTTGTGGCCTTGTCCACAATAGTAGCTAAGTGTTGCTCCTTTTTATCCGCTGGTTGAAGAATATGGGTCATGAGTAACTCATTCAGATCTATTATTGCTTCCACGTACATATCAATTCTGAAAGGAATAGATACAGTTGGTCAAGTCAAACACAGTAGGCCTAGAGAGCACGATAGCTGCTGGCATAGCTTGGAGCAGCTCCCCCCCGGAGTCCGGTAGCTTCGGCCGGGGGAAGGGGAGGAGCGAAGTGCAAAGTGCCTAAACAAAAACTAAAAGACTGTACCCTTTTTTCACTAGGGGTGATACTTCTCTGTATTAAGTTTTTTTGAACCTGAGTACAAAATTGGCATGCGTGTCACCCAAACTTGTCTTAAAAATCCAATCAGACATGGTAAGTTAAATAGTAGGTTTATACATTTCTAAGAAATATCTTGAAATGTGTTTACCTGTGCTAATTAACTTGAAGCATTTAAAAATACTTCAGGTCAAACCATGTGCCCTAAGAGCCCTGTCTTTTAATAACCAGTTATTAATTCTAATTCCTGGTTATTAGAGAGAGAAGTTTCTTGTCTCCATCAATGACATTTCCCTGAATTTGATGTGGTGACAGCAGGATAAAATAAAAAGCAGCAAGACAGTTTGGCCTCTGCGCTCCTGACTTCTTTCTCCTGATAACTGTATTGACCTTTGATCTTTATGGACTCCCTTGCACCATCCTGCCTATCTGATCTAGCTGGTTATTGCTGTTGTAGACATCATCCGCTGGCATGGTCAGCACGTGCTGCTGCGTGAAAAGCTGCTGCGTGAAAAGCTGCTGCGTGAAAAGCTGCTGCGTCACCCTGAATCTAACTCTGAGCTGGGATATTCTTGTGTTGCACAGGGAGGTAGTATCAACTGTAGCCTAACAAACAAAGGAGGTACTGTTACAGTACAGGGCTCTCTCCTTCAGGTCCTTCCCGTAGAGGTTGTACTTTGCTGCTATGTAGCTGAGGATGGCTCTGGTCTGCACCATCTTCATCCCATCGATCTCCACCATTGGCACTTGCTGAAACAGCAGGGATCCATCTAGGGAAAAGGCGACAAGACAAGGAGACATTCAGTCTCTGAATGAGAACCACTAGTGGGTGTTTGGCAAAGTAACCACCCGTACTATTATTGAATGTGTGGCAGTCTTCCTCACTCTCATAATGTGGTGTGGAAAAAAGCTTACCATGAAGCCAAGAACCATTTCTTAGTGACATGTTAATAATGTAATATTATAGCAATCAGCTTCTTGAAGTTTATTCAAATCTAAAGAAGCATTCAAATGCAGAACTTTTAGCAGTCATACACTGAAAAAGACAAGTCCTGCGCTGCATGGCCCTAATTCAGATATTTTCATGGAGGTTAATACAGATGAGAAGGACTGAAGGATCTGACCCATAATGAGCTAGTTTCTCTCATGCTTTCATAAGTATTGTGGAAATCTGGACTATTTAAGGGCTTGTCAACATAAAATGTGAATATAAATGCATATAATATTATCTCTGTGACTACTGTATTCATTTGTGCTTGTGTCTCAAAATACTTTCTGAAAGCTGGCAGGTGTCAGGGGATCAAGTCATTGTTCCTGAAGGAGAACAGGACTACAGATGCCAACCCTAGCTCAGACTTCTTTGAGATGCCAAGTGAACTGGAAGAGCACAGACATGCAATTTGGTTTGGAGGAAATGTGAATATCGTGTCCGCAGAGATGGAAGCTAAAGATAGCAAGGTGAGTAGTTACCTTGGGAAACAGGAATGCCTTAGAGGTACAAGTTAAACTCAGAAATCTGGACCTCTGGTTTCATATGGGTATAAAACAACTTTGTAGGCAACCTAAAATGCTAATGAATTTCAAGATGATCTGATGATAAAACACCATATTGTGGTAGGACAGGAAGCAACGGGCACAAACTGAAACACAGGGGAGTCAATCATCTGAACTTAAGGAAAGGCTTTTTACTGTGAGTGACTGAACACTGGCATGGGTTACCCAGAGAGGCTGCGGAGTCTCCATCCTTGCAGATACTCAAAACCCAACTGGACACCATCCTGGGTAAGTGGCTCTAGGTGGCCTTGCTTTAGGAGAGGGGTCGGAGCAGATAACCTTAGAGGTCCCTTCTGACCTCAGCCCTTCTGTGATTCAGTGAAGACTGAAGCAACAGGGTGGATGATACCATCTAACACGCTGCAGTGTGCATCCGTGATACCTCATGTACAATCCAGTCTAGATTTTCTTTTAAGAGACATAAGACTTCTCAGGTGTTCTAAGACAAACTATTCTTATTCTTGTCATCATCGTCTGCATCATCATCTTCTAATTATTAAAAAGTGAAGGAAACTTACCCTTCTGTAACTTTGTCAGATCATCCTTTGTTTCCAGAAAACATTCTTCAAACTGCAGGAAATACAGAAGAAAAGTTGTGTTGTTATTGTGTGTTTTAGCTTCTGCTTTGCATGGGACAGTGAGGGCACAAGGAGCTGTGTTTTGGGGAATTATATTTTTAAAAAATAAATCGGTTTTGGAAGTGTATCTTTAAAACTTGTTTTGCCTCTGTCACATCCCTGTTCCCTCTCACATGTGATTCATATTTTTGTGCAGGTAAGATTTTGGCTAAAGCTGAGGTGACTGAAGGCACAAAACCCGGTCTGCTGAGCAAACGATGACCATTGCCGCTTCTGTTGTCAGTGCTGGCAAGAGATGGCACAGATGGAGGAGAGGACAGGTAAATACACACTGCAGCTGCAGAACTGTGTTATAGGTCCTTTGCCACAGGCTGGCAAAAGGAGGGATGAAGAGAAGAGATCATGTGCCCCGTGCAGCTTTCTGGCACAAAGCCCTGCACCATGACAAAGTCTTGTTTGTCATGACAGCTATTAAAACACATAAATCTCCACGGTCCCTCTCTGGTTTAGTATCAGAAACCATTAGAGGTGAAAACAATTACTCTGTGTTTTATAATATACAGTACTTTCAGGGGTAAGCTACATTGTAGTAGGCATAATAATTTTTTGCTTTTTTTGGACGTTGGGATTTAACTGAAGTTTTAGAATTGAAAGTGTTCTACCCTTGTGATCAGAAGATAAGAAGCCAGGTTTTGCTGCTGTGGTTTTAAATTATTTATTTCACTAGTGACAGGGGAGAGGCCTTTATGCTGCTACCAGTAGGCTTGGATGCTTGGAAGTGAAACGTTAACTTGCCCCCCTGCTTGGGGTCAGCCAGTGGTCATTGTTGACTTGATCAGCAATGCACTAAATGCAGAACTTGAAACTGCTGGCCAGTCACATTTTTTATAAGGAACAGTAAAAATACATATTTGTCACATGCTCGCAGTATAAAAAACAGAGGCAAACCTCAACGCCAGCTGCTGCTAGTAGCCACCGTATTGATTCCATTCGGCCTCGTCCATTGAAGTAGTGCAGCTTGGGTTTCCCAGACATGTTTCTACGCACCTGATCGCCTACTATCTGGAATAAAGAAGTAAGTTTTGCAAAATAAAGATTCAGAATGCTCGTTTTGAGTCTCTGACTGGTTCTCAAACACTATTCAAAGTTGTCTTGTTTGAAACCTACGATTTATGGTCCAAGACTCTCATCAAATTAGCAGAGGAGGTAAAAGACTATGTTGAGAGACTGCATTGTATCATTTTGCTTTAAGATGTCTTTTATATGTGCAGTAGTTAATCAGAATTCAGTACTGAGAGCAACTGGCCCATGTCAGAGAACAAGCAAATCAAAACCCGTTTGCATCCCAAAGCGTTCTGCTCTGACCAAAAAGCAGGGTGTGCAAGATACACTGCTCTTTCTATTTTGGCACTATCTCGGGGTACTGTTTACTGTTTAATCAGATACACAATATAAAACTCAGCAACTGCTGTGCTTTCTCCAGGAACCCTTATGTAACTCCATTATAAAGTGACAGGAATGTGACTCCCATTGTAAACATTCAATCTCATTTACAACGCTCCCTGCTCTTCTCATTTCTTTAGGCAAACACCTGGACATGGAATTAATTTATTTTTTCTCTCATAACATTAGATTTGCCTTTATTACAGACAGAGCCAAAGTGCAATACCTGCTCTGTTCAATTCCAACTCTTTGCTGAAATTTAAAGCGACAGTGGTTCCTAGGCAGACTGTCATCCTCCCCATGCAGAACCGGTGCGTACACATCAGCAGCAAACACGGAGGCAGTGCCTAGTTTATATTTGCTTCACAAGTATTAACATCATGTCAACAGTAAAGCTACAGCATTAAAAGCAGCAACATACAAATGGATATAAGAAACACGTATTTCCCTTGTTGTAAGTAACGTCATCTTCTCTACAATAGGAAGAAGGGGGTGAGGGGAAGCATTCCACACTTCTGAGATCTAAATTTCTTTTTCTTAAATCTGTACACCTAGAAAGCAGCTGGTTAATAATTTAACATGTAATGCACATAACCATGTTAGTAAAAGAAAGTACATAGAAGTATTTAATCCATAAAACCCATTCACTGACTTGGTTTCAAGTACACTAATTCCCCATGCATGTACAAAATCCCAACAGCTTACCTTGTACACAGTGTAACTCACGCTTGTGCACAGTATGACTCACGCTAAGCTCTCAGTAGCTTTGCCTTGAGATTATATAGGTCTGCAGCCCCTCCTACAAAGAGAACTGCAAACAGTTCTCAGCCGATGGGAAGCTCCTATTTCTTAAATGAACAAAATCACTGAGGTCTGTTTAGTCACTTCTCACCTACAGAGAATAAATTCCTGACTAATGCTGACTATGTACAAATGTAAGATTCATGAGAGTTCATGGTCATTTGGAACATCTGTGCCAGCAGAAAATTGTATGCTTCCCATTTTCATTGTTTGGCAACCTGCTAGTTAAAAATGATTGGAATGGCTGAAAAGCTCCTAAGATTTTATAAATAATACTGTGACAGCAACCAAAAATTTATTTTAATATTTTATGGTTTTTTACTTTTAACCGATTGCTGCTTTACATAAGTCACATCAACTAATTCAGCTTGAATCCTTCCTAGGCTTCCTTTCCTTCCTTAGTGATGGGGGATACTCCTTCAGGACATTTTTCTGCTGAATTTAATTCCTGGACATAGAAGGTTTTTTTCTTTTTCTGTTAAAAATGTTTCCCTGAATTTGATCTGATGAAAATGCAGGCCAAAGACAACTGTAGGAAACAGTAAATGAAAAGCAGCATCAGAAGACAAACTGCCCTCTGCAGTCCTGACTGCTTTCCTCTGATAACTCTGTTGACTTCAGAGTCAATACAGCATAAACTCCCGTGAACCATCCTGCCTGTCCAATCTAGCTGGTTAATACCGTTGTAGACATCACCTGCGGGCAAGGTCAACGTGCGATATAAAATTCTGCTGAATCACCCTGAACGTAACTGTGAGCTGGGATATTCTTCTTGTATTACACAGGGAGGTTGTATGAATTGTAGCCTGTCAAACAAAAAAATGAGTTGTTACAGTATAGGGGTCTGTCTCCTTCAGGTCCTTCCTGTAGACGTACTTTGCTGCTAGGTAGCTGAAAATGATCCTCATCTCATCAGTCTCCACCACTGGTGCTCCACATCTGGAGTACTGTGTCCAGTTCTGGGCTCCCCAGTCCAAGAAAGACAAGGAACTACTGGAAAGAGTCCAGCAGGGAGTTGGACTAGATGATCTCCAGAGGTCCGTTCCAACCCCTACCATTCTGTGATTCTGTGCCTGTTAGACCAATATGTTCCATGCTTGATTTATTTTATTCCAAGCTTAATTATTTATTTAGAGCTAGAACCACAGAAGGACAAAGCATCAAAACAGTCAGCACTGCAACATCTAGGAGGTGTCTAGTCCCCAAATGGAATACTCCATACCCTATACTGCAGGCTTCACTGACAGCCTGTCCTATAGCCTCCGCCTTCTGATTCAGGCTCTTTTCTTTCTTATTTCACTCTCTCCCCTTCTTACATTTGGGGAAGTTCTTCTCTCCAGCCTCTGAAAACCTGCAGTGGGGCTCGGTCACTTAAGCAGGGATGTCCACGCTGCTGTGCATGTTCCAGGGTGTCCGGTAGCCTCCAGCTGCTGCTCCGGAGAGCCCGGCCCTTCAGCATGTGCCATGGAATGATGGCCAGCCCTGCAGAGGTGTCATGGAGAGCCCCAAGCTTCTGTGCTAAGTGCAGCAGAAGCCTACTCTTGGTATTGCTGTAGAAGCACAAGCTGCCCACATTTTGTTTTCTGTTAACATCCAGATCAAAATAATTTTTTTCATATTTTATAATGAAGCAGAACTCTGAATAGGAATGTTTTATTTGTTTACTTGAGCAGTGACTGCTTTCCCCTCTAGGCTTCTGGGCGTAATGAGGTTTGCTGTTAGCGCAGGGTTTTTTTAAGAGTAAAAGATCAAACTACACTGCTGGAAACAGTGTTTCCTGCGTTGTTGGACAGACGTGACTTATGACCCAGAATCTAGGATAATGTGGGAGATCGAAACTTTCCCTGCATAGACACATGCACCGAGGTGCGCCTGGTAGTGATTCACAAATCCAAACTCACTCTTAGGTAGCTTGGCTGGATTAATCATTTGTAGGCCTGGCCATGGTAACTGTAGGTGATATCCCCAGTCCAGCGATTACTCCCACAAGGACTTGACATCCACCGTGTCAGAGGACTGCAAGGTACAAAAACACGAGTTCAAGCATGAAAGTTAATCACAGTGGGAAACTCATCTCACCTAACTTTATAAACACCTACATCTACTTTAGCTGTCTAGTCTCCACTAAATAGGTCTAAATTCAGGAGGAATCCCTCACCATGCACTTGAGCTACATCTGATATCCAAACAACTCAAAAGGATGGTGTCTCAGCCGAGGCAGTTAAAAGTTTAGATGAAGCCAACCCCTTCAGCCTTCCCTTAGGGATGGTGGAGAGGAGTAGAATTCTTCAGAGGGTGATTTATCCTAACACTGATATTTCTTACCCTATCAGAGATATCCATCAACATTTCAGGCAAGTCTTCTTCAACACAGTTACTAGCCTAAATAAAAGTGAAAAATACGATACAGTCTGTCTTCTGACTTAACAGGACTTTTGGAAATGTCACTTCACTGAGCTGGTGAAGTATTTTGGAAAATGCTATAGAATTGTCATTCGTATCTTGCATGCCTGAAGGCATCTGATCTCTTAAGAATGTCTAGGTTCAGATTGACCATCCAGGAGTTAAAACTAGAGGAAATATCAAAGACACTGTAATAACTTAGGAGTGAATATTCACCCCAGCTGCTGCTGTTCCACCACCACCACCACAGCTTGTTTCCATTTACCATCTTCCTTTAAAACTTCAAAATTTTTCCTACAAAAAAATCAGAATTTTAGGTTGTTTTTTTTTCAGACAAGATACTGACTTGAAAAAGCATTGGAAAATGTTTTGTGTCATCAGGCTTTGCGAACTTTCCTCTCCGTATAAAACATATCAGAATTATGTTAATTTGGGTTGGAGCCGTGTTCAAAATTATGAGCCAATAATTAAAATGTACTTGCAAGGGAGGTAGGTGCGCACACAAACTGTTGTGCCTTATTGCATTAGCAGGGGGAATAGGGACTGCAGAGAAGGGAGCCTCATCTGTGGCTAATGAGACCTTCTGGGATATGCCCAGCGCTGCCTTGCTGCAGAAATAAAGTGCAGCTCCGTTTTTTTTCATATTATTTAAAACAGAGGTTCTGTTTGTTGTTGTTTTTCCAAACTGGCACTGCCTGCGTTCAGCGCACTCAAAAAGTACAGCTCATGCATTATGTCCCATGAAACATTTCTCCACGCTGAATTACACCCTCTGAACCTGTCAGGTTCATCTTATAAACCCAAGAATATGTTTTAAAAGATAGCCTTGCAGAGGGCAGAGAGAAATTAAAAGAAAGAAAATGTCCTTTTCTCCAGTGATCCTCACGCTGGCTTAACTCTTGGTTTCAGGTATGTGAAGGGTATTAGGTGTTTTCCCAAACATTTTGAAGAGCAAGTGGGTTACCTAAAATCCAGCAGGTGTTCTCAGTGCAACTGAGCTTGAATTTTTTTCTACTATGATGCTTTTTTTGACAGCGATTCCTTACATGATGGTTTGAATAACAAATGAGAGACCTTGCCTAAGCAAAACCAAAAGAAAGCTCTGATAATCAATGAAAAGTAGTGACCATCTTTCTTTGGCTAACATCAGCAGCTCCTGCCATCTCCACGTGGGGCATTACCCCAAAGACAAGGTTGTGAATAGGGCATTACCTTCTCACCGTTGCTTTTAGGGCTATCTCTCTACATAACAGCATGTAAAGCTTTCAGATTTCCTTCTAGTTCCCTCTAGTTAGCTCCCTTTCTCTCTCTCTCTCCTGCTTAGTTTGTAATCTTAGTTTGTGTCTTCTTGACAAATTCCAAACTATCTCACTTACCTGGGATTATTCCCTATTTTCCCCCCACACTTCCAGACCCTGGACCTTTCTCCTTTCTGGATGTGATTCTCTCCCCATGGAGACAGTCGTATTGTAAGAATAAAAAGTAGCATGCCATCGACAGGCAGGCAATATCAGGGCTTCCGGAGAATTTCACACCTGAAAACCTTCTGGTTTTCTACACTTTTATCATGGCAATATTAAGCATCAGATTTGGTTACTGACATCTACTGGAACAAAGTTTCCTTCTACGCAGATGCTGCTCTGCCAGATCAGGCCCCTTCACAAGGCAGTTGTTTTCTGCTGTAAATATATATAAGCCCTAATATTTTTGTTTTAAAATCAATAGAAGCTGAACCTCTGTTGCTCTGTGTTCTGCCCTACAGCTGTAGAAATAAACCACCTCTGCCTTACCTGAGTCTGCAAAATAGATTGCATGTTTCTTTCACGACGCTTCGTTCTCAAGAGATAATATATTTGTAGCCTGCATGCGAAATCCTGGTAAGATTATACACAGTATTTGAAATAATTGATTTATGAAGAAAAATAATCAGTTTTGCAAGGAAGACTTTGCAGAGAGGTCTTAAAAAGTCCAATTCACCCACAGGCCTTAAATTAAAGATCGTAACATTGACTACATTTTGACCTTTTACAGGTGTATAAGCAAGTGATGTACCAGACAGCTCACAATAATTCTATTTTCATGTTCAAAGCCCATCCTGTTGCTCAGTGTGAAGAGGTAGCAGCCACACGGGTGCATGGAGATGTACATCGCTGCCATAGCAGCTATTAGGGAGGTGGCGTCCATGCACAGGCAGGTATGCAGTGGCTTTCTTCTTGGGACAGCACAGGGGAGCCTGGTGACACAAGGTGGCAGGATGCACCACAGAACTGCAGCCGCGTGGGCAGTTCACCTATGGCATTGTCAACTGTTAACAAATTCAGGTACTTTTCCTGTAAAATCCAGCCTTCTGAATTTTACAGGAAAAGCAACTTCTTCCAGCAATTGCTTGAGACCTGCCGCTTTCACTTACTAGGGAACCAGGAGGAGACAAAGCACTGACAGCGGGGGCAACACAGGGAGGCTGGTATCACAGCGCTGAGCACTTGGGTGGCCTGGAGGACCATGGCTCAGGGTGCCTGGAGAGGGTGAGGCAGGCCAGTGCAGATCCCAGGTGCTGGCATGCCAGCTAAGTGAGGAGATATCTCCCGAGGAGATCTTTCCAAGACCTCCTGTGACTCCCAGAGGGTTAGATAGTCACTACCAAATAGGACTGACAGTCTTGTGGAACAAGCAGCCAGTGCCAGCCACAACAGCTGCCACCTCTGTGCCCAGTAGCTCAGTATTTGGAACAGAGATCCAGGGTAAAAGTGGTGCAGGTCCGTTCCTCCCTTCAGCCTGAGCTGACCCTGACATCAGACCTGGAAGTCTTTTGGGTGGCACATTCTTCATGGCTCACACTGGACCAAAGTCACTTTCCAAGAAACCTTAAATAGTTTTTTAGGACAGCAATAATAAGCATGATTTACTAAATGATCGGTGAAGTTACCTGCACAAGAAGAGATTGATAATAAGGGAAATTTAGGAAACTTTATTGCACCTTTAATGCACCTGAGATGTCCTAGACATGAAACCTGTGTTGTTCTGCAACCCCACTCCTCCCTTCCCCACCGCCACTCTGTGAATTGCCTCCACCATTGCAGACAGGCCTTGCTGGGAGGAGCTGTGACCACCTTGGTGTCACTGGTCCCACCATGTTGCCACAAGGGTGGGTGGTGCCCCACAGTGCCACCGAAGCAGCAGCAGCTCTAGGCTGCCTGCATTTCACTCCATGCAAAGTGGCAGCTCAAGGCTCGGGTTTTGCCCTCTGGAGTTTTCCGAAGATCACATCAAACATGAGGCAGTGCCAGGGCACGGGCGCTGGAAGACGTCATCTGTGCTACTGAATTGATGGTGGCTCAGGGGCTATTGGTCTGTGCCCACTGCTCTCACCCAGATGGCTCCCAGCCACAGTCAGTCCACGCCAGGGCGCAGCCACAACAGGATGTTTGGTTGTGGTTACACAGCTTTGGGTAATAGGGGAGTTTAATAGTGTGTGTACGGCCTCAGAGCCAGGGAATGGAGCCTGCCACTTCTTGTTTTACTAGGACAAAGATGTAGCTGGCCCTTGGTGTCCAGAACCGGGGCTAGGAAGCAGCTGAGAGTTCCCTAAAATGGTAGATGAATGCGCAGAAAGAAGCATAAACAAATATTGAGCTTGAGTGATCATCTGTTTGAGGATTTGACACTGCCCTCCTCATCCTTTGAAGAAGTTCGTCACTTGAAGAAGTACATAGACTCCAGTGCATGGGGAACAATGAACTAAGGTGCCTGGAAGAATCACATTTAAAAGGTAGAGGAAGAAAATAATGGGACATTATAAAAGCTGGTTCCTAGGCAAGACCTGGGAAGTGTGAGAAACCAAGGAGATTTGGCTTTGGTAACAACAGATTAAACCAATATTAAATTACAAGTTTCACTCACACAATACTACAAAAATACTGCAATATAAGTACTTGCTCACCAAAACTGCTCTTGAAACAAGTCTACTTCTTGAAGGGTTAGTGATTCAGTGAGTATTCTCTTCCTTCTCTTGCATAGCTCTTATTCTGAAGCCTATTTTCATCCAGAATATAACTTCTTCAACAAGTTACATTCTGACAATACTAACACCGCACTGGTCTTTTTCCAAATGAATGAATTCCCTACCCTACAAATAGTTCTTGCTTCCATATGCCTTCGTTTTCATGTTTTGCCAAGCATTTAATATCAATAAAGACAAATCTGCTGTCACATTTCCAGAGTAATCAGAATGCTTTATTTCAGGTTGGTTTTTTTTGTTTGTTTGTTTTTACCATTGTTTTAACTACAACAATACTAATTTACTGAGCTTTCTACTTCCTTTGGTTTAGGGTTTGGGTTTTGGGGTTTTGTTCTGGTTCCCCCCCCCCCACCCCGCAGTATTTTGGATCTCACTAAAGGTAGCAAGGCATTCATTTCTTAAAAACCTTCAACACAGTTTCTACATAACATTCATCTGGTGGGGGCTTCCTTGGGCTGCCAGGCTGCAGGAACTTCTTGATTGTAGGCATATTGCTCATTCTTTTTTTGAAAGCCTAAAAAATAAAAACAACAGAGTAAGAGAGAAATTCCAGCTACTCCGGTAGCAGTGCTCCTTGCACAGAACAACTGCTTCCCCCTGCTGCTGGAAAAGATCCTAGCAGTCATTCAGATCTCAGTGCCATCTACAGCCTCCTCCTGTCCAACAGGAGAAGGACTCTGCTGCTACAAAAGGCATGTTCTTAAAAATGAAGGCAGTACTGGAGCAGACAATATCTAAATCTCTGCTGCCTGAAAGAAACTGAAGGCAAAAATTCAATATCCAGGAGCATCAGGGAATAGTTTCGAAGGTACAAATACACTAACCCAGCTCATGACCTTTTTCTTTTCATTGCTGGTTCCACCGTGTGGGCAAACCACGATATACATTAACATGATTTCCATTTTTACTACACTATGTAAGTATCCAAGCTCTGTTTGCATCTAGCATGGCCACTGTTGTCCCGCTGTCCCAGCATTTCTAGGATTGCATGGGTGAAGGTGAAATGCCTGGAGGCATCATTGGCTCAAGTCACTTGTGCAGCAGAGGTTTCTCGTACTGTGTTGCACCCTAGGGTAGCCAAAATATCTACATAGGGCTGGCAGATATAACATAGCCCCTTGGGGAGATCTATTCCCTTCTGGAGCAGCGTCTGGAGGCCAGGACTAGGATTTGGGAAGAGCTGGGCATCTCAGGTGGCAAGAGATGCCTGTGTTAAAGCAACTGAGTCAAGGATCCTGAGCCATCTCATTGTACAGACAGTCAGGGGTGTCTCAGTGATGCAGATTGCAAGCAGCTGGAGACCCCACAGTTAGCTGAGCCACCTTAGGTACACAAGAACCTCTTCTAACAACTGGGCTAAGGGAGAGGAGCTTCACAGAGTGACAGCCAGTTCTTGCTGGCAAATGTATGCCGGGGGGAAATACAAGAAGGAGCAAGAAAAGTAAAACCTGTGAAATAAGTAACCACCAATTTTAGAAACTTTTTCCCTTCTGGCAGTGAAGGAAACCCTCCATAATTCAATGCGTGGCTTCAACCAATCTGTGCCCATGCCTAGTGGCTAAGACAGCTTGCTAGAAGATGGGAGCTAGAGGCAAGAATTACCTGAGGCTGCAAAACTGCATATGGGATAAAATCTGACACACGTTACTGCCCATTTTGTGGCTGAAGTGCCTCATTCTGTCTTACTAAATTCAGGCTTAAACTGTTGGGGATGAGGTTTAAAAATTTTTTACAAGTAATTAAAAAAAAATAAATCAAAGCCATTTTCCTTATCAATTGCAAGCAGAAAACATAACTGTGATAGTCCGATGCTGAACTGTTTCTTTTGTTAATGGGAATAAAGCCAAAGTCTTTGAGGGCGCCCCTCAAATTAACAGTTTGTAAGCGCAAAGAAGCATGATCTTAAGCCTTGCATCCTCAACCCAAATTTGCATTGCCTCCCCTGCTTTATTACCACGATTACCAGCACATGGGAGGACTACGGAACACTATCTGCTTTTTTCCAGTCACAGACTACATGGGTCTACTGTATCTTAACTCTTAATGACTCCTGCAGGTCAGGCCCCAGGCTTGCCCCTGCGCTGTGCTCCATAGCATGCTGCATCCACGGAGGCTCCTGGTTCCTGGTCAAGTTTCACAGCAGAAGTGCCTTACGTCTGCTTGGTTTCAGACTTTGTACGTGGCACAAAGGCAGAGAATTCGTCCTCAATTGTATTAAGTTAATTATTGAAAGAAAAGTGTGGCTTAATGCTAAGGCTTGAGTTTCTAGTCATACTGTAGAAGACAGAAGTGAAGTGAGGTTACTGGGATCCCAAAATTGTAATACCGGCCTGTATGGAAAATGGCACACTGTACCTTATTCTAATATGTCAACCTGTATCACAGACTTAATTGGTTATCTGATATTAGATAGCATCTACTGGCAGGAAGCAAGAAAATGAAAGGAGGGCAGCTTAGATCAGTGATTCCCTTGGCATGATATTAATTTATTTCTGTTGAGGAAGCATACACCACTCAAAGAGGGACAGACGTACCTCAGCAGGGTTAATCAGGAGCACAGCGTCTTACAACTTATGACAAACCGACTAAATCAGTTCCCTCTTGTGCTTGATGTTAAGCAAACACACAGCAGTGACAGTTCCTCGAAGAGCCCACACTCCTGACTTACATAGCAGAGAGAGACGATCGCTTCAGGATTGCCCTTAGCTCCTGAGTGTGGGCATGCTCAGTAACAAAGTTACCTGCAACTGAGGAAACCCCGACAGCACAGCAGGTATTTTCTCCTCCACTGCTAAAATGGCTTCAATTAGCTGAACATCTGCCCAGCTGAATTTGTTGCCCACGAGAAAGTCTTGGCCATGTTGTTTCAAAACCTGTAGAATACAAGAGAACGTGGGCTGCAGATGAGTGTGGGACGTATGAGGCCTGGCAGCTAAGCCTCGCAGCACAGCTGTAGAGCTGAACAGCCGCTACAGCTAAAGTTTCAGGGTGGAGTTTTCAGCTGGAAGCTGTGAGCCTAAAAAATCTGAACTCTCGTAGTACACAGACTACAAACGTTATCACTCGGTAATGATGGATGATGATAGGCACTGGGAACAGGGACAAAACTACACACTTAATTGGACTAGTACCACTCATAGAATTTGAAATAGGGATAATGGAGGAACTAGAGAGTAACTTGGAGAATTTATAAAATTGCCATTTAGAGATTTCATTTAAAGTTACGTCCAACATTGATACCAGGAAGCAAACTTAGAAACGCAGAATTACAATAGCTAACCAAAGCTATTGTTTATTGGCTACTCCTTTGCCTTTGGGAGTAAGTTATTATAGTCATACGAAGGTCTAGGATGTTCAGCCTTTATTATGGTTTTCCATCAAAACTAGATGAATGTTACAAAAGTGAGAAAAGTTGCCAGATGTCTGAGTCATTTGGGTTTGGTTTGTTGTTTTCGAAAGCGGGATGTGCAGAAATCTATGACTGTTGTTTTACTAAAGTACTCCTAGTCTCTCTACCTGATTTATTTGCAAGGGATTTTTGCATTCTTCTAATGAAAAGGTTCCAACTGAAATTAAGTCTAGCAGAGACATGTGCTCTAAAAAAATATAAGTGTGGAACTATCCCCTCAAGGAAAAAAGAAATCCTACATGCTTGCTTTTACTTTAATGAGAAGTTTTGCTGTATAGCTGAGAACATATTGCTTTGTTTGCTTTGCAGATGTTCACCCACCACAGTCCTGACAACACCAGTCAACAAATAGAGAAAACGTGCTGCTGTGTTTCTCCTTCGAGAGAGCCAAGAAAGCTGAGGATTTGGAACTGACCTGCACTACAAACATGCTCTTAGTTTGGGGAAACTTTTTGATAATTGTAAATAACAAGTTTTATAGACACATCCTCACTGTCTCTTACCTTTTCAAAGACTGGGAAGTACCTGTTAGTTGCCCTCTCCTTAATTGAGTCAATATTTTTCTCCTTTGCCTCAGGTGGAGAGAAAGGAAACATCAAAATCATTTGCATCAGATCTGTTATTCCTTCCACGTACATGTCAATCCTATTGGTAGGGGAAGACAGTAGAAAAGAGCACAGAAGTTATTTCATCTGTTTTCCAATTAACTAAGGCAACTTATAGGAATTTTGTATCACCACCATAGTACCAATTTTCACAGCCAAAACTAAACATAAACTAAAGCTAAATATATTTTAAAAAGATTAAAAGCCTGTTTCTGTTCAGCAGCATTTCAGAAGCAGTGGTTAAAACCTAAGCAAAGGCTAGAGTCCTTGCTTTTTATTGCAATAGACTTTCTCATGCCTTTCTACTGGGTTTACAGCACTGAATTTGTTATATTTAATACAGCTATCAAATAACAGATTGCTCATTAAGCGAAAGGAGGTGTTACAGTACAGGGCTCTCTCCTTCAAGTCCTTCCCGTAGAGATTGTATTTCCCTGCTATGTAGCTGAGGATGGCTCTGGTCTGCACCATCTTCATCCCATCAATCTCAACCAGGGGCACTTGCTGGAACATCAGGACTCCATCTAGGGTGGAAAGTTGAGGGAAAGCTTGTTAGTTCCTCCTAGAATGCCAGTTTTACAGGAGAGTGAGAGACTGAGCACGTTTCTTTTGCAGCGTAGGAGATCATTGATGTCTTGCCCTAACTGTAAAACTCCATGCAGTAAACTAACATTGTGGGAAAGATCAAATATCGACTCGCCTGCATCACGCTTTTGTATCTAGGTCATCACAGTGCAGCTGGGCCCCTCACTTTACAGCATTGCCAGAGCTTCCCTGGCTGATGGGAGCTGACACCTCCTGCTCCTGGGCCCTGCCTCGTGCTGGCACGAAAAGCCTGGACCAGCACTTTCAACCCAAGGGATCAGAAGAGAATAAAGATCTGTATTAAATCTGAACTTAAAGAAAAAAAAAAACCCAACAATTATTTTGAATGCAGATCAGTTCCCTGTCAGGGACGTATACACAGGAGTAGAAAGAATGAGGGGTAGCACAGGAGCAAGACTGAGCTACTGGGATAAAGGAAGAGATCAGGCCACTTTAAACATCCTGAAGCTACAAAGTTAGAGGCAGGGACTGTGACAGCAATTGCTGCTTAAATAAGTTTTACACAGTCACTCCAGGGACAAGAGTTTGAGAGCCCCCATAGATTTTCATTACAAGCCTATCCTCAGTGTTGTTCCACAACAATTTAAGCCTATTTAGATGCGTCTTTGTAGTCCCGTTTTCTCCTGGTGCAGGTAGGAGCATTTGTCTGAGCCTTCAGCGAGGCAGCTCCGAGAGCTGATGTAGAGATTCAGCATAACAAAGTCGGTTTAGGTCTTTTCTAGACCAGTTTTCTGCTGGACTAATTCACTGTCCTCGGGGATACTCCCTCCTCCAATTACACATTAAGGGCATCTGGAGAACAATCCCACCCAGTTAAAGTCACAGCAAAACTCCAAATCCAAGTAAGCAGCTGCCACTTTGCATTGCTCAAAGTTACTCGTTTATTTTAATTGCTCGGTTTTAATCCATTCAGTGCATCCTTCTTTCAGGTATAAGGGTTCATGTTAACAGGCACTTCTGTTTGCTTTTTTCTCCACAGAGTTATTAGAATACTTTGCTAGCCTAGAATTAATAAACATCCTTCACTCATTCTGTATTATTAATCTACAGTTTAAATTCAAAGAGTAGTTTTCTCTACAGCAGCAAATAGCCTGTACTTGTTTCCTGTAAACATTCACAGAAAGATTGTGTGTCTTCATGTCTTTCCAGAACACACCTTGGCAGCTGAAGGAAGAAATATTAATTGGTATCTATCTAGCAGAAACACAGTAGAACAGAAAAACTAACAGCTCTGCAAGGATATTTTTCAGCAGAAACATGTGAAGTGAAAAATAAAATCTGACTTTCTGGCACTCGACAAAAAGTGACGCAGCAAATGGGAGTGAACTAAATGCATGGTTTGTTTCTTTTCTTCAGAACAGAGGGATTTCTCTCTTACGACCAGTAGCGGACTGCTTCTCCTCACTTTGCAGTGAGAACCACTTCACATAACCACTGCCTAGGTATATATGCAGGATTATATAAATATAACTATAAATAAACTGATATAAAAGCAGTTTACCAGTTGTTTTGCGGGTTGGATTGTGCTGTCGGAAGGTAGTCTGTGGAATATATATTAAAACCCAATCATTTGGACCTACTGTTTGTCACCAACCAGCAGATCTTGTTGATATCCAGGTAGCAACTTGGGCAACCTGTGGCTGCACAGATTGAGCCAAGCTGTTCATCTCTCAGGCCAACAGGTACAGGTATGTCCAGGCCGATGCTATTTAACTCCCTTGGTCTCCAAAACAGCTGTCTGTCTGCAAGTTAGGAACAGCCCCCGGCCCAGCCTTCATCCTGGGCACTGCTGGGGCATTGCTTAGATCATCAGCTAGCATAGGCTAACGTCACACCTGGACCATTCTAACAACGTGGTGGTGCCTAAACACAGGATACCCTAGCAAAAAGCGTGTTGGTAGGGAAAGAAAAAAATTAGAGGGAGAGGTAATGTGGAATTATTTGTGTTCAGTCCTTCCCTGCATGACTGGCAGCATTCCAGAGGTCCCTTTATCAGGATGACTAACTAATTTGTCTTTCTTCAACCCATTGTATTAAACTCCACCTTTTTCTTTGTGTTCTCACCCTCTTAAGACCAATACATATACAGAAAAGCCCTTAATCTTCTTTATAAAACTTCCCTATCCTTTTCATCAGCATTTAATTCTTCTTTCTGGATATGGATAAACTTGGATGCTGTATCCAGGATTGTACCACTCTGTCTGGATTAATTAGTATGTTGAAGCAAATTCAGATTTGGGCTTTCAGTACCTGAGCTATCATATTTAGAGCTATAACTGGTGTCTTTACACTGTACTCTCCTCCCACATTGTCAGATTCCCAGCCAGCTGGATCTGCAAATTTAATTCTGGTCTTCTTGATGCCACTTTTTTTTGTTCATTTTAGTTTTCCTGTCAGAATTTATTTAAACACAGCTTTTCCTTTCTGAGCAAGCAGCCAGAATACAGCTGAGTCCTCTTCCAAGGCTCCTAGTATGTCTTGGCAAGCTCAGCCTGCTGTAAGGTTTCTCTTACATGTCTTGGGCAGCAGGTAAACTGCAGGTCAGGTGCACTCCGTAGGGCTCCTCACAGTCCCAACTCCTTCCCCACCCTGGCAGCAAGGTCTTCTTCTAGGGTGGCTGTGGAGGGGTTCACTGCTGGATTTCATCTGGCCAAATATCAAGGGCAGTGGCTGGGGGTATGCACTGGTGTTTGGGAACTGGTCTCACTCCCAAGGTTGACACGAAGCCTTTGTGGCTTGCTGCTTTGACCGCGTCAAACTTGCTGCAGGTCCCCCTGCTAGCTCCCTGTTTTTTACCTGGGGGAAGTTTCATGGCTCAGGCTTATTCTGCTTAAGACTGTCACTAGTGTGTTCGCATAGAGCCTAGCACAATGGAAAACTGGCTTTCCTGAGGATTTTGGTGCCATACTGGCCTTTCATTTAGAGGCTTCTCTCACTGAGGTTCAGAACCAACATACAGGTACATCTACACTAGGTACATCTATGTTAGTCAACTCAACAACAGCTCGGTCCAGCTGGCACAGACTGGCCACATTCACTCTATTCAGCATTCTCTGCCTATAGAACATGTTGGTCACATCTAAATGACATCTTGGAAATGGCCCTTGGCCTGGGACAACTCCCAGATGATGTCTAGGAATTGCTTCGTGGAGTGCTATTTGCCCTGGACCAAAAATGTGCCAGGAACCATGCTAACAGTTCAACAACATAGATAATTAAGTTGCATTAGATAGGAATGTTTGCTACCCCTGTTGAAGGTACTACCATAAACAGTCATGGAAGCTATGGCCTTTAGCTTATAGGATTTTTAGGTATTGGAAAGAAAAGATTACTCAAAACTAGGATGTCAGTATTCTAGGTGTGCATCTAGAAGTTTGCACTGGTTTAAATAACCTAATTTTATACCACAAATTTAGCTAAATTGGATCAATTTTTTGAGGAACTAAGCCTCAGGCGTCAGAACTCTTACCTTTGATTAGCTTTTCATACTGCTCTCTTGTTTCCAAAAAAATTTCTTCAAACTGGAAAAGGAGAGAGAATAGTGTTACGTTGCTGTATGTGAACGTTTTTCTTCTGCCAGTGACTGCGTGTAATCACGCACAGAATGACCGAAAAGAGCAAAAGATAATGGGCTGGATCTTCAACTGTGCTGTTTGGCCACAGATGTCCTGTGGATCACCCACGCAACCTCACAGCTGGGGAGAACCAAAAGGGCCTGGCCACTTCTAACTTAAGGCACTGATTCAGAAATAACCTAAGTGCGGGTAGAAACAGAGTGCAGACAGGAGGAAGACAGGTTGCAGCGGGTGCAAAGGGAAGCACAGGGTAAATCAACTATTTCTAACTCCACCCCAGGGTGTGTAAGTCAACAACACTCTTCTGTTTATACACATTGTTACTGCAAGACTGAGTTAAGGTGGTTTTACACAGCTGAAAAACTCAGATTAATTAAGGGTCTTTAAGTAAATCCCCATTTTGACGTATTATGATCAATTACTTCAGGGGACTGATACTATCTCTAATAAATTCCAAGCTCCGCTGCATTTGCATACCAAATATTAACCACCGAACAATGTAGTTACAAACATGCAGTGCCACTGGCCAAATTAATTTAGCCACCCTCTTGTAGCTGTTTATCCTCCATGTGCATGTTAAATTGTTCCCTACTGAGACCAGTTGAAAACACCAGTCTGGAACACTGTGCAGAGAGTCAACTGACCTCCACACCAGCTGCTGCCAACAGCCATCGTACGGGCTCCATTCGCCCCCTCCCATTAAGGTAGGTAAGCCTGGGCTTCCCCGACATGCTTCCGAGCTCCTGGATCCCTGAAAAATATTGAGCAGAAAACAGTGTCATAAAACTGGTGTAAGTACCATTATTTTGAGGGGAGAGAAAGCCTTTTGTTCTCACTATGCCTTTTGAAGTTTAAACTTAATCTGGTTTAAAACATAAGATGAGAGACAGACCAGAGACACCACACAGGAAAGACGTGCAGATCTCTAAAGCCTTCCCCTGTGCTACGATTACAAGCAAACACAGACATGTTTAAACAAGTGCTATGAGTCCTGAGCTGCAGGGGAAACCTTGCTGCATTTTAAAACATTTGTCCAAAGCCAATGAAAAATGGAATCCTCAGGGAAGTTACTCACCCACCCTTCATTGCCATCATCCTCACTGAAAAGATGAAAAGAAGAAAAGGAAAACATCTTTTACTGCTAGGCTGAACTGCCTAGCTTCGTTTGCCGGAGCACATTTTGCAGCTTCCACTGCCATCCACTTCTTTCCTCAAGTAGGGGCAAATGAATTGCTAATTTCCCTTTCTTCCATGACACAGGCTGAGCTTCCTTGGTGCTCCTATTGAATGGCTACAGCCTGTTTCCTTGCTGCTTACGGCAGCCTTGAGGTGTCCCTCAAAGCCAGATCTGGAACCTAGCTGCCTTGGCTTCAGGTGGCCCCAAAAGCATCCCCCAGGGCACCAGGGACCTGTGTGCCCAGGGGCCCAGCACATAGGAGGCTGGCTGAAGCTTGCTGTAACAGCCCCTCTCTCTGCACCATGAGCAGCAGAGAGTGTGGCAGAGACAACACATCTGTATTGAGCTGTTCCATACGTAGGGACAACCAGATGGACTATTTGTGCTGACGCTTGAGTCTTAAGTGTTTGCAAATTCAGGCCTTACGTTCTCTGTGCTTCATTGCCCTAATTGCTAAAAAAAAAAAATAGCATTACCCGTTCACAAAGATGGTAGTATCATACATTAATGATTGGGAGAAAAAAGGCTTAAAAATGGGTATTCTAATCGTGTCCTAATGGCTCAGAAGCCAGCGTAGAGTGCCTGATTTAAAAAAATAATTTTACAGATGACCCCGGTTTTCTCAGAGCTAAAAGCCAAAGCTGCAACATTATGTCTGTCACACTTTGCATCCGCATGGCATTTCCCATTCAAATCAGGTTCGCTGTGCTCTAGTGATGTGTTCTCTTCAACTCACGGTGCTTTGTACGTGTACTTAAAATAAAGCACATTTAGAACATATTTTGCCAAAACTTCGTTTTAAAGAACAATCAGATTGAGAGTTCTCCCTTGAGCAATTCTGGTAAGAACCAAGTCATGTTACTACAATAAATAGGGATATTTGGGGTAATTTAGACAATATAATCCAAATACACATAAAGGAAAACATGCTCGCCTCCAGTTTTAAAGTGCGGATAGCTGTTGCTAATTGCAATGTTTTGCCTTTAAGACAGTGGTTTTATTAGTTTCTGCACGTTGTGTGACTAGCTTTCACTATATGGCACTGCAACTTATCTGTGTAGCTCACAACAACTAACTAGTACCGCTTTCATTATCGTACTTCTCAGACACGTTGCATCCATATCATTTCAACACACATCGCCCCGACTTGTAATGTGCAGAAACTTACAGTATACAAGACTTCTCCTTTAACTAAAAAAGCCAAAGACTGCAATACCAAGAATGTGATATGTAATCCTCTTGGAAAATGTAGCTATTGTTTGCAGAACAAAAGCAGAGGGAGTGAAAAGCCTTAGGTATAATTTTATCGTTTTACATGAACAAGAAATTCTATATGGCATTAAATTATGTGAGAAGCACAATGACAAATGGAGAATAAAAACCTGTCATCGGTTTCTTTTTTTTTTAAGAATATGTCTGTCAGCTCTAAGTGGATTTTAATTGTCTGAAGCTTCTGACACAGGAAAAAACCTTTGTTTTTTGGTAAAGTCTCCTCAAGCTTTAGGTCCACTGAATGCACCTCCACTGACTATAAAAGGTCCTGACACATGTGGCTCACATACAGACAGCTGCGTTGCAGTGCCTGGGTCTGGACACGAGTCTTGCCCTGAGAGCTCAGTTTAGTTGCCCATTCCTATGTGTTTTCTGACACTTAAAATTCCCCAAAGGTGGGCAGATACAACCCTTCACTTACTGGATGGAGATGGGCAACTTTTTCTACCTTAAATCGGTATACCTATTGATGCAGACTCTCGATGCCCTTTTGTGTTTATTTGGGGAAAGGTACAGCTAACATAGACAAGGCTCCCTCAGAACTTCACTCAGTCCGCTATTTTTCTAAGATTTTAATAAAAGATTTGCAGGATCTTGTGTTTAAAAAAAAATAAATCTGTTTCTGATACAATATGTTGGTAATTTATTAGTAGCCAAGGACTCTTGAGTAGCTGACACCCATTCCTTACCGTTTCCCTTAGCTGAAAAGGCCCCCGGGTAAGTTACAATTTTTTTAAGAGAAGAGTAGAATATCTGGGTTACATTCTCCAACAAGAGGAGCGGTGTTTATCTGAAAACCATATTGAACCCATTCAATATCTTTCCCGACCAGTTACTAAAAACAAATGCAAGCGTTTTTAGGAGCTGTAGGATTCTGCCACCCCTGGATAGCTTTTTTCTAGGAAATGGCATAACCCCTAATACCAATTACTACTCAAGATGCTGGAGAACCCATTCACTGGACAACAGACCAAGTAAAAACATTTAAGCTTTAGAAGCAAGCTGCCCCCGCCCTGGGACTGCTAGACTACAGTAAACCATTTACCTTGTTTGTACAAGAAGGGCAAAGAATAGCCTCTGGGATGGTGACTATCACGCTGAACCCTGCTAATCTACTCCCTTCACCTGGGGAAGGAACTCCACATCACGACTGGGTAGTAACCACTCACGAATCCGAAAAGACTCATGAAGATTTAACAGACGTACCTTTTCTAAATTCTAATCCGGAACTATTTATTGGTGGGTCTTCATATTATCTGAGCAGCAACTGGGTTACGGGTTATTCGGTAACTATTGTGAGTAAAGTAGTGGAGGTTTCACCACTCAGTTCAAAGCTGAGTGCACAAGCAGCCAAATTAATTGAATTAACAAAGGTCTATCAGCTGGCCAAAGAAAAGACTACAAATATTTATGCTGATTCTCCGTATGCACTTGGAGTATGCCACGGTACTGGGCAGTTATGGGAGCTGCGTGGGTTTATAACTTCCAGTGGAAGTAAAATATCAAACACTCCACAAATTAGTGAACAGTTAAAAGCTATATGATTGCCAGAGAAACTTGCTATCATTCATCCGCCAGCCCATGCCAGCAGAAGGACAAAAGAAGAGATAAGAAATAGTCTAACAGATACTACCACTAAAGCCCCTGCATGACAGCCGTGTGAACCACAGGGCTTACAAGCTTCCAAGGGTCCCACCTGGTGTTGCTCGCTCCTGAAAAGATGTGTTTGACTGTTCCTGCTGAAGAAATGGACTCTTGGAAACGGTATGAAGTGACCAAAGACTCCCAGGGAATACGGAGAGCAGATATGGAAAGCTTTCCTATTTTGCCTAAGCAATACCCAATTGCCATAGCGAAAATGCATCATCACCCAGGGCATTTTGGGACTGCTGCACTAGCCCAGACACTGATGAAGAACTGGTTCACACCAGGAATTTATGCTGCAGCCAAATAAGTAGCCACATCTTGCATGCACCACCTTTAGCCTTAATTAATATTTAGCAACGACCTCAACACAAAATTCGTCTACATACAAATGTTTTTACTGCTTTTGTCTAAACTCCATGTTTCCATCCTATTTCCTCGTGAGCCTTAATGACATGCCCGTCTTGAATTTCTCTGAGGATGCTTCTCGGCAGTGTAAGAACTGTTTAAGAGGAGATGGTCTTTCAGAAACAGCATTATCTGCATGCAGTGTGAAGTGCCCTTTAGCCCCGGAGCTGGAGCAGAGTCCAGTGTACCAACAGGGCCAGCTTTCCTGCTCAAACCCAGAAGAAACTGGCACGGTGCTAGAGGCTCGCACTGTGTTCTGCCACCCGCCTTTGCCTTCCCACACTCTGTCCCCTCAACGGTTTCACAGTTGCCTCGCTCAGCTCTGAACTGCGCCGCAGGATTCATTTCCTGATTAAAAAAACCGTCTTTCTCCTGCTTTCTCTCTCCCGCAGCTTACAGATGGTGAGTAACTATCGAGCCAGGCTTAGTCTACCTGGCACACAAACTAAAGAGAGGAGCATTACCCCTGCAGATGCCCTAATAAATTTGGAGGTACCTTCACTATAAGTAGTCGCTCAAACGCTTTAAGAAAAAGGAATTGGTAAGTTAGTACTTACCTCCTGACCTTAACGCAGCCTCCACCCAGCATAGGCAGGTTCCCTGGGGCTGTTTAAACTTCAGAGCTTAGGGGAGTTTCCAGCCATACCCAATTAGAGAGAAAATCTCCCATTGCTATTCAGCTGGCTCTACCCAGCTTAAAGACGTACGTCTCTGAAAATCGCCACCCAAGGCAGAGACTGTCTTTCTTTTTCACTTTGCCAATATGAATATACCGTGTGGGTAGCCTGATAGTTTCTATGGTAGCCATCTCTTCAAACTGCTTTCTTGGAATTATTGGGGCATTTTACCCAAATACAAGGGTGAGACACTTTAAAACACTGAGAAAATTATAGATTTTTCTGGGTCATATTTAGGGTAATAGTAACCATTTAAAGACTAACCACTGAAGTTTCGAGGCTTATTTCACTATTTAACAGTAACCCAGGTTTTTCTTTTCAGTGCTGTATAGCACAGAAAAGATACCCTAAGTATGGGATAACAATGCTCAATTACTTTGAAATACAGTTTGCCAGTATCAAACTTACTTAGTGATAACTTGGTATAAAAAATATATGAGCAGTTTCTGTCACAACTCACCCCGTGTCTTAAGGCAATAGCATTAGTTTTGGAAACGGAGTGTATGTAGCTAATACTCAGTTAGAGAAGAAATAAATTATGATTTTCCTACCCTGTTTCCACGAAAGGTAACTGCTTCAGCTTTGCTAACTACCATTATGCTTCAGCTTTGCTAACTACCATTTCAGCTGAAAACTGAAAGTGGATGTGAACAGACACAAGGATGACATAGCAGATGGGAAATGGGATTTGGGTGCCAAAGATCGGGTTCCCACCTCTAGCATAGACCCACATGTGATGCTGGGCATGACTTTACACCCCTGCAGCAGATGCCAGTACAGTTGATCTGAAGATCTGTTCACAGAACCCAGCACTGAATCAAGATTAATCTGTTCCTGCTTTTGATATCAGTACGTATCTGAGTGCAAGAGTTGTCTCAGGAACAGTGACCGCAGAACAGCATGCAAGTAACTATTGTCTCCTTGTCCTTTCTGCAGTCTGAAATGCTGTCAATGGCAGCAATAGGCTTGATGGCAAAGAAGAACTTCTGATTTGAAGTTCAGAGATGAGCGGTCAAGCAAAGCATTACGATGCTTTTCGGATTTGCTGAACATGGCAACATCCAGCTTTGACTATTGTTCCCATTCCACACATTCCTGTTTGCCAGAAAGACTTTCCCCCTTGTTCTCTTTTTATTTTGTTTCCAACATAGCCTTTCATAATGTAATTGTAAAGCTCCTTTGACATCTAAAGATACTGTGTCAATGAGGTTACTTAAATAGCTGTTCTGTAAACCTCTAGAGTAGAAAAGAAAATAAGTTTCTTTCATAAATAATTTGTTAAGCCACACCCGTGAGTATTCCGGCAGCTGGCATGGAGCCCAGGTACCACTTAAGTGATCTTGGATTGGGCACAGGCAGTTTTTAAATAATGCATGCCAACTTCCCACTGCGCTCCATGGACACACTTCATTGTGCTGTAGGTTAGACAGGTCCAAAGTCTTCTCAAAACGTACCTGCCTGCAATCCTCACAAACCACTAAGCAGCTGGCTTGGGGGACCATGCCTGATTCCAGCTTCCAGCAGCGTCCTCTCAGAGGTGGGGACAGGGTATATACCTAACTGCCACCAGAGAATTAAACAAGGTGGGGGAGGAAGGGTTCTCCTCATGCTGGTTATCGAGCTCCTAAACTGAAGCACACCACCACTGCGGTAACAAATTAAGAGTCCACATGAATAATTAGGACAAATCATGCATGACTCAAGCTTAGACTTGCTGCAAACCTTCAGTGAGTGCTTTGGTTCTGTCCTGGAAGCTTTACTGACTGCCCGAGGACAAGGTTAACCAAGCCTGTGTTCACCCTCACACGTATTTCTGTAAGCTGTTTGGCACTTATCTGCACCACTGGCACAGAAAAGTCCGAAAACAGTAATCCTCATTCTGATTTACACCCATTGTGCTGCTGGCAAGGAGAGCTTAAATGGAGAGACAGTTTACAGAATGTTATTATTTGGATCGTTTAGTCTTCATTGATCTAAATATCTCCACATGGTCAAAAGGCGTATTTATATAGGCACAAGATAGGCAAGATGAAGGCTTCAAAGCCAAAACTGAAAAATAACCTTAGTAGTACAAATTTAATTGTGAAATATTTGTCTTAAATAACTCAGGTATTACAATGACTTCATATTTTGACAGAAACTCGTGCGTGTTTCCTCTATTTGGTCTCTGGTGTGTACTGAGAAACTTTCTAAGGCTCTGAGTTTATGCGCATTGTTACAAGTAAAACTAATAATAATCTAAGCTTAGCTTTAAAGAATCTTCTTATTTTCAAAAGAGGGTGTAAAGAAGAAAAGCAGAAATTTCAATCCTATTTTTATCTGACATTGGCCAATTATAAACCTTGACAACAATGTGGGCTTTTTTTCCCAATAAAAGAGTTGTTTTGTAATGAAAGAAAGACAAAAATTGATCACTTTGAAAATATTTAAAAACCAGCTCTCAGCCTGTAATACATTTTTGTTTGTTTTGGTCCTTTTTTAAATAAAACCACATTTATTTATACTTCTCAGACAAGGAGAAACAGGTTTTATTGACCAGACGTCCATTTCTTCTCTTATAAAACAGTTTTGTTTCCACTGGAGTTTGTGTTGCCCTGGAGTTCATCAGAATTTTCGTAAGACCCGGTAACCCTAACAGAGATTTCAGCATTACTTTATCTTCAAAGGCAAATATTCTCTCCTTCCCTTAAATCCTCTTACACAGATCTGTCAGCATAAAAGATTCAATGAAACAAGCTTAGTGACACATTATTTATACCATCTAGGACGAGCCCACTTTTAAGATACTCTTTATTCACTGTTTGGTAGCATGTTCTAAATTATAAAATGTATGGGGTTTAATGGCATTTATGAGTAACATTCTAACTCTGCGTTTATCTTTTTTGCAGATAACCTAACAGTTTGTGAAACATAACTTGGCTTGCCCTCTAATGACATTTTCATCATGAGATTCATTTGTTCGTTTTGCATGTGCAAGATTGTACAAACCTAGAAGAACAAAAATCAAGGTTGAAGTAGGAAAAGGCGTTGAAAAATCACGGCAGATGGAACGTGGCTTCATTTCCTGGTAAAAAATCTGTTTGATGGTGCTACAGTTTCTTCATCCGGCAGTAGCTTTCATTTATCTATACAAATTTAGTAATTTATCTAATATTTTTTTAAACAAATTGCACTGTAATTCACTTCTCACATGCGTTTCTCAGCTCCGTTTTTTTCATTTTCTATTCTTTGTATTTTACTTTGTTGGCTGTTTTTCCTGATCCTCATTTGATTACTTCTGCATTCCGTAAGAGAGCAAGAAACTGCCAAGCATTTTAACTTGCCTTCCTCAAAACTTCAAATGAATATGGGTCTATTGCCTGCAGAAAATACCTGCAGAAAAGGAACCTTGGAGAGAATGGACGGCACTTTCTCTTCTACCATCAGGATAGCTTCAATCAGTTGTTGGACATCTGCCCACAGAAGTTTGGCAGACACCAAAGATTGTAACTAGCTTGATTCAAGAGGAAAACGGTTTACTGGAATTAAAAAACTAATTCCTTTTCTCAGTTTTCCTCCAGCACAGAGCTGATGGAGATATTCATGACCTAAGCCTACATTTCAGGTTTCTTTCTGCATCCCTGGACAGTTTTATAAATTGTACACGTACAGTAGTTGCTACATTTCCATAAAAACTACAAAGAAAAAAGGATCAGAAGTAACTGTAGGTATGGTATAAGATATATTAAAAGTGGAGGAAAAAACAGGTGGTTAGTCATGTGTGCACTGGGTCAGATATGAACCTCCACTTGCTTTTGTTCCCTTGTCCTCAAGGAGAGGTTTTCAATGCAAGTTTGGTAATGGAATAGGAATCCGACTCATCTTGCCCAGCTTGTTCACAGTGCTATGGACCTCCATGGTCACTTCACAAAGGCAACATCTCACTTACACACACATAAGCCTCTTTTCATCAGCCTGTGCAGTGGGAGGTTAAACTGCATGTACGTATGCACAGGACTGAACTGCCCTCGCTCTAGCAGGAATATCGAAAGGAGGCTTTGGTGGGCTTGGGCGCCGTGCTGACACTGTGTATGGTCTTTACGTACGAGGTAATAACGTTGTAATAGGTAAAATACAGTAAATACGCTCATGTTAGAAAAGTGTTGATGGGGGTATGTTTCACTGCTGAAATGTGGAGATTCCTCATCTTCTACATAGGAACGAGCAGAAAAGACAGACCAATCTTTGGAACCCAGACCTATATAGCTGTTTTCAGTAGAGGCATCCCTCTTGCTTCCAGGAGAACCAGGACACTACACAACTAGTGAAGTCTTACTCTGTCCCTTTTGTAGGGTAAAAATGACCCCTGGATCCTGGAAATCTCCAGCATCAACCCTGCACCACTTCGTATGAGCATCTGTTACTATTAGCAAGAAAGTACCATGGCACTAGAAAAAATAAACAGTGCGCTTGTTTAATTAAGGTTAAGATACACGCGCTCCTGTTACATCTTTGTTTTGTTGTGTGGGTATACTTTGTTTGTGAGAACTTAAACAATGAGATACTCTGCTAAGTGTGAGAGTTACGCTGTTCATTCCAAAGCTGTCGCTGTGCAACCTCTTCTTAGAGGAACTTTCTCAGACATAATTGTTCAAAGGAGTTTTTCAAAAGAATCCAGAACAAACAGTTCTCTCCTAGACCACCCCTTGAGTAAAGATCTCCTACAGCAAAACTGTCTGCTGAAGTTATTTAACTCTGTTAAATAAGGTAGTTACATACTTGAGAAAGTGAGTGGAGGGATGAGCTCTGCCTGAACTGATGTGTATGCAGTAAGCTATGGCATCTGAGGCTGAACGATGACGTGAAGCTCTTTTTCTCTTGCCAGAAAGGCTAACATTTCCATTCCATCTTCTCTTGGATGACATTGCCAGGTGTGAGATTAAATAGTTCTGCTGCAGTGCAGAAATTGGTCTGAAATGGGAAGCAGTAGTTGTAGGGCAAGCAACATAAATGAACTGGAACCTGCAGCATAACCAGAAAATTGTCCCCAGTTCTGCATTAGGATTAAGAAGCAGTGCCTATAGCTTGGTACTTCATGGGTCAATGTCAGAGTTGGACATGGAGCTGTACGACCATGCTATTTGAAAATTTCCACTATACACCAACATCACATTAGCTTTTTTGGATGCCCATGCCACGTTGTAAGCTAGTATATGGCTGATTACCCACCATGTCCTTCAGCTTCTCTTCCTCTGAGTTCCGCATCTTGTTTATTCATTCCCAGTATCCATACTGATTCAGATCACTGAATTTCATCATTCCTCCCTGTCATCACTTTATTTTTTTATCTTCTGTGAACTGTGCTAATTTTTCTTTGAGCCCCTTGATGAAAATGTTAAATAGCAAAGTGTCAACGATCTAAAATTGCTGCGTTCACCTACCTAGTATGTAGTTACAGAGGGGCCAGGACCAGACTCTCCTCAGAGGAGCACAGTGAAAGGAGGAGAGGCAACAGCCACAGGCTGCAGCACGAGAAATTCCGATAGACACCAACAAAGAAAGTTTTACAGGTCAAAGCCTGGAAGGGGCTGCTGGAGATGTGTGTGTGTGTGTGTGTATATATATATATATGTATAAATATTTATGCTTTATCTCTGCCCTGCACTCCTAGGTGGCTTGCAGACATGCTTCCAGTTGTATGCTAAGAGGTTAACCGTGCCTTACAGATAAATTGCCATTTGGTGGTATTTATTTCTTCCCGTCGACTACAAAAGCAGTCATAGTTCAAAAGCGGGCATCGAGTGCGCAGAGGTTTAAAGTTACTCTACTGGGCTCTGTCCCTCAGGTCCTTGCTGTGGAGGTTGTACTTTTCGGGCTGTATGGCTGAGGATGGCTCTGGGCTCCACCGTCTTCATCCCACCAGTCCCCACCATGGGCACTTGCTGAAAGAACCGGGCTCCACCTGGAGACAGGAAAAAGCAACGTCAGCCTAATTCAATGCCCACAGCTCTTGCGTTGTTGAAGGGGAGCTGAGAGACCACACCTAGTAGTTGCCTACAGCTGAAATCTCCCCTCACCACAGTAGGACATAGAAGAGCCTTTCCTAGGAGCAAGACTGGGGTTTAACGCAACTCCGAATTTCGGGTGCAGAGTGCAGCCTCCCGGCAGCCCGCCGAGGACTCCTCTGCGCCAGCAGCGCCCAGGCAGGGACCTGATGTCCATCTCCTCCTCTGAAATGCCAGCTTCCCCCTCCTGAACCTCAAAGCAGCGTCCACCGCACACCAGAGCTTGTTCCATGGCCACCAGCAGGTCCCAATAATCCCCATGGAAACTGTCCGAGGGGCGAGCTTACTTCTGTCACACCAAAACCAGATACTGATGTATGTAGGGAGCCAGTGCTGGTGGGAGGGGGCTGCGGGGCGGCCTCTGTGAGGAGAGGCCGGGACTGCCCTGTGCCGGACACAGCCGGTTCCAGCCGGTTCCAGCCGGTTCCAACCCACCCCCCGCAGGGCACAGCTGAGCCCCACAGCCACAGTGGGGGCACCTTGGGGGAAATGCCTTTAAGAAGGGGCAAAACACCGCGTGGCAGAGTGTGAGGGAAAAACAGTGGGAGAAACAGCGCCCTGATCACCAGGAGGAAAAGGAGGTAAAGGGTTCCGGAACGAAGGAGGAGAGTTGAGCCTAGAAAGAAGAGCGGTGGGAGGAATCATAGAAAGGTATGGGTTGGAAGGGACCTTAAAGATCATCTAGTTCCAGCCCCCTGCCATGGGCAGGGACACCTCCCACTAGACCAGGCTGCTCACAGCCCCATCCAGCCTGGCCTTGAACACTTCCAGGGATGGGGCACCCACAACTTCTCTGGGCAACCTGTTCCAGTGCCTCACCACCCTCACAGTGAAAAATTTCTTCCTGATCTAAATCTACCCTCTTCCAGTTTGAAGCCATTACCTTCTATCCTATCACTACATGCCCTTGGAAAAAGTCCCTCCCCATCTCCTGTAGGCCCCCTTTAGGTACTGGAAGGCCGCTATAAGGTCTCCCCGGAGCCTTCTCTTCTCCAGGCTGAACAACCCCAACTCTCTCAGCCTGTCCTCATAGCAGAGGTGCTCCAGCCCTCGGATCATCTTCATGGTGTTTAGGAAGGTGTTTCCTCATATTTTGGAGAAAAAGTTCACTTAGCAAAGGAATTAAGATCAACAACTACAGGGTTTTCCAAATTTTCATATTAAACCAATCTGAGATTAAAGCGAGGACTAAACTGTAATTGCAATTGACATTAGGAAGGCAGGTGACAGATAAGCCAGTGTACAAACTTTGTATTCCTGGCAATGAGGGAAAAGTATTTGTAGTGCCGAGAACTTCAGTCGTGCTGAAGCTGGGGAAATTGATGAGCTCTCAAGCGGGCAACTCATTCATCAAACAGCAGACGAGTGTACGCACTGCATTCCAAGGTCAAGTAGCATCTTATTTCACAACCCACAGCTAACAGAGGTATTAAACAATGCCATTAGGGATTGAGCACAAGTATTTTCTTGTAAACTATATCATCAATATAGAACTATAAATAACAGATATTAAACCCCAAGATAACATCCTACAGAGCAGCTTTTCAAAGCATGCCATTTATCAAAGTGATTAAAAACATCTGAAATTCCTTTGTCAAGTCATCTGCTGAAACCAGAGATAAAAAATAAAAAAAAAAAAGGAAAAGAAATAACATCTTTAGTTTGGCAGGTATTATACCACCAGGTTTGTGTGATGGTTTACTACCTCTCCTTCACATCTCCCTTCTCTGGTTTATAAAATGCAAATGGAATGCCTTTGCATGAGGCATATGGGTTAACACGGATCCCCTTCATATCAAGTATAAAGAATTTATCCTCCAAGAAAAGAAAAAATGAAGTTTGCAAGCCTCAGCTTCCATTCATGACACAACATGACATGACCACATAAAAAGTTTATTTGATTATAAAAGATATTCTAGATAAAGCAGTTACACAAAAATGCCATTTGCCAGTCAATTTGTTTCCTAATTCAGTCATTAAAGTGCAGCTTAGTTATAAAGGCACAATGCTGACATTTCAGACAAGTCAGGAACGTCCAATAGAACTGGCAAGAGAAACACCTCCTACTTTCTTTAAAGAACACTTCTTTCATTTGTCTACAGTGATATTAAAACCAATAAAGGCCTGAATTGGAAGCAATCATCATACAAAAATCTCATCTGGATTTCAGAAGGAAGTCCTCAGAAGTAGCAGAACATGCTGAAGCTGTCAATCAGCAACTCACATTTCTTTCTTTTTCACTCTTCCAAAAAGTCTCCAGGAAGACAGTATGCTTCCTGCCATTTCACTTGCTTAAAATTACCAGAAAAATCTCAAGAAGAATGAAGGCAAAATATAGGCTAGTAGTGAAGCAGTATAAAAGATACCTGCCTACTGTATTTTATAGAAGAGAACACGAGATACTGCCCATTGAAACTCCTTTCGAACACCCCTTCACCTTCTCTCTGAAGTGTAATTATACATGTGCAATCTGATAGTTCTCTTAAACCGAGCAACAGCTGTTGTTTTAGCCAGGCACACTAATTGGCTTTCATGTCGTAAAGCATGCGGAGAACTCTCCTCACAGTCTCCACGTATTTATCGTCAGGAACAGGTTTTCTCTGGCTTCCTGGCTGTAGAAATTTCTTGATTGTGGGGATGCTGCTTATCCTTGCTTTAAATGCCTAAAAGGTAAACAGTAAGTACATGGTAATTAAAGAATAGAAAGTAACACAGGAAAAAACAATATTACTGATTTGTGTAACATCCTTTAACAAGTTGTATGTGGAGGCAAGACAGGAAATAGTTTTAGCCATGGATTAGTTTTACTGCCCCTCATTCCAACCTTGTTATTTTAAACAGTAATAAAACAGCCCTCTGTCTTGTATTGATACGGGATGAAGTGAAAACAGTTATCTGTGATTTCAGATGTGTACTCTACTCCAATCACTTCTTGGGATCCAGAAAATATCTTCTCTTTAAAGGTATCACAGAACTGGTGAGAGGAAGGGAAAGAAAAGGGGAGGGTGGACTTCTTTGGATCTGTACAGGGATTACTCCAAAAACTAATAGATTCTCTAGATGAAACATTTTACGAGGCTCTTCCTAGAGCAAGAAGAGCATGACTACAATGAAAGAGGAGTGACAAATGCTCGTTTTGTGGAATTATCTACACACAACAGACTGTGAAACATCATTTATCACATTTCCAGCCATATGAGTGTATTTTTAATGTAAGGTACCTGTAACCGAGGAAAACCTGTGAGCACATCTGACTTCTTCTCTTCTACCATTAAAATGGCTTCCAGAAGATGAACATCTGCCCAGCTAAAATTGTTGCCAACAAGAAAGTCCTGCCCGTGGTCTTTCAAAACCTAGAAGTGTCATAAATGAAAACGCTCAGATATGGATAATAGCCAGCTGAGGTTGATGTTTTCAAAACGCATAGGCACGCTTTCTTTGACAATAGTTACTGCCCCCTCTTCTGTTCACCTTTCTCTCCCATGCAACTGGGGATACGGGCCTGGTGCTTGCAGTCACTGATCATTTTATAGGATATCTATGAGCAGTTCTCATGGTGGCAATCTAGAATCCCAGGGCTTCTCTTACCCATCCCTCCTTCCTATAGCCCTAGGTAACCCTGCATTCTGGACTACAGGGCTAGATGCCACCTTGGTATTCAGTCCTTTCCAGCCTTATAAATCTTGAATTTTTCTGTATGTAGTTACAGCTTCAGTGGGAAAATAAAGAATGTAAGAGATGTGATCAGCCTAAAGCAATGGGGCTAGGATGCAACAAGTGGCATCTAGGGTAGAATGAACTCTGACAGCCATCTATAGGAGAGCTGGTCTTTTAAGTGGGAAACTGTCTTCCCTCTAGCCTTTAAAACAGAAGAGCAGCTATTTCTGGCAGATCATCCTGTTTGCGTATATCAATTTTGCATTAAAAGCACTCTTGGGTTCTATCTCTCAAAGGATCAGTTAGAGAAACACCAAGATTCCAGTATGGCCTATGCAGCAGACCACTCAGACTAGAAGACAGCAGTAATAGCTGTGTATTACTGTGGTTCAAAAAAAAAACCACATAGAGGTATTGAAAATGTTAAACAAAGCTGACCAAAGCTGTGCTAAAACGGCATTGCCTTCACAATGCAAATTACACAGTTTTATTTCCCCTAAAAACAGGAGGTTGCTATTTTAACTGTATATAGCTATGTTTACACGTTCACTGGTTCATAACACTTTCAAGCCAAAGGGGGATACTTGGACTCTTCAGCCTGAATGTTGATGCTGCTCAGACAATGAAATCTCACTTAGGAATTTCTGCCTTTAACCCACCCCAACTTGTCATACTGCCCTGACCTCCCTCTCATCTCTCCAGGCCTGCAGACAGTATGATGTTCTGGTGTTGCAGTAAAATCCATGTTAACTAGAAAAATAAAATGTAACATAATCGAAGCAAGCAAGGAACCTCCTGCTGCTGCTAAAAGTCATCTATACAGCCCCAACCATATTTCATTAATTATAGAGAAATATGTGATAATCAGTGTATAAAAAGGCAAATTTTTGAAACTAAGGTGTGCTCCCTTGGGGCAAGCGCCCCATTTCTATGCATTAATGGAATAAAGTTGGAAATACCTCTTCTCTGTTTATTATTGGCCTGCCCACCGGGTAAAGAACCTAGTTTTGGGACAATACTGGTTTAAAGTACTGCACTGACACCTTTCTGTTTCTTCTGCTTTTGGTAAAATACCCAGTATTCCCATTATTATCATTCCAGAAACAATGGAAGGAAATGATTCTCTTACACACCTTTTCATATGCTGGGAAATACCTGCTTGTTGCCTTTTCAACTATAAAGGCACGTTGTTTCTCTTTATCCTCAGCCGATAAGAATGGGAATATCAAAATGAAGCCCATAAGGTCATCAGTTCCTCCAACATACATATCAATCCTTAAAACCAAAGCAAACAAAAACCTTAAATAAGAAGGCACCTTCATAAGCAAAGTTTTCTTAATTTGTGTTGTGATAGTAAAAGTTGAATTTCCCACCCCCTTCATGAAAATTATTTTTGCAGTTAAAAAAGAAACATCACAGTGTGAGGCTCACTCATATTTGTAGTGTTGTTGTCACTTTACTTGCCTCATTGTGCAGGATTAAACAGGATTGTACAGAGGTTAAAAGAGTTTAACTTCGGTGTTACAGATCACTTCAGAATCACCAAAGAAATGCTCAGCACCCCAAGAAGAGTCCTCCCCAACTGGCTGAGTTGTCTGGATGTATCCCACCTCCAGGGTTTCACCTGAGTTCCAAGTGGTGCCAAACAGATTAATAATGCGGTTGGAAACCTGAAGTGTACCAGGTTCTGCATTTAGCTAAATTATTAGTACAGCAGTTCTTCAGATCATCCCTTTTACTCATTTTTCCAGAGCTCTGACAGCAGGTTTTGTACTGTAGACAAGACTCAAATTTAAATTAAGTCCTCATGAATATGATTAAAATATCTGGTAAAATAGTCTATCAGTCTTCTAACCATCCTATGTCGTCAGAGATTTGAGTTCCTGCTGTGCAATAAAACTAACCATAGTTTTTGTTGTCAGGCAACAGCTTCTCAAAAAAGCCTCTGTAAGAATTAAACATGATACGTGCAATAAGAAGCTATCAGATATTCCTGCAAGCCTTAATGTACACCAGCGTCTTGCCTGCATCTATCCAGTCTTCCAAAACTGCACTTCCACACTCTACAAGACCAGCTATCCAAAGGACTTAGACCTGGAGCTAATCACAGCAAGCCTTCCTCGAAACACTCGTTCTTCCTTCCCCCTGCCCAAGAACAAATCAACAAATATACTTCATGTATGTTTGCTGGTAAAACAGCAGGAATAGGCTTCAGGCTAACTCTAAAACTCGATGGAACAGAACTCTGTTTGAAGAAGGAGGTATGCCAGGAATGCAAGCTGCAGGATGTGATGGCTTGTTAACTACATAAAGAAGTTGATAAGCTACGACTGAGGCTCCTGTCTGAACATTCATTCTGTTTGTTACTTCCCTGAACCTCCTTCAGCCAATTCGTCCAACCATTCACAGCGTTTAATGGCAGTTTATTGTGAAGTGTCTATGAAAGTTAGATGCTTTACTAGTTGACCTTTAGTTTTTCTTCTTTTGAAAAAACAATAGGAAAGGGACATTTAAAGGCTCCATATTGAGATAGCCAAATCATACTTTCTTCCCTCACATAGACACAACATCAAGACCTGGATTTAATTTCACATGATACCTGAAGTTTTTACAACAGCCCTTAGCTGTTCCTTCGCCAACTCCCAAAGACCTAAACCATGCACTTTTTACAGTGCTGTGAAGCATCATGCAATCATAGACAACATCAACCACAGATCTAATTTTGCAGTCAAAAGTTAAAAATTAACCATTGCTTTCCAAAAAGCTTTCTGTTTACAAAAGTAGTTCAACATTTGTATGTCAGTCACCTCTCGAATACTTGTGACAACCTGTATTAATCTTTTACTCAAGCACAATAAACCTCTGCCTCAAATAATTTTATGTAAAAAAAATCGAATTAGAGCAAAACCGTCGGCTTGCATCTAACTGTGGCCTGTCAGGCTCTCTGCAAGTTGTGTGTCACTGAGGCACACAGGTGATTCTCTGGGTGTGCAAGTGTGCAATTAGTTCTAGATGGATCTGAGCTACTATAATAAATTCACAAGTAGTAATACTGTTACAGTACAGGGCTCTCTCCTTCAGGTCCTTCCCGTAGAGGTTGTACTTTGCTGCTATGTAGCTGAGGATGGCTCTGGTCTGCACCATCTTCATCCCATCGATCTCCACCATGGGCACCTGCTGAAATAGCAGGGATCCATCTAAAGGGAAAGCCACACATTATTCCACTGGCTCTAGTAACTCCACGTCTTGGAGATTTCTTCTTGTCTTCCGAAGATCATTACTTTTATCGTGAGCTTGCTGTGGGTAGTCATTATATTAAACTGGAGTTCTTCCATGCAAACAACAAATTACAGTGGTGCAGACAAACTGCAGAACACAATTATTGTGGATTAACATCCTTGCTTTAAAAAAATTTCACTGAAATTGCAGTCAGGACTGTGTACAGCAGCTTTTATGCTGAAACTGAATTACAGTGGAGACAATCACACTAAACATACAAACTGAATAAAAAGTGTCTAATTCTAAATAAATTTTAAAAATTACGTTCCATTATTTAAAACACGGTTGAAGCAAATGTCAGATTCCAAAATTCCTCTCTTATAACCAGTATCTTAAGCTAAATCAGGACATTCAATGAAGTTTTAGGATATGCTTTTTCAAGTTACTAAAGCTCAGGGTAAGTTTGTGGGACCAGGTGGGACACGTAGATAAACGGAGAACACAACAACCCAGAGGCCTGGGAAACTCTGGGTTGGAGAGACATCCACTTTTCAATTGCATGTGCCCACATATGGGAAAAAAATCTGCCTCTGCAGCTGTTCACAGCTCTCAGTTTTACTCCCCTCTCTGCTGTGTGGAAAGCAAGTCCCACACAGCCTTCAAAGTCTTCTCTTCACGCATCTTCTCTGAGACTAAGTAAAGTCTGGTCACACTTTTCTTGAGGTTTCACTTGGACTTACCTTGCAGGAGTTTCTCATACTGCTCTCGGGTTTCCAAAAACTCTTCTTCAAACTGACAAAAAAGAACGAGGGAGAAGAGGAAATGAGTGTCTTTTCACATTTCTAGAACAGATAATTTTTTTAAACATCATAAAAGGAAGAGAATATACATCATAGTTCCTTCCATGCCAGATATGGCTCTTAAGGGAGAAAATACGAAGGACAAAACCTCTTGGACTGTCATATTTGACAAATGCTGCTAAAGGCAACGCTAGCAGAAAATCAGGCAATAAGAACTGGAGTGAGGATGGTTTGTTTGGTATTGCACAGGCAATTTAATGTGAGACAGTCGACAATACAGATTAGGCTGTCCTTAAAATGCTTTCTGGTATGTGGAAAAAGTCTCGGCTGTGGGATATTGTGATTTGGGAGCTAGACAGGAACAAATTCTTAGAAAGTTAAAACAAAGCTTTTACAAAATAATGTAAAAGTATTGTGCCCAGTGGGAAGTTTAGTACAGAAGCATGTTTAGGACACCTAAAGACTAACTTATTCACTAGACAAGAAACAAAAAGATACAGAACTGCCTGGAATACTGAATCCAGCTCTGGAGCCCTCACACAAGAAGGACATGAACCTGTCGGAGCGGGTCCAGAGGAGGGACACAAAAATGATCAGAAGGCTGGAGCACCTCTGCCATGAGGACAGGCTGAGAGAGTTGGGGTTGTTCAGCCTTGAGAAGAGAAGGCTCTGGGGAGACCTTATTGTGGCCTTTCAGTACTTAAAGGGGGCCTACAGGAAAGATGGGGACAAACTTTTTGCAGGGCCTGTTGTGATAGGACAAGGGGCAATGGTTTTAAACTAAAAGAGGGAAGATTTAGACTAGATATAAGGGAGAAATGTTTTACAATGAGGGTGGTGAGACACTGGAAGAGGCTTCCCAGAGAGGTGGCAGATGCCCCATCCCTGGAAGCATTCAAGATCAGGTTGGATGGGGCTCTGAGCAACCTGATCTAGTTGAAGATGTCCCTGTTCACTGCAGGGGGGTTGGACTAGATGACCTTTAAAGGTCCCTTCCAACCCAAACTATTTTATGATTCTATGATTCTATAAAAGAGGACACTTGGAGAAACCACTTGTCCTTTTTGTCCTCAAACTGAATTATCACTTTATCACTAAGACACACAGAGAATGAATTAGTAATTTATATTTCATAAAAAAAAAAAGAGTGATGTCTTGCTTCTCTGGTTTATCCAAATATTTTTCTTCCTGCTCTGAGATCTCTAACTTCCCAACACATGTAGGTCAGTTTGCTCACTTCGCCCTGTTACGTCTCATCTAAATGATGCAATTAAGACAAAATATATTTTGTGCTATAGCTTATTGTGAAGGATGCAGCCAGTGGAGTGAAAGATGAAATAAGAACCTGTGTGAGCATCCAACTGAAAACAGAAAGACTAGAGAAAGCAAATTCATTGCTGTTTTACTTGGCACAGACAACACTTGTTACGCCAGGAATGCATCTATCATTCAGCAGAGCAGCTCTGGGTCAGTAATCGAATGCTTAATTAAGCATTACGCATGCTTGCATTAAGCAAGAAACTGGTTTACAGTGTCATTGCTCAGAAGACATGTAACTTGAAGCCATACTTTTCTCTAGCTAAAGTAAAAGTGTTTAATTACACTGAATAGCCAATGCTCATTTATTATTGCATCCTGGGATGTCCTTTCTTTTTTCGTTAATAACCTGTGATGTGCCTCAAAGACAAGTTTACCAAAGTGCAGCTTAAAGTTAAAAACCCTAAAACAAACCTCGACCCCAGCTGCAGCTAACAACCAGCGAATCGACTCCATCTTGCCTCTTCCATCAAAGTAGTAAAGTTTCGGTTTTCCAGCCATGACTTCAAACTTCCAGTTACCTAAAATAGTTATGAAAGATATAAAGTTAATAATGATAGAAAAATCTGATGTCAGCTGGAATAATGGTTCACAGGTAACTCACATGACAAAAATTTGTTAATTTCTGACTAAACGTTTCAGAAATGTTTCAGTCTGAACTGATTTGGTTTTACTGCTGCAAAGTCAAGTCACAGCATTTCATAGTCTTTTCATTTCCCGGGAATTCAGGAAAAGTAAGCATGAAGTTGCTGAGTAGGAGATAACAGAAAAAAAAAATAGTCACCACTAAGGAAATCCTTAAAACTTTTTAAAAAAAAGTAAGTTTTAGCACTAAAGTTACTCAATCACCACTGAAAGCCAAGTTTTGATCAAAGGGGAGAGAGGCAGTAGACAGGCTTTTCAAATCTGGCTGTCCTTTTATCAAAGAATGCCAAAGGTATCTAAACATTAATTCTACGTATATTTAGTGAAGAATGAGAACGTATTTTCAAAGTCTCTCACTTTTTGTTCTAGCTGTGGTGATCCAGGGTAAATATGTGATCCAGACTCAGTAGAAACTTCAAAAGAATGACCAGTTTCTTCTGTAATAATCCAGATTAAAATACAAAGATTCAGACTGCTGCACTACTTATGCTTCTACTGGTCGCATATCTTTCTATTAATAAACCCCATTGCTAAGCAAACCTTTATAGACTTTTCAGTTGATCAAACACACCATGCTTTGCAAGCAGCATTTAGTTCTTGAACGGCTTCATAAACAAGGCTATTAATTGTTATTTTTTGAATAGATTAGTGTTTAGGTCTCAGCAGGAATTGGATTCCACTGTAAAGCCATAAACCAGGGGAGCATCAAATTTCATCATACTGGCATTTCATATGCAGAATTCCATAATAGCAGCTCCTTGCTGTTTTCCCTCTGTAGGGAGATTTCTTGTCATGCCAATCCACAACTCACGTAATCCTGGAAAAGAGCCTGTTGGCATGCAAACAATAACCTCCAGTTCTCAGTGTTGCAAAAGCTCCTTCATAAGCGGAGGGGGGAAAAAAAACCAAACCACCACCTTTGAAAGACTTTGAGCACATGCGAGGCGAGCGATCCGCTTGTTAGCCAACAGGCACGAAAATAGAACACAAAATACAAGACTGCATCTGAACACGGGAATTGAAACGAGCCAGGTTATTCGGCCCTTCATGCCTGGTTAGGGGCCTCTGTTTCTTCTTAGGAAGTCACTGGGAACTCAAACATTGCTGAGCAGTGTCTATACTGGTAATAAAAAGACTGAAGAGGAAGAAAAAAAGACTAACAGAAAGTATCAGTGTGAACTTCGTGAAAGAACAGAATGAAATGGGAGTTGCTTGTAATACAGCTAAATTCACAGAAGAAAAAAAAAAAAGCCAAAGGTGACTTTTAACTTGAAGTTTAAAAAAATTAAAGAATTATTTTTAAAATTAAGAAAATAAAAAAAGTTAAAGAAACAGAAGAGTCACTTTTGTTCAGTGCACCTTCCTAAGACGTGCTCCTAGCAAGCCAACTGACATGTCACAGGAGACAAGGAAGTCACTGTTGCCAAGCACACATCAATGAGCAAAGGCAACTGGAAGGTAAAGATGTGGTGGATGCTCGTCTTGTAATTACAGGGGGATCGACAAGCTTTGAAGCAAGCTGTAGTGTTCTGGCTCCTAAGACTGAGCCTGCCATGTAATATTGGAAGACAAAGTCCAACTTGTGAACTGAAATCTGATGGAAGGAGAGTGCCCTGGGGATGGGCAAAGGGCTTCTCCCTTCCCCGCTCTTCTCACCACAAGTAAAGGAGGGAAAACGGCAATTTGCAGCCAGGAGCCGCAACAGCAGGTTGCTGGTCGTTGCCCTCAACCTGGTATCTCAACAGCAAAAGGGACTTGGGGAAAAAAAGGATGTGAATTTACTCCCTTGTTGTGATTTACGAAGACCACTTGGACTAACAGAGGGGAAGAGGGAACATGAGTATCTGTGCAAGAAGTCATCGCTCCCGTGCTAGCCACACAGATCAGAAGAACACTGGTGAAAAGGGCACACACCTGGCATGACCTGTGGATAACAGAATTGTCTTGGTTGGAAGAGACCCTTCAGATCAAGTCCAACCATCGACCTTAAACTGACAAAAACCATCACTAAACCAAGTCGCTAAGCACCACGTCTACCTGTCTTTTCAATACCTCCAGGGATGGTGATTCCACCACTTCCCTGGGCAGCCTGTTCCAGTGTTTGATAACCCTTCTGGTGAAGAAATTTTTCCTAATATCCCGTCTAAACCTCCCTCGGTGCAACTTAAGGCCGTTTCCTCTTGTCCTATCGCCTGTTACTTGGGAGAAGAGACCGACCCCCACCTCTCTACAGCCTCCTTTCAGGTAGTTGTAGAGAGTGATGAGGTCTCCCCTCAGCCTCCTTTTCTCCAGACTAAACAACCCCAGCTCCCTCAGCCGCTCCTCAGAAGACTTGTTTTCCAGACCCCTCACCAGCTTCGTTGCCCTTCTCTGAACCTGCTCCAGCACCTCAATGTCTTTTTTGTGGTAAGGGGCCCAAAACTGGACACAGTACTTGAGGTGGGGCCTCACCAGTACCGCGTATGGGCATTGTTTTCACTGCTTGGGCTCAGCAGCCCTCAGCCCAACAGCGGCTGCTCTTGTCTATGTAATATCTTTCATCAGGTAACACCAACCAGGGGCCAAAGGCCCCTACACAGCGTATGGCCGGCAGCAGCCTCCCAGGCCACCATCTCCAACCCCTTCCATTCGCGACAAGTTCTTTGTAGACAGCAGATGAAGAGCAGTTCGTGCTATTAAGCGGGAGGCCACCACGCTGATAAGCTGGCGGCGAGGGGAGGGCTTGGAGGCAGAGCAGGACGGAGCGAGCTCCCACGCGAGAGATGAGCAAGGCTGGCGTACGCACTTCTGTACGAAGGCTGGTTAATTGCAGGGGTGACCACGGAGGTCCCCACCAGACACCCGAGTGGCCAACTGAACCCAGCACGGCACCCAGCCCCGCCGCCCCGAGCCAGAGGACACCCGGGTGGCGATGGGAGAAATCACGGAAACCCCCATTAGTCACACACCGCACAGAACGCGAATAATAATAAGCAAAGAAACAAACACGGCTTTTCACTGGCGAGGCAGCAGCGCTTCCCCCCGCAGACCCCGGCGGGCCACCACCGGTCCGTGGCTGGCTGCTGGGCCGGGCCGGGCCGGGCCGGGCCAAGGAACACCCACCAGCCGCACCAGCAGCCACGGTCGCCAGCTCGTCACCGCCCCACCTCCCGCCTCAGCGCTACGAGGCGGTGACGAAGCGAGACACTCACCAATAGGAAGCCCCTACTCTGCATATTTCGCAAAGGCTTCTGGGAGGGAAATAGAACGGCAAAATAAACGGTAAGAAATGTTTATCTCTTTTATTCGGAAACGCTTTGTCATCGCACACAGTGATTCCGCAGCGGCTGTCACTGCATTTTCGGCCTCGGCCGTGTCGTCATGAGGGCAAGGTGGTCACGTTTCTGAGCCTTATATACCGTCGCGGCCGAGTACGTTCTTCGGATGTGAGGGCGATCTGGCTGCGACATCTGTCACCCCATTGATCGCCAGGGTTGATTCGGCTGATCTGGCTGGCTAGGCGGGTGTCCCCTTCCTCCCTCACCGATCCATGTGCGTCCCTCCCGAAGCTGCGCGCTCGGTCGAAGAGGACGACCTTCCCCGATAGAGACGTACCGTTCATCGGTCAAGGGTATACGGTAGCTGCGCTCCCCTGCTAGAACCTCCAAACAAGCTCAAGGTCCATTTGTAGGAGAACGTAGGGTAGTCAAGCTTCCAAGACTGCAGACACATCCAAGTGAGGCACTGCATGGGGCAGTCTGCCATTGTTTTGTGCCTCTTTCAAACCTCAGATACTCCCGTTCATTTATTCACACTGCAGTACAGGGCTAAGGGTGCACCAGGAATTCCAATATAATTTCGATTTCCACCCCCATGCTCAGTTCAATGCTTCTCCCATCCCCTACAACCCTTGAGCTCCTCACCTTGCACACACACACCAGCTACAATCCAGCATCTTCACACTTGTATTTTTATCACCTGTACAATTCATGCTACACTTGCTTGAACAGTTAGAAAAAGGCCTGGGTTTGTCAGTTACTGTCTTTACCTTCTACAGCCTTGAAAGCAGGGCAAGAAGGCTGAGGTGACAGAGTGAGAGAAGACAGAGAGGGAAGGTATTTTAGGTGGAAGGGACCTACAGCGATCATCCAGTCCCCCTGCCTGTCCTTCTTCCAAGGTGTTACACATCTTCCTTAAGGGTGGTGAGGCACTGGAACAGGTTGCCCAGAGAAGCTGTGGGTGCCCCATCCCTGGAAGTGTTCAAGGCCAGGCTGGATGGGGCTTTGAGCAGCCTGGTCTAGTGGGAGGTGTCCCTGTCCAGGGCAGGGGGGTGGGAACTAGATGATCTTTAAGGGCCCTTCCAACCCAACCCATTCTGTGATTCTGTTCTAATTCAGCATTGCAGTTAGTTTCAGAGGAGTTGATGTCCATGGACCAAACCAGTTTTACACAAGCAGAACACCATACATCGCAGAATTTAGGTGCTGAGGCTCAAATCACACAGCCAAGGCACTTGCAGAAAGAACACAGCTGGTAGGAGGCTGTACCCCTCCGAGAAGGCACCAAACATAAGGCTTATTTTAAAAACACACCCCACAACTAAACAAACCAACCCCAAACTGAAGTGCTTTTATTAGAAACTGAATAAAAGATCGAGACTCTAGTCAGTCAATATTTCTTCAAGAGCAACTTTATTCTGGGCAGATTTGACACAGAAGGAATGAAACAAACATTTATAACATTTTTGAATTAAAACACTGAATAAACAAGAACTGTTCGTTATCTCTTTAAGATTTTACTCACCCTGACAATTCCACACTCTCCTTCCAGACAAGTTCAAAAATGTTCTTTCAATATGTTTTCCCCCTCACTTTATGGAACGTCCTATTCGCATCAACAGCCATATTAGATACAGAAATACCATGGAAGTGGGTTTTCCGGGTTGGTTTTTTTTGGCTATCATGGCACTTACATGAGACTTTTATGAAAATCTGGATTACGGAGGTGAACAAGTCCACTGTCAGGCTCCTTTATTTCCAACGGTCATTATTACATGATATACGTAAAAGCCTGAGAAAATGTAAACAGTAGGATTCTAAAAACATTTTTCATAAAGATGCTAAATATTAAAACACAAAGTAGTAGGTTACATATGATAAATTCTCAGATACGCGGCTCGTCCGTATTTCAGTATAATAAAGACCTACATCTTTTCCATATCCGTATTGCACACTGAGACGGCACAGTAAAATACACAGCTCAGTCAACTCAGTCCTTACTCAAAAAAGAACTTTTTCCAACTTCAGTAGGAATTTACTTGAGTAAAGGCTACAAGATCACTGCCGTTACACTTCTACTTAGCAAATTTTCTGTCCCACTAAGTTAAACTGGCAGAAGTGATTCTGAATATCAAGATTATTAGCTTTTTTTCCCAAAAATAAAGGCTTTAATTTAGGACTACTTCTTTTTCTAATCTTTTCGCTGGACTGACCAAAACCTGAACGCGATAGTCACGAACATCACTGCAGGGCTGATGAAGGCTCAGAGATTACAGGCCACGTTCAGATTCATCCTGTGTAATACAAGTAATTCAAGTAATTTGAAACACACTGAGTAGTCCCCATCCTTAGTGGAGAGACCGTGGCATCTCCAGAGGGCTACTCAGTTGTCAGTGAGCCGAATTTCTCTTGAGGTGATTCTCACTCACCGCTGGTTTAGAGTCAGCTCACAACGAAGGAGCTCACGCTTAGCTGCCTGCAGTTGGGTAGGATGATTCCAAGCCTCAGCAGCCCCTTCTTGTGACTTGTTCGTCTCCTGCTTCCACTAGTAGGAATTAAGGGTACAGTACAGACTAGTTAAATTGCCTACTTAGGTCTAGGGATACTTAGGATAGATTCAGGAAACCAATGATTATAATTGAGACCGATTATTCAGTGATAAAATAAATTAAATGGTATCTAGACATAAATACAGATATTTATTTCCACCAAAAGAAACAACTATCTTTCCAGTTCTAACACAAATATACACATTTCCCTTTCCACTTACCCAAAGACGCCATCAGCGTGTGCTTTAGAAACTGAATGGCTGTTTTATTTTACTGCTGTGCTTTGGCATCACGGCTCGGAAGCAGTTAGGTATGGAGTTAGTCCTTGCTATGAACAAATGACGGAGTAGCTGGACACATAACATGTCCTTGGCACGTGTAAGTCTTATATGTGTACTTTTTTTTAATGCACAGACTCTTCTGCTCCCTTTTTGTCTTGTAGTGTCTCACTGTGGACTGAGTCTGTAAAAGCAGTGACCAGTGCTCCTCATGGCTCCCCCTGTAGCGCTGAGCCAGCAGCCTACTCTAGGGTACCGTTCCCCTGAATTCCTGCATCTTCTCCATGGGAAGTATGGAAAAGGCCAGCGGGTGTCACCTGCAGGCTGCAGTCCACAGCGGCTGCCCCGTGGTAGTGCTGGCAGATCCCACAGGGAGGATCTCACTGACATTCAGCTCCTTGAAAACAGCCGGATGCTGAGAACCATACCTGCTCTGATCCCTTTAGACTGGACTTAAGTCTCATAAATACAAGATTTGCCTGAGCTGTTCATAAAATGAGCTCTGGTGAGGGTTCCCAAAAGGTGAGCATTTCTGTGCACTTCAGCTTTGGTGGTGCTGTTCCAAAACACAGCTGTAAAAGACACTCTCCCACAGCACTGCACTGTTCTAGCTTCCTTCTGTGGAACGAGGTGCAGGAACACCCAAATGCCGACCGTGATCTCAGTCTTTTGCTGATGGCTGGACCCCGGCGCTCCTTTCCAGTGCAGAATTAAGCCAGACTAAGGGGCTATTTTCTTTTCTTGATAACCCGATAATTCATTTTCTCTTATAAACCCAGTTAAACTGCTCTTCAAAGAGCTGCATCACTTTCTGTGAAATCAACCACAATTTTAGAATGTTTTTTTAGCAGGACCAGGTAAGGTCCCAAGTTTCCCAGCAGAGCCTGGGGGCTTAATTTACAGAAGCTGACATATTCTTCGCAATGTAGGCGAAGATGTATTGAAGTGAAGAAAAACCGAAGTAAGCTTAAACTGACTCATTTCCTCTGGATTATTTTTTTCCAGAAGAGATTTAAAACAGTTGCAAAAATTAAGGCAGCTGCATAGATACTCTTTCCTTAAACTCTGCTGCTGGCATATCACTAATACTTTGTTACTCTGAAACCAGCTTTATAATTGTTAATACTGTCTTAAACGTGTCTTCAGATCTTATATTCCCAAATATAACACAAAAGGAAGCAGCAGAATCTGATTTTTCTCCTTAGAAATCATTAGAAAATTCAAATGAATTTAACAGAGGTAGGTCCACATTCTATTTCATAGAGAACAATGCCAAAAAGCAACTCTGAAGCAGGACAAGAGAGCGCTGTGTCAGGAAACAGATCTGCATTCACCCTTCACCAAACAAGAACATTCCCCAAATTTGGTAAAAGCAAAAGAATGGAGCTGGAAAACTGGACAGCAGTCCAACAAAAACCTTGTAAAGGCAAAAATAAATTAAAAAAATAGCCTCCCACTGACGTTCCGCAGTGTCTCAGGGACTGCAAAGGGGAGTTTAGACTGTTAGTCACTCGGTCCTTTGATGACAGTACAAAGCAAATGAGTACAGGACAACAGAAGCGTGGTGGCATCAAGACGTGGCATCACTGAAATTATACAGCCTCATTTAGCACATAAGCTTCAGAAAAATGTCTAATGAATGCCCCTTCCTCAGTACTTCTCTTCCACTGCAATATTGCACCACTTTGCTTTTCTTATCCACTTCTATAAAAAAGTTGAATCTAATAAAGGAAAAGTTAATCTTTAAAAAAGTTTGTTATAAAAATTTGTTGTATAAAAATGCCAAACCCCCTAAGCCATATATACAAAATTTATCAGATTTATGAAAATAACTGGACCCAATTATATAACAAAACAATTTTATACAAAAAGGTACAAGATTGCATTCAAATTAATAAAAGTAAAAAACCCCTAAACCCTTCAAAATGTCTCACTCATAGAAGATCTGTTTCTTTTAAATTTACAGGTACACAAAACAGTATCAAATTGTCTCATGTTAGCCACCATTTCATGGGGAACACGCACTGGTTCCGAGTATTTCCACACCTCACCGGTGAGCACCGTACTTCGCAGACCAGTCAACACGGCCGTGGATCGGCTGAGCTGGTGGCGGGAGAGGCATTAACCTTGGTGTGCTTTTCGGAGGCGAATTGAACAATGGCCGTCCAAGATGGGGTCTTACTGACTTCAGAGAAGCATAATCTAAGGGACAGAACAAAATGCCATGAGATAAAAGTTCAGCAAGCAGCTGCCCACATTGAACAGCAACTGGACACAGGTCCAGACCCTTATTTCTTCAGGAAATTAAGCCTCCTTTTTTAATAGAATTTGCTGATGGGAAACAATAGTGAATCCATTCCCCAAAACCTTATCAGACAAGGAGTGTCTATATCATTGATTTGACAAGTGTGAATTCTGTGCCAGCTCTCACATCAACCTCTAGGTCCCATTGCAATACACTGTGGATAAACCCACGTATTTCATAAACACAGTAAAAATAAATCAAGTCCTTCATATGAAGTTCTGCAAGGCTATGAATTGTAGCTCCAGTGAAATATTTACAAATAAAGTAAAGCAAAGACCTGTAGTTCAGTGCTGCACATATACAGCGTTACCAGAGACACGAGCAAGGGACCAAGACAACTTTGGTTCTATACTTACTAGAAGACGGATCCACAACTGGTGCTAACTGAACCCTCTGCCCAGCAGAGCCGACTTCCTTCTTCAGAAATGAAGGGATATAAGCACTAGTTACACCGCTTGATCCTACGGGCCCTGAAAGATATGGCAAGGAACACTTCAGCTCAACACAATGGATCTCCCAGACTATCAACAGATGATAAAGGTGTGCACTGATGGGTCATATTCAAGATCAAGCCTGATCATGGACTGATGAAAACAAGAACTGCATTGAAGACGCTACAAATCCACAGATCCTATAGATAGATGTCTGCTTTCAGGAGACTGTCAGTATCAGATTGCATTAATGATGAATGGAAAACAGGTAAAAACTGCGCTCCTACAAGGGCAATTTCTGCTTCTCCTTGACATCTAGACTTTTTCAAGGTTTCTCAAAGCTTCCAAAACTCAGCATTTCAGTTGCAATTATTTTGTTTGACTTCGTCCTGGTTTGCGGTAAAACAGAACCAATTTGCTGCTTTGTAATTTTACTTTTTAGCTGGGCCTCTTCTAACTGACTAAAGTCTGAAATTAACAGCATATTGTTCAGAGACTGTTCACTCTCAGAGTGGTAAGACAGTTTGTGCCAAGGAATGGTACACAGAGAGGCTCTTGCTTATTCTGCAACCAAGGTCAGCTAATTCGCTATTTGCCCCGTTAGAGGGTCGGAAGCAGAGAAGCGTAGAGCGGTCACACCTATAGGGAGGAGTGGACGGGACAGGTGACCCAAAACTGACCAACAGGGTATTCCATCCCATCTGCATCACGCTCAGTAGAAAAGCTAAGGGCTCAAAGGGGCAAGGCTGCTCTGGCTCACTCTCTTTCTTCAACGGCCAGCAGCCAAGGACAAGTGTGTCTGTTCGTCTGCCTTTGATCCCGATATGGGCATTCCTGACTCTAGATCCAGAATTCCGCTCCTGTTCGTCACTGACTCCAGTCTGGGACTTTCCCTGTGTCTGCTGGTGATGTGATCGCCATCCTGGGAGCTGGATACAGTTTTGTATATATTGTTTACTTATTTTTTTAATTCTTATTATTTTATTATTATTTACTATTTCCTTATTTATTATTATTTTCATTAAAGTACTTTAGTTCTTTTTCTAAACTCGTAAATCTCCTTATTTCTTCCTCTCCTCCCTGTGGGGGGGGGAGGACCATCTGTCATTCTGATGGGCCAGCCCGGGCAAAACCGCGACAGACTTGCAGCAACTGGGTCCCATGAGTATATTCGTGATTTCTATGCAATGAGTCTGGGGCTCTGGTGCGATACAAAGCTCTCACTGAAGCCAGTAACAGCACAACAACTTAATAATTAATTGGGACAGATTCGCGTTCCAAATTCACAAAGTCAGCTACAAAACCCGTCTCTATGATGAGCAGGAACAGATCTGAGTGACCTGTAGAATAAGCTGTAGAAATTGCATCAAAAATAGTTATAAATAAAACAGTGTTGAGTCATAATGCAGATGGACACTGAACAAGTCAGCATGCACAGACCAGTTCCGTGGCGCATATGCCTATAATGTACTAGAGCAGCGGCAAAGCATGTTGTGGGAAATGATGGTAATAAGTACAAAAGGGGAAAAATCTAATGATATCCTATGCAGCTACAAAAGCAGCAAATACTTGTAGAAGAGCCAGGAAGGAGAAACGTGCTAGGTTCTCATGTAGTTTTGCCATTTACAACATCCTCCCATCTTGAGTCTTTAAAGAACGATTTTCTGATTAAGTTACATCCAAAATCTTAAGTTTTTTATTTTTTAAACAGGAGTTTCTAAAGGCCCAAAATGCTTCTTTGGGCCAAGATTCAACAGAAATTTTCTCAAAGACTTTCATAACAACATATACAAAACAAGTACTGTGCTGCAGAACTGTAACATTACACGAAAACCTGAAGCCAAGAAAGATTCAGAGGGAATACATAAATACAATCTAGAAACACCAATATGTTTAAGTACATCTGGTAAAATCTAATTTAAAAATCTACAAATGAATTGCTTCAATCAAATAATAGGGATTAAATACCTGAAATACCAAATGCCCCAAAAACCTGAAGAAAAAAAAAAATTGAAGAGTTTTGCTTTTTGTCTGCAATTTTCAAAGCTGTAATTATTCCACTACTTCAAACAGCATCTATTAAAAGACATGACGACAGATGATGGATTTTATTTGCTTTATTCACATAACAAGAGTGGTGTGAATGATTACTTCAGTTTAGACGAGCTTCCTGGGGAAGAATAACCCCATGCACCAGTCCAGGTTGGGAGCTGACCTGCTGGAGAGCAGCTCATCTGAAAGAGGCCTGGGAGTCCTGGTGGACAACAGGATGACCATGAGTCAGCAGTGTGCCCTTGTGGCCAAGAAGGCCAATGGCATCCTGGGCTGCATCAAGAAGAGTGTGGCCAGCAGGTCGAGGGAGGTCATCCTCCCCCTCTACTCTGCCTTGGTGAGGCCGCACCTGGAGTACTGTGTCCAGTTCTGGGCTCCCCAGTTCAAGAAGGACAGGGAACTGCTGGAGAGGGTGCAGCAGAGAGCTACCAAGATGATTAGGGGACTGGAACACCTCTCTTATGAAGAAAGGCTGAGGGATTTGGGTCTTTTTAGTCTGGAAAAAAGACGACTGAGGGAGGACCTTATCAACACTTATAAATACTTAAAGGGTGGGTGTCAGGAGGATGGGGCCAGGCTCTTCTCAGTGGTGCCTGGGGACAGGACAAGAGGTAATGGGCACAAACTTGGGCATAGGAGGTTCCACCTAAACATGAGGAGGAACTTCTTTACTCTGAGGGTGGCACAGCACTGGAACAGGCTGTCCAGAGAGGTGGTGGAGTCTCCAACTCTGGGGACATTCAAAACCCGCCTGGACGCGTTCCTGTGCAACCTGCTCTAGGTGACCCTGCTCTGGCAGGGGGGTTGGACTAGATGATCTCCAGAGGTCCCTTCCAACCCTATGATTCTATGATTCCTCCTCCATGACCATTTAAGCACCTGCTGGGCTAAAATAATTTGGAAACCTGAAAACATGACCTACAAAAGCTGATGAGGGAAACTGAAGGCAAGATGATGCATTTCAGGTTGAACGGACCTAAGCTGTCCAACTTTCTATGCACGTGGTACTTCAAACCAGAGTTTTGGGGATTCATTAGAAGAAATTCACTTTAAGGTAGTCTCCAAATGCAAGGAACAGTGCTCAGAACCGATTTCAACAGAACAGACAGAGTAGAAAATATCTTCAGAACTGACAATGTATTAGCAACGGGTGACCACAAAATACAACTGTCTGGAACTGCGGAGGCATTACCTATTATCTCACAATGTTAAGTACAGTTTCTTACCTGAATTCATCCTGTTAATACTTCCTCCCAAAACAGAAGTTTTCCCCGGCAAACCGGAACTGGGCCAGGGATTAGATGGAACAGACTCTTTGTTTGAAGTGGAGACTATGCTATTCCTTGTGCTTATTCCTATTGCAAAAATGCAAAAATTACCATGCTGAAATCTGTTACGGAGACTTGCATTCATTCCACCTAAAGCACAATCTTAGAGCAGTTGTCCAGTTCAGTGAACTTAACCAAAACCTTTTCACTCTAGTATGCCTCTGGGTTACCTCTCATACGGGAATGCTATCCCTGCAAAGATAGTAGTGTAAATAGTTCCACTAGCATCAATGGCTGCTTATGTTGAGGGACAGGATCCCTACATCAAGGCCACAAATACTCTCATGTCACAGAAGTGAACCTTGCTACGTAGATGAAATCTACAGTTCGTATCAAACACAGCATTTCAGCCTAACAGTCACAAGATAACTTGAGAGTAAATAATGGCAGATTACATTTCTCATAGTACTGTACTCCTCTTTGGCGTACCTACTGAAACCACAGATTGTGCAAACAGTTTGCAGTAGAGTTCGTATGTCACATGTTATTTGTATTTAATATAGATTCCATATTTAAGCAGGGTGTCTAACATGCAAGGATGCGCTCGTAATTTTTGTTAAGCAAATGCAGGCTTGGGATCAACGTGTTTTACAAGCTCCTCTAGTAACACAACTTTTAGCTATAAAAACTCTACTTAAGCGATCCGGTTTGAAAGTCACTGAAATTAACTGTTTCAGTAAAAAAGACTGAGTCTACCACCACGATACCGTCTAGTTTACGTAATTAATTTTGAAGTACTAGTACTACAAGTTAATTCACAGCTAACACTGCCTTTATAAACAGAAACGATGAAATAGGATACGATTATATTCAGCTCATTATAAATACAGACAGCCATGCTGTCTGCCTCCTGTACTTCCTCCTGCCCCAGTGCTGGTCTCAGCATAGCAGAGGTTAACGTGAAGACAGGTATGCAATTCCTCTACAGAGATGTGCATTTGCATTATATTTAACTCCAAGCTACAGCAAAGCACATTCCCACTATTAGTTAGCTTCTGTTGCATTATATACTCATGAGATAAATTTAAGGCACTTTTTTTCCAGTCTAGAAGACCAGTCTTATCCTTCTTAGGGAAGCAGGGAATAACTTGGCACAGTGACAGACATTTTCTAACCCACTTGAAAGTATAAGAGTATCCAGCTGGATGAAGAAGTACCAACAATCCTGTCCCCTTCTTGTAAGCAGGATTTATCTAGTTGCTGGACTGCTACCGTGTAGTTTGCATCACGACCATCAACATTAGCAAAGCTCTTACTCTCCTTGTTTTCCTTAAGCAGTAGCCCCCCTCCACAAGCTCAAAGGATAAAGCCTCATGTACCAACAACTACTTCATACTGCTGTTGGAATTACAGGAAGAAGAAGTAGTAAGTATTTTTTACTAACCAGGTAGATACCTAGAATGTCTCAAGTAGTGTTGCTTTGCTGCAGAAACTCGCAACGTGGGAGTGTCCTGCTGTGGAAAGGTCGCATGGGAAGGTGCACTGCTGCCAGAGCCTACAGCATCCGAAGGCTTCAGGTCCAAAATGCTTTCAAATCTATAACCCAAAAATTGCTACACTTAGTCCAATTCTTATAGCATATGTTTATCCACAGTTGGCCTTCTCATCTCCATCCCACCTCCAGGAATCGTTTCCTCATACTGTGTTTGCTACAGCATAAACACACAGACAACAGGGAATATTTTCAGCCTGAAGCCATACAAGTGCCCCTGAAAAGCAGATCTGCACTTCTAGTTCCCTTATATATTGCTCTTAAAGCTTTTATAAATCACTCTAAGTTTTTCTCTACTGTGTATGATCCACGGGAACTGCAGCTCATCCCAAACAGTTTGTATGTGTGGAATATGTAAAAATGGTTCATATGTGAAATAGAACGTACATATTCAAAGATTAACTTGGGAAGACTTAAGCCAAGCATCATTTTCAGTGTGGAAAAATGAACAAGGAATTGTACAGAAGGGTGCACTGTCCATCAAAAAAGGTGTTGCAATTCAAAGGTCAGCATTCAACAACCAGCCAAGGCAACGCAGGAATGAGACAAGCTGCATGGAGACAAGCTTTACCAGCCTGGACATATGTTTCTAGATCCACAGAAAGCGTAAAGAACGTTATTAAAAAAGAGGCAAAGCCTAAGGAAGTTAAGACCAAATAGCACACGAACATAAAAGAAACCAGCTTACCTACAGAGAGTTTCATCGCTCTGCCTCTTGTTGTTTTTCAAGTCCATCTTTGTGATGGAAGAGCTGAAATCAAGGTCTTCCAAGTCATCCCAGTCTTCTGAACTCTTCACTGTTCTAGCAAGATGTCCCCATCTTCGCCTAGTTTTTGGCTTAAGCTCACCATTTATATTCTCAGTCCCAGAAGATGTTTTCTGTTATAAAGATTGAAAAGAAACAAACCCACGCACTTACACCAGGTGACAGAAACAGAGAGGACTTTTTTTTTCCTGTCTCAAAGGTAATAGTGGTAGAAGAGCTGTAATAACAGAATCCTAATCTTTCTTTAAACATGCTAAGAACACAATCTGTAGCCTGTAGACATTATTACGTATCTTCTGCATTTCATCCCATAATAAAGTGTCTTGTACTGACAGAATAGAATAAGTTTCTTAGGTCTCGATTCCAATTCTGTTTATATTTCATTATACACCTTCCGAACAACTAGCTCACGCTCAATTTTTATTTCTTGACCCACCTTAAGAGTACAAAACTTCATGCACATTCATGTTTCCACAGGCCCGTGCCTAGACATTTATAAAATGTATTTTTCTTGCAGGACAGCATAGGTAGACATTTGTGTCTCTTCAGCCATTTAAGCTCATCAGTACATTTTAACCTTTTGCAACTCCATATATGGCCAGTACGGACCCTACTTAAGATGGATCTCTTAGCAGCATTCACACTGTCTGCTCTTGTCATCTATCTTATGAATCCAGTCTTCACGTATAATCAACGAAATGGTAGGTTCCAATGCTGAAAGAAGAATCTGTTGTTTTCCATGGCCAGCATAGAAACCCAAAGGGACTATTATTCTCAGTCACTTAAATTGGATGAAGGCAATAGCCCCCTTCCCCCTCATTTCAATACTATTTAGCTTAATACTTTTTTCTCCGGCATTGGTCCCATTAATATTCTGACCACGCTACATCCTTTTTACTCATATGAAATCACAGTGTCATCCTTTAACTGGTGCTTTACAACAAAGGGAGGCATAAAATGGCTTTGAAATGAGAAATCAACTGGCTTGCTTTATAGCAATTTGACTTAGATTTCAACAGAGTTACTTCAAGTTTCTAGCAGAAAGTTGTAACTATTCTTTATTCCCATTTCCTGTCCTTTTAGTAAAGTATAAGAACTTTATGAAAGAGAACAAGAAAAGGAAATACAATTAAGGAAAAATCAGGTAGTATATCAGGAGGTCAATCTTATGCTAGATGGACCTTTACCTGCTGAGGAACCTTATTGTGAATTGCAGGCAGAAGAACCTGGTTAGACTTGTCCTCCTGTAGGTAGTTACTGTGCTCAGCTCCAGAGTTGTCTGTCTTATATGGGTACACCGAGTGCTGAGAAGACTGGTTTTGTTGAAAAGGCCTTGACGAAATGCGGGCGTGAGGTTTCGGAGGGGGTTGTGCTGGAGGGACAGGCTTAATATGCAGAGATGATTTATTAAGCAGTTCCTTTTGTTTCCCCAGTTCCTGAACGCCCAGGGCATGCCCAACCTGGAAGTATGGATATCGAAGTGCCTAAAACATAATGAAGATGTTAGGGTCCAACTTAGAAAACCAAAGTTTTTAACTTACATCTTGCTGTTTCAGGTTTACTTCTCTTCTCAAAGATCTCTCACTGCAAAAAACTTCTAAAAGCTCACGTTCCTCACCGTATTTGTACCTCACTGTAAAACATTTGTTAATGGCTCTTAATACCAAGTTACAATCGCTATTTTTTGCTTTTCATTACCTTTGAGAGTTCTTAATCTATTTTACTTTTTAACTGCTTTAATTAGCTTTAAAGCTTTTTATTACAATTTGTACCAAAGGTCTGATATAATCGCAAAGGTTCAGCTATGGTCCTATTGACATCAAGTCAGATTTGGACCCAGAATCACATACAGTTTTCAAAAGGTGCCTGGCTCATTTCACTAGTTGGGTACTGCCACTACAGTACTGATATCTGAAACCAGTGGCTACCATCAACATCAACTGGACCATTACTGGTGCAATACTGATGACTTGGGCTATGCTTATGTTTGGGATGTTGGGACATATGTACCATGCAGGTGAGCTGAGACCGCCCTGCAAACTGCCTTCCATAAGCCAGCTTTATCCAGGCAACACTGGGCTGGCTGAGCAGACAGTGAGATGCACTGAAAGCTGTCTGAACGGCCAGGCCCAGAGGGTGGTGATCAGCGGAACAAAGTCTGGTTGGAGGCCAGTAGGTATTGGTGTATCCCAGAAGTCAATACCAGGGAAAATAATGTTCAACGTCTCCATTACTGATGACAATGGCAGAGCGGAACGCATCCTTGGCAACTTTGATGATGACACAAAACCGGAAGGAGTGGCCGACACACCAGACGGTTTGTGCTGCCATCCAGAGGGACCTCAACAGTCTGGAGAAACAGGCTGACAGGAATCTGATCAAGTTCAAGAAGGGGAAATACCAAGTCCTGCACCTGGGGAGGAACAACCCCATGCACCAGTACATGCTGGGGTCAATCACCTGGAAAGCAGCTTTGCAGAACAGGACCTAGCAGACACCAAGTTGAACATGAGCTACCAATATGCCCTTGCTGCAAATAAGGCTAGCAGTATCCTGGGCTGCATGAGCAGGGGCGTTGCCAGCAGGTCGAGGGTGGTGATCCTTCCCCTCTGCTCAGCACTGCCCAGGCACACCTGGAGTGCTGTGTCCAGTTTTGGGCTCCCCAGCATTAGAGAGAGATGGACATATTGGATAGAGTCCAGCAAAGGGCCATGAAGATGATTAAGGGGCCAAAACGTCCCACATATATGAGGAAAGACTAAGAGCGCTGGGACTGTTCAGCCTGGAGAAGAGAAGGCTCAGGGAGATCTTATCAAAGCATGTAAATACCTGAAGGGAAGGTGCAAAGAAAATGGAGCTGGGCTCTTTTCAGTGGTGCCCAGTGACAGGGCCAGAGGCCGTGGACACAAACTGAAACACAGGAGATTCCCTCAGAACATCAGGAAACACTTTTTTACTGTGAAGGTGACTGAGCACTGACACATGTTGCCTAGGGCAGGGGGGCTGGTCCAGAGGACCTCCAGAGGCCCCTTCAAACCTCAACCATTCTGTGATTGAATGGCACGTATCAATAGGAATGAAAGAACAGCATCACAGCCTGCAGCCATACATCCTAACTTCACTCTGCTGCTATTCACAGTGACTGGATTATACTTAATTCATATGTAATTATTTACACCACCGTCACATACTCAATGACTGAGCACACACCCCATGCAGTTGATGCTGCATACAAAAGATAGATTACTCTCTCTTAATTACTCCCCTTTGTCTTGCAAATTGTTCTTGGCTTCTGCTCTTCTCCCTTCCAAGAACTGCACCCCTGAGCTACTGTTAATTGACTCTATAAAAGGTGTCTCGAAGTGAAAGGAAGTGTCATATGCAGATTCAAGAAAAAGAAAACAAAACCAAACCTGACTAGCTGTTGGCCGCTTTTTGGGGTCCCACTGGAGCATGTCTCTCATGAGCTGCACCGCTTCGCTGCTAGCATTAGGTATGAGGGTTTTTAGGTTGTTAGGTACACACTGAGGCCAGCGAAAATTCATGGACGCTGAAAGTTGGTAGCCTTCAGGCCAGTCGTTCTGGAAGAATGAGATTTCCAATCACAAAGAAAGTTCAGCTGTGAAACATCCTAGTGCCCAAGTACACTAACATACATTCTCCTATCAGGAACAGACTGCGTCCAGTTTGCCCTAGGCTGTTTTAAAGATTTCACTAGATATTTTCACCTCAAACCTCTTGTGAGAGGTAGGTCTCGCTTTACATCTGACACAGTCAAAGGCACAAATGGAATTAGGACATAGGAGTCTTGACATGATTCCATTTTCTAGCCTCTTAAACCACAGGTTTACATGAAATATACAAGAGAAAATGAAACTTCTGCATAATAAAATCTCAGTCTAATTACTCTGTTTACTGTTGAGGGGCCTATTTCTTCTCCTCCAAATGTCAGGTTTTATAGCATAATTACATAATGCTTATTTCACAGGCAATAGGTTTTCATTTAGTTCACTATGTATATAGTGACATACAATAGCAGTAAGCGTGAAAATTGATTACTTTTATGCTTACTGGTATTGTGCCATTCTGTATTGTAGAACACCTCCAGTATTATTGCAGAATGTCACTGTAACTACCTTCTTTGGTGTCCCCAAGACTTGGCAAATTTTGAATATAGTATCAATTTCACTGGCGCCTGGGAAGAGAGGCCTCAGTGTGTAAACTTCTGCCATTATACAACCAACAGCCCAAATATCTATTGGAGAACTATAGCTGGTGGATCTCAGAAGGACTTCAGGAGCCCTGTACCTGTAAGAGAGAAAAAAAAATTAAAACAAAAATCCCATTGATCAGCACAAGTCAAACAGACCTACATGAAACCATTCAGCTCTTCATTCTTTGCTGTTACGAGCAAACATCCCTTAAAAAATTCCTATAATAAACATAAGACTTCACTTTTTTTAGAATGAAGAATGAAAACCTACATAAGCTCTCTGATGCCTTCCTGCCATGCAGCAACCCCAGCACATCCCACCTGTCTTTGTTCCCATGCTGCTGCCATCTGTAAACTGTCTTGCACTACCTGAAGCTTTTCAAATTACGCCAAGCTTAAATAAAAGTTTCATAAAGAGGAGGCATCAGAAGTGGTATTACCTTCAGCACAAATTTAATACTTCTTTAAAGGCTTGATAATAAGTTGCACACAATGTAGGCAAATACTAGCACTTACCATCTTGTGGATACATAGTCGGTGTAAGGAGGTCTAGATCTGATTTCTCGGGCTAAGCCAAAGTCTGCTATTTTCACAAGTTCTGGTCCCATGCAAAGGAGGTTTTCGGGTTTTAAGTCTCTGTGAAAGAACCCTAAAATTCAAATGAAATATTGAGACATCAAGAGGGCTAAAATATTACTGACTACCGTCTCTGAATTGCAATGCTAAAGGCAAATGTAGCCTGTGTTTTCCACCTGGAGTATTTTGCTTTAGTTCTTATTGCCGAAGCTTGAACAGCACCACATAAAGTTCAAAGCTTCTTCAAAACAGAGCATTCAGTCAGAGAGCTCCCCTTCAAGTGACACTTCTTTAACATAAAAAAAAGGTACACCGTTTTAATGTTAGTTTAATTGTGTTGGAAACTGTGCAATAAAGACATCAAAAATTACTTCAAAAGTTATTTTAAACAGAATACAAATTAAAACATGAGGTAATTTTTTTGCACTTTGAAGCTTCTTTTTAAATCTGAGAACATAATAATCTGCAAGCACTCAGTAAGTTACTGATCACCCTATCAGGCAGAGGATCTCAGCATATTTTTTTAGTGCACTCTGCATTCACTAAAACTTGATCACAAATGAGCATCTGGCAAGAGCTCTCTCAATACAAATGAGAGAAGAGGACTAGAATATTACTGACTACCGTCTCTGAAATTTCCTTCCACCCGTAGTCTGGAACACTTGTCCTTATGCTTCTTTCTTGCACGCATCTGAGAATGCTGCTTCCTAGATACAACTCTCCCTGTAGTAACTTACTAGAGCTCTATAATCACCTTTTCAGAGACCTTCCAACATGCTTAGTTTTTTCCATGGCCTTGAATATGGTCTCACCGAGAAGAGAATGAACATCCACAAAGGATGTGTCTGCACTGTCCAGTATCACTATATTAACTTATGTTTGTTAGATTAATGCATGACAGCATTGAAGATGCAGTGCTGTAAATTTTTACCAACCCGTAATTACATCCTTTCTAGGGATATCAAGTAGATATTCTGGTTATGGTAGTTCAAGCCAGCTTGAACTACCCCCTCTTAATGGAAGGTACCAGACAGAGCAGTCAAGGTTTCTTTTAGTATTTAATACAATCACTTCTGTATTTTCCTGCACAGATGTGCAATACACCAACAGAATACTTTTGAAGCAATTTATTTCATGGCAAACTCTTAAAAAGAGCAATGGATTTTGTATTCAAATATGAAAAGATGCTTAGAATTTGGATGGACAAAGAACATAAAAAGTTTACTTGACAAGCATTTCTATGCCATGTGGGACTGGAACAGAGAAATAGAGGGAAAAACAGTTCAATTATTTTTCCAAAACTGTTGCAGAGAGAATCTTGGGACAACCAGTTTTACACTGTGAGCCACAAGACCATCAAGACTATCCTGTCAGACTTGCCATGAATTTCTAGATCTTTGTAACTACAGATCTGCAACATCTTGGCAGAAATATCAGTCTAGTGTGTAGCAGGCCAGCAGTTAGTTTTGACACAAAATTGTTCATTCTTTATAGCTATAGTAAGTTAAATAGCAGTAAAAGGTATTCTGAAAGGTTGTGATGCATTTGACAATTTACTAAAAAAAAGGTGGCTTAGATTTTTGCAAATAAATAATTTTATTTTTCTGGTTTAAAATCTTTTGTATCTCACTGGAGCAGACTGGAATCTCTAGTTTGGTTTCAGAAGTGTATCCAAACCGTATTGGAAGTGAGAATAAAGCCATTAGCATGAAAATGTTTTACAAAACAAAGTTAAATGTGTTCTTCAAGTGAACTGAAATGCTGGTCCTACAAGCCTTTCCCTTCCAGGACTTTGGCCACTGATGTTAGTTCTGTTTTGACAACCCCGAGAGCTGACCAGCCACATACACTACAGTGTATTAAGCAGGCAGAACTGCAGTGGGCAGCAGAACATGGTGAGGAAGTTATCATTAAAATAAGTACTTTTTTTTTTTTTTTTTTAATTAGTTAAGGGGGTCTTGTTACTACTGACTGGTGCATCAGCTTTAGCTTTTATCATTATTGTAAAAATTAGCTGGAAGGCCGTGCAATGAAAGCTGTTTTGTCACTCAGACTTCATCACTGTATCTTACAGATAATGTGCATTTTATTCAAGTACCTGTGTGTACCTTGAGAAAAGAGTAATTTTTCCTTTATTCTCTATCTCAGGGGACCTCTAAACCTACGGAGAAATGTGCCCATTGACATCAGATGAGTTTCTGAAAGTGGTCAGCTGCCAGTCTGGGAAAGCAGAAATCCACAGAAAAGGAACTGAGCAAACCTTCACACTAACATATCAGGCAACTATAAAATATGGATATTTTCAATAATCTGGATCTCTCATATAGTGCCATCCTTTTGATCACTCCCTTTACTAAAGTTAGTAATGTAATTGTTAGTGTACTCATTAGAAAACTTACACAGGCGCTATCTTGCTCTAATTCAAAACATTTACAGCTAAAACATAACCTACCATGCTTATGGATAAATGCAAGCCCTTGCAGGATCTGATACATAATATTCCTAACTGTAGACTCAGGAAACAGCTTGCTTCTGTGGCATAAAAGAAAAGGGAAGAAATAAATATTAATGATTAAGTTCACATGTTAGCTTATGCTATCTAATGAACGAAAGATAAAAGGTAACAATGGCAATAAAAGTGCTAGATACATTTTAAGCACCCTCATGTAGTTTATTTCTCCAATAACACTTATGCAGTATTTGTAGAACTGCCATATTACATTACATTAAGACTATGTGACATCATGTCAAGACTATGTGGGACAGTGAATTAAAAAAAGGGAAAATAAAGAAAACTGGCCAAACCGAACAAACCTTAACGTGTATAGCTCATCAGGCATGCACCTCAAGACAGCAAGGGTTCATGTTAATTTAGTGCATTTCATGCATAGTTTCTTCTGGCCTCTCTTCCAAAGCATATACAAGCCATACTTTTGACTTCACCTTGATATTATCTAACAGCTGATGTGCTACTTCTTTCTAATCTGTTATCTGAAAAAAACAGTCTCATCTGCTAACACTGAAAACAAGAGGCTCTTCTCCTCGTAACATTCAGGCGAGAAGATCAGCCCTGGCAGGCAGTTTAATGACAGCCCCTCTCACCAAGAGAGGATTCTGATGAAACAGCTCTGTACTAGCTGCCTCTGCGCATGTCAAAACACAGGAGAGATGGGCTGGCGTGGAAATCAGTGACAATTTTATTTGGAAAGAGGCTAACAGTGAACGAAGATGACGGCCTGGGCCTTATTCAATTTCCTGAGCTTGATTCATCTCAAAAACACTGACCATCACATATTTCAGAAGTGAGATCAGCTACTAGAGTCAGCTTTTCATATTTGCTTGCTTATTTTTCAAATTACAGCAGAATCATATTTCCTCTACAGTCCCTTCCAGCAAGGTTGGCAGTTTTAACGAAGACTTAAGCAAGTAAATCACATTCTCAAAGGTTTGATTTATACAATGTCTAACCAGTTCAAAGACTAGCTAAACTGTAGAGAATATGACGTGTAGCACACTTTTACAGACATCTGCCCTTTGTGTTTCATAAGGAGGTAGGATATTTAAAGCATTTCTAAGACATTCCTAAATATAATTGGTTTGTATGTTACACACTTGAATTATTTTCTCAAGGTTCATCATTTCACATAACTAAAAATCAGCACCCACACATATGTGCACAATTTAGTTGAAGTTGTTCTATACCTGGGCATGCATAAGTATTTTTATGCTTAAAAAGGTATTTTATGTAGCATTCACAGAGATATACTGTAACCATAACCTTACTTTGCTAAATCAAGTAAGGCTACTGTCATCTCCCAGGCTGATTCTATGGTCCATAGAGAGAAAATGGCCTCCACAGAGAACAATTCACAGCAAGGAGCTATTTTGCTATGAATTATTCACTGGAGGGTGCTATTAATTAAGACTTTATTAATGCTCCAGCAAATATAAAAAAAAGCTGGATTTTACTGAGAATACTGACAAATAAAATATACAGTCTCTGGACATGTCAGCTCAAATTGCAAGGAAAAAAAAATATTCTTAGAATCAATCCAGAATTTGACCCCTCGTGATTACCTTTTCAACCACTTTTTATATATTCATTTATTTGAGGAAGCTGTAAGAGAGGAGGTGGTGATACCACCCTCTAATAGAAAAAGTATTGCTAGTTGGAATACTTACCTAGAAGTCAAAAGTTCTAGGTTTAATGCCTCCTCAGCATGAAGGCTGTTAAAAGTCTGGAGTTCCTAACTCTCAAAAGACCACTCTACTTGTGTGCCAGGCTAATCTGGAAAGAGGCACTGGAAACTCACTAAACCATGTGGAATATGCTCAAAGGTGACAGCCACGGTTCCTACTGCAGCACGCAGCTTTAAGCCATAGTGATCTAAGCCTAAACAAATGATCCAAAGTCCTTTGAAAAGTAACACAGGTGTTAAAAGCACACTGCGCAAGTAATTCATTTATATCAGGAATGGGTGATGCTGTCACATACCTTTCTTTCATTAACTGATAAAGATTTTCCTTCATGTATTCAAACACAAAATACAGATGATCATTTTCCCTGATAACTTCTTTCAGCTTTACTACATTGGCATGGTTTAATTTCTTCAAAGACTAGAAACAGAAAATACAAACAGGATTTTACAAGGGTGTTACTCTAATGAAAAAGAAAAAACTATTTCAGTAATGCAGAAGACTTGGCTTCAAAAATTCGTCAGTATTTTAAATAATCAGACAGCTCTGAGAACAAAGACCAGATCTCCAAGTATTACTAGATACATATACAGTATACGTACCAATTAATGCACCAGTCATTTCAAAGCCAGCTAATCTGGCATCACAGTAGGCACCAAAACAAAACCCAAAAACCTGTCACAGTAGGCATTTTCTCTATAAGTAACTTCCTACTGGCAGAATTCACACTGTTCTTGTACTTGCACTAGCAACAGACAGGCTAGACTCAGGAATAAATATAACCCTGGAAACTGGTATTGTGGATTAACCCTGGTGGGCAGCTGAGCTTGCTCATCCCCCCCCTTCAGTGGGATGGGGGAGAGATTCAGAAGGGCAGAAAGTGAGGAAACTCTTGGGTTGAGATAGTTTAATAGATAAAGCAAAAGCTGTGCGCGCAAGCAAAGCAAAATGAGGAATTCATTCACTGCTTCCCATTGGCAGGCAGGTGCTCAGCCACCTCCAGGAAAGCAGAGCTCCATCACACATAATGGTTACTTTCAAGGCAAATACCATCCCTCTGAACATCCCCCAGCTTTTACTGCTGAGCACAACGTCATAAGGAATATCCCTTTGGTCAGCTGGGATGAGCTGTCATGGTTGTGTTCCCTCCCTGCCTCTTGCCTGCTCTCAGCCTACTGGCTTGTGGGGAAGTGTGAGAATGACAGAAGGCTTGAGGATGTGCAAGCACTGCTCCCCAATAATTAAAACATCCCTGTGTTATCAACACTGTTTTGGTCACAAATCCAAAACGTACAAGCTGCTATAATTAACTCTGTCCTACCCAAAACCAGCATACTTGGGTCTTCATTCTCCCTTCTTTTTAGATTTTCAGCGTATTCTATATTTATTCTTGCTGTAGCAACACAGTACCAATACGTGGTACTGGAAGTGACCTAGGTTTTCTGCATGTTGGCAAGAGTGACAGCAAGGACTAGAAATTAAGGGAGGTCCTTAGAACATACCCCTAAAGCTTTGCTGGTGCCAGAACTTCACGCTATATGTCTGTCCCCAAACCAACTATCCAGGAACAACTATGTGCACAAACGTTACTGCTGAGCAAAGGGCATGTGTTGTCAAGCTCTGAAAAACAAACACTAATCAACTACAGATTTCGTGATAGGAAAGCTCTCTCACTCAGTCACCACTCATTGCAAGGAGGAAGCAGCTCTCTACAACTAAATGACCTTTGTAAGACTAAGGAATTTTAGTAAGAATTTTTATAAGACTACAGACACTCCATTCAAATGCAGAGCCAGGAGAAAGAACTGTAATGCCATATGACACAGTTCATGTTGTGGGGAGTTTTTAATAAAGGGGTTGGAAAGAATTTGATGTTACCCCAAAATGTGATGGGATCCTTTAATTTAAAGTCAACTATTGAATGAAAGAAGTACCTTAACCTCTCGAAGGTTCATGCATTCTTCCCAGGAATAAAACTTTCTCTTCATTCTACAATAGTAGAGCGAAAAAACGATTAATACACGGTAAACATCAGCTGGTCTTAGATCTGTAAGTCTTCTTACATCTTAACAATTCAATTTTTCCATCAAAATATAAGGTGTTACCTCATTTGTCAAAAAACTTTACATCTCTAGACAAGGTATACTCTAATAGAGCTTAAAAGCATTACTATTTGTCATGGTTTTGGCCTCAAACCAGGACACTATTACACAGGATTGCCTTTTTTTGCATATATATCTGGCTGCAAAAATTTCAGAGCCTTCATCAAATCAGGGCATGCTATTTTTCTTTCCAGTATATAATGTGGCGGAGCAGTGTATAACTGTAACAAGAACAAGGATTTCAACAGTTATGAACAACTCAGACTAAGTTTTAAATCAAATCTAAGGAAGACCAAATCACTTCACTGGATCTCAAATTTTATCATATTCTTCTTGCTCCTCTTCTCTATATTTTGATTTCTCTGTAATTTCAGCACCTTTCCCCTCTAAGTTGTATTTCTTCATTTTTCAGTGTCTGCTGTGCCCCATGTTTCTATCTGCCCTGCAAGTTGCATCTATCATGCCAACCGCTCTTTGAATTCTGCCTTTCCTTTCAAGCTTATAAGTAACTCCGCTCTAACAGGAACAGACTGTGTGGTAGATCTGTTTTCTCCTAAGCCGGACCATAACTCTGAACATAGTATCTGTGTGTAACGTATGGTTCTATTTGTTCATATGCGTTTTGACTATAACTCAGTTCTTTCACACATAATTCTATGCTTTAGGACCAAGAGGATGAAGGCTCACGTGCACACGCACACACACACAGAAGAGCACAGATTAAACTTACAAAAAACATAGCTACTTAGAGTCTGTATTTCAGAGGAAATTAGGCACCCTTTGAAGATTTGAGTCTTTGTGAGACTTAAATAATAATTCAGTATTACCACTGTAATAAGTTTACAGTTTGAAATCAGCTCTTAGAGTAACTTAAGAACTACAAGCTCTTCATTCCATGAAGGGGTCTAAATTATTTTTTTGTTTGTCTGTTTAAGCAGTGTTTTTGCAGTTACTGTCTTGTGCGTTCAGCCACCAGGCCATTTCTGTTCTTGATAATGGATTGGTGTTAACCTGTAAGCTAAGACAGTACATCATCTTCTGGTTTGTTCTGAAACTTCTGTGTTTCCACCATGTTGCAAAATGAAAATCAAAGGTGTCTCTGGCAAGGTTCGATACAGGAAAAATACCCTCAGCACGCAGGATTTTGAAAGTTGCTAAAGCCAGCTATTGACTGCTCATACAAACCAGCATTATACTGAAAGCTCTTTTGACAAGCACGTCCCTGGGTCATGGTTGTCGGTATTTCAGGAAGGGGCCTGCAATGCTTTACAGCTGTCTCTTACCACCACTAGGACAAATGAGCCATTTACAAACTGAGGTCACTGCTGAAGCGGCAGAGAAAATCATGTGGATTTCTCAAGGAATTTTAAGAAAATCTTAAGCTAAAAAGACCAATAAGTAGTAGCACATAAAGACACAGATAACGGACAATGAGATCCATTGTGTTAATTATCACTGCAGCATTAACATTTTACTGGAAATTAGACCATGAGATGTACGTTCCATGTAAGCAGCACAGAACAGCACAGAACAGATTCCAAAGCAGCGTTGCAGAATAATCTAAATAATACACATAATACGTGTTCGACTGCACGTAGTAGCAGAGCACTGTTACAATAAGCCTATGTATTTCACCCTCTTTATCTTCTACTGGGGCTTTGGATGATACAAGGAACTGGAGCTTTGCATGCTGCCCCAACACAACTCCAAATACAAATGTTGCATGGAATGTGAAATACTCCAACCAGCGTAGCCAAGGGATGGGGACCATACAATGGAAAAACCTGGACCATCCACCACTAGTAACAAATGAAAATACTTACTTTTTAATGGCTATTAGCTCTCCAGATTCAATGCTTCTCCCTAGGAGGACAGAGCCGTAGGTCCCATCACCAAGCTGTCTGATAGTAGTGTACCTATTCATGATGAGGATACTTTAGCTGGAAGCGCATTTCAGTCCTTAGTGTTTCTCCTCCGAGTGTAACCAGTTCTTTCTGTGGCAGCATAAATACAGAGCACTCAGGACAGTGTGAACAGTTGCAGGAATCATGTTTTCAAGACTTAGCCTGTGGTCTGAAAGCACAGAACACAATCCGTTTGATTTCTGTACCCTTCTGAGATTGCTTGTTTGCAGACTCTATTCTCCTCCTTGTAAGCTAAACACAAATACCTATCTTGGTCTCTCACCAGAAAGGGCCAACCTGTATCTGGATTCAACTGGGTATGTTCCCCAAACCCACTCTCAGGGTAAAGCACTTTACAGCAAGCTTGCAGACAGCCCTAACAGGAGAAACTATTACTGAAAGCAGAGAATAAAGCCTCATAGCTTGGAGAAAATAGTTTGCTATCAGAAAAATTAAGAATTACAATAAGATAGGAGGGAATCTGTTCTAGCCAAATTATCAGACATGCAAGTCACCATCTCACAAGTTGTACTGTCATCAGTTAACACAAACCAATTTCCTGACTTTCCATAAGGTACTATGCTAGAGATATAGTCATACATATTCCCTTAAACAAAGTCTTCAGAGGAAGAATATTATATTCATGTCAGGTAAGACCAAATGTATTTCATTACAGCAGCCCTAAGCATTAATTAGTCTCTAGAAGTACAGATTACTTATTTGACCTTTTGTCCTGGCACTGCATGAACAACAGAATGCTAGATAATAAAGCAATAAAGTTATAATTTCCTCATTTAAACTAATCATTGCTAGTATTTCCTACACTTTCGTCTGGAACAAATGTGATCTATTCCACGTAAATTAACCATACATTTGGAATGAACCGGAATTCCCCTGCAATGAGGGTTCGGTCCCCATGTTCTGATTTTCTCCAACCCTAAGAGGACAGCAATATTCATGGCTGGTGACTTTTGTCTTCTGTAACCTGCATTTAAACTACATTTCCAAAATTTTTTTGGTAGCAGCCTTAGACGTCTCCTCCATCTTGTCTTATTTCACAAAGCAAAAATAGGATTTTAAAAGCAATGGGATTATGTTGCTTGTACTCTGAACTGACACTGATGCAGAGCCACAATCCTGCAGATGCAAGATGTTGTGAAGATCCTTTGTTTTCAGTCTCCTAATCCTATTAGTCCCACTAATACTGACACAGGAATGAACAAACAAAAATTAGGAAATACGATGTTAATACACCTTTTGACAATTTTACACATCGTGTATGAAAAAGGAACAGCATGTTTCTAACACCATCTTAGATACTGGGTAGTGTCTCAGACAGGTAGGAGGAATTGCCTCTCTCCACACACTACTACAGAGAACTATTACTGAGCACCTTAAATTAGAGACCTAATCCCACATTTTGTGCTACTTGACAAAGAACACAGAGCCTGTCTGTAAGAACAGCACTTTGCAGTACCAGTTTCTTTTTGGCTGGTTTTCAGGCTGTGCACCTGCATAGCATAAAGCTATATTTAGGCAATGTTCTGCATCTAGGTTAAAAAGCTTTAGTTACTCCAGCTGGTCAATGACCAAGTGTCAACTCAGAAGCTTTAACTCCCAGGCCTTTATTCAGATCCTTGGCAAAAATTTCAAACGACAACAAAACCTTGCATGGTCTCCTAGTCTGAAAATGTAATACTTATTAATATCCAAACACATCATTTTATATAGTAACTTCAAACCAAAAGAGATGGGACTTGTGGATTTTCCAACACATACTCCTCTAATGCCAGAGTTCTGAAATTGTAATCGTAACAGATGCGATGGCTTACAGTTTGCGGACCATTACACTGCCCCTGGCTTACCATTCGCATGTCCCTTTCCAGGGGACCGTGACTGCAGATGAGGAGCATCTTTGCCTCATGTTTGATAACCACAGCAAACCAAAAGACGCGTTAACACTGCTAGCATGTGACATTGCTAGTAATAATCACCAATGGATATCACGGACAGACTGCTTGTCTGAGGTCTCTTGAATAGATGAAGTGGTGAACTTAATTGCCTATTCCTTACTGGGGATACTAATTTAAGCCTCTCCCCTTTCCACAGCCCCTGGTTTTCACAAAACTTGTAATCTTTGCAAGTCCAGCTCTGCTGTCAAATGTGACCAAAACAGACAAATTAACTGAAATATTTCTGAGGCATAAAGCAAATGCAAAGAATCTACAGAGGAAAAAACAGTCAGAAAACACACACTTCAGTGAGGAATGCATGTTAAAAAACACACCAGGATGCACAGAAGTTAACATGGCTCCTACGGAAGCACAAATCCACCTGTATGAAAATCTACTGAACAAAACCTAAATGAAGTCTTCTTTGGTTAATTAGATCAGTACCATTTCTCGTTGAGCTTAACAGTGAAATTGTTTTTAATTAAAATCTATTTCACTTTGCAAGATTTATGTTCTGTCCTTACCACCTTCTGCTATCTCTCACACTTGACTAAGGGAATAAACTAAACCTTAGCCTGCAGACAGTTTCACCTAAGCAGAGTCCCACTGACATCACTGAAAAGAGCATGAGTCTCTCAGAAGCAGTTTGCAGAGCTACAGCCTGTATCATCTAGTCGAGATTCTAGTCTGGAATTACAATCTAGGCAAATTCACATCGTTAGAGGATGTAAATGCAAACTGCAAAACCATCTTGGGAGTAAGAGTATCCTGACACTAAACAGAAAAAAGTGAAAGCCTTATCTTCACCGTATTGTAACACCGTGTTCTGCCTCCACCTCACCTATAAACCTTTTTTCCCCACACAAATCAACCAGCAAAGCCCCTTTAAAAGCAAGCCTAATTTAACGTATCAAGACTACTTTCTGACTCCAGGTATAACTCAAAATTTACTATTTCGCTTATGTACGCTTCAAGGAACCATCCTCTCCCGTTTGACGGGCTGCAGCCCCGAGAACTGAAAGCGAAACCGCCTCACTCTGCCACAGCTGAGAGAGGCGAGCAGCAAGCCATCAGCCACAGCCTTTTAAACCCTGTCCGGTGCTGCGGCAGCCGCTTGAATGTGTTACCGGTGGGATGGATGCACGGAGAAAGGCGTGGTTTAACGCCACGGGTTTCAACCGACGTTGTCCCAGCAGCCGCTGTTTGTTTGTCAGTGAAGGCTTCTGGGGTGCCCCGTGAGATGAAAACCAAGGCAGGAGCACGGGGAGGCGTCAGCCCCTCGGCAGCGGGGGGAGAGAGATGGCGGGGAGGCGACCCAGGGGCCCGTCCGCCACCACAGGCCAGGTCCTGGCCGCCGCCCGGCCCGTTCCCAGCCCGCCCAGTAACCCCGCTCCAGACACGTACTGCACTCGAGCACCGCTCTCCCCCCGCGGCGACGGCGGTACTCACGGCGTGCGGGCTTCCCCTCCTCCGGCCGAGCCCCGGCCTGCCGAAACCGCGCCAGAGGCCCCTAATGGCGGCGCTCGGCCTCCGCCGCCCCCGGCCGCCCTCCCGCGCCGCCCCGGCCCAGCTGCGGCCCACGGCGGCCGCGGGCCTCCCTCAGGGCGCCGCCGGCCGCCGAGCCCATGGTGCGGCCCGCCGCCCCGGCCCTCCCCGCCCGGCGGCGGCGGGGCTCCCCGCGGGGGGATAACGACGGCGGGCGGCGGGGCTGGCGCCGCTCCCCTCCGCCCGGGGCCCCGGCAGGAAGGCGGGCAGGGGGCTTAGAGGTGTCCCCCTAAAAAGCGGGCAGCTGTCGCGGGGGGGAGAGGCGGGAGAGCTCCGCCGGCGCTGCCAGAGAGGGGATTTACGGCTGAGCGGCGTTTTAACGTAATTGAAAAAATTAAAATAACAAACCCTCAGGTGACCGGCCTCTCTCACACCCCCGAGAGGCGTTCAAGTAACAAAACAGGAGCACAGAAATACCGAGTTGTGAACAAATGGCAAGAATATCGACAATTTCACCGCTGCTGGAGGGCCAGAGCCTTCCTCACCCTAACACCAAAATCTCCCCTTGGCTCCAGTGGGGTCAAGGGAAGAAAAGGGAAGTGGGGCAGAAAGAGGGAAACGAGGAACAAAAAAATTGGCCTCGAGCAATCTATCATCAGATCTAACTGTAATAACGATGAAGTCCTAGCTTCTTTTTACCCTTCTTCACATAGGTTTTAAAAGGAAAGCACAGAGTTCTTTCCCGGGGTTTGCAAGACGAGGCGAGCAGGTGGTGTAATCTGGCAGCATGTAAAATCCTGGGGGAGGATTTTACACCAGTGAACCCTACAGTGAAATACACTTACTTGAGGAGACAGTAATTCGTTTAAAAAAGGTGTGAAGGAGCTCCAAACAGCTCTGGATGCTCAGCCCCCCACCCTCATCTAAATAGAGGCTAGTCTTTGCACTTCTTAGAATAAAAAGAGTTAAATTCCCTCTTACGGACTCGGGGAAGCCAGCAGGTGTGGTGCGTACTTACTCAAGAGACTTCTGCTTTAAGCCATCCCTATTACATCTCACACACACAAACCCGTGTGAGTGCCCAGCCCAGTGACACCCTGCTTCTCTGTCGCCGGAGGCAGGGTTTCTCCGTCCCCAACAGAAGAGACATACACCCAGGCTGGAGGAAAGCCCAGCAGCTTCAATTCCAACCCCAAACGAGATGCAGCATTAAAGACAGCCAGTTGTTTTCATAATCCCCTCACCCCAGCTGCGCTGCCGTGACCTCAACCCTTCGCCCTTGTGGCTCTAGTGGACAGGGTGGCCCAGTGTGTTGGCACCCAGGGGTGTCCCCAGCCCTCCCAGCACCTCGGCAGCTCCCCAGCACCTCCAGCCGCCCGCCTTTCCCCTGTCCGGGCCCGAGCTCTCACCTGCCGGACTCCAGCACAGACACCCACCTCCTTCAGCTCCCAAAACCACTCCGGGCGGACGGGATGGGCAAGGATTCACGGGTCATATGTGAAGAACCGTGTTCTTCTGGAAAAAGTAAAAGAGATTTTAATACAGATTAATAAAAGGGGTTTAGTCCTATTTTAGAAAACCTGATGAGGTGTAGGGAGAGCAAGTTAACGCCTGTTCACTGAACTGGACGGGCAAAGGACAGGGGACTGTGAGATTCACATGACCTCAGCAACATTATTATCTATACAGCTGCAGTACTAACCACTCCTTTATTACCCGGTTCCTAATTTGTCTGTGACAAGGCCGCGGTCTGACCGCGGGAATGGCGGCTTTCGTTCCTGCCGCCGCCGGGCTGAGGGGCCGCGCCGAGGGGGCAGAAGGCCGCCCGGACATCGCCGCCTTCCCTCGGCTCCCGCACCAGAGCGCCGGGCCGGGCCTCAAGAGAGGCCGAGTGAGGCACCGACCCCGCCGCCTGCCGGGATGGCCGCCCGGCGGGACTACACTTCCCGGCAGACCCTGCTCCGCCGCCGGGCGGGACTGGCCCGGGGCCGCGCCGCAACCCAAAGGGGGGTGTCGCCCCGCGGACTATGTTTCCCAGCAGGCAGCGCGGCACGGCGCTGCCCGCGGGCGAGCCGCTGCGGGGCCGCGTTGGGCGCTGGGATAGGTAGTCCAGGCGGTGGCGCCCGCGGCGGAGAGCGGCCCGCGCGTCAGGCGGCGCTCTGACCTTGCGGGTTTGTCTGGTCGCGTCTCTCCGCTGCTCCCAGCCCGCCGGCCCCTCACTCGCCGGGAAGATGGCTGCCGTACGTAGGGCCCGCAGTTACTCCCGCTGCGTGGTGCGCTTCTCCGACCGAGAACTCTGCTAATTTCCCCCCTGCGGGGAGGAGGACACACACGGACCGAGCGAGGCGGGGGGGGGGGGGCAGAGACCCTCCGGGACGGGACGGCGCCGCCCGAGCGTTGGCAGCATGGTGAGCGGCACCGGGCCCCCCTCCCCGCTGCACGGCGGCCTGAGGCGGGGGGAGGTGGGGGGGGCGACCACCGCGGCAGGTGCGGGCGGAGGGCGGCCCGGCCCCGCCGCCCCCGGGGGGGACTGAGGGGGGCGGTGGGAGGGGGTGTGGGGCCCGAGGGGCGACCCCCTGGGCCCTGCCCGCCACCTGGCACCCGGTGAGGCCTGTGGGGAGTGTGCCGGGATGCTGGCCGCCATCCCAGCCCGGGTGACAGGGCCGTCTGCCGCAGGGGACTTGGGGCTGATGAGCGGGGCTGCTTAATTAAGGGCCGATGTGGCCATCCGGAGAAAGGCCTCAGCAAATCCCGCTGTCCTTATAGAGGAGCACGCCCCACCTTCCTCTTCCTTCTCTCAAAAACCGGGTGGCATAAAGTCACCGGGTGATTTAAAGGGCTCCATGGGCCAGGCACTCTACTTACTTGAGTTTGCGATTTACCATACCAGAAATACTGTTTTGATCAGTATTGCTTTTCTGGCTGCACCTCAATACGGATCCAAGTATCCATGATGAGAACGTGATCATTCGAAGTTAAACCATTTAGCTCATTCAGGAGCTCTTAAAACTTCTTACCACTGTGATTAAAACTTCTTACCACCATGATTAAAACTTATTTTTGAACACCGTTGCTTCTACCACACCGACAGAAAAATGGAGCAACTTCCTCGTTTTCTTACAAAACGAAGAAGAATGTTAGCTGTCGATCCCTGTTTTCTATGTTGTGCTTGCTGATCCTTTAGTTCTGTGCAGTTCACATGTAGCCCTGTTCAACTGGTGAGTCACCTTTTAACTGTTCCTGATCTTGGCTTTATTTTGCTGAAACAAAAGATCTGAACTATAAAGGACTAGACATTACTGACAGTTTAGTAAGTCACTGTCATGCTCTGAGGAAATCAGCATGCAATTATTGATTGCAAAGCAGTTTAAGCTGTGCAAATAAACTAGTTTTGCATTTGGCAAATAATTTCTAAAGCTTTTTGAACAAATCAGAACCAAATCAACTTGGCTGACTTCTTTTTACAGGTCACAGTCTAATTCAGATGTTTACTTGTGGCATGCTGACCTTCTGGTGGCTTGACTGGCTACTGCTTTTCTCATGGAAAATTGTTTGAGCTGATCAGTACACACTAAGGATGTCTCACTTCCAAGCAGGATAAAGTCACTGTTTCATATGACAACTGACTTGTAGCAGGAGGAGGGCCAACAGCATTAAAATGAATAGGTTAGATTTATCCACTAAGTAGTGGTTACAGTACAAATTCTGTGAAGTTCAGAAACTATAACTACGATTTAAGTGTTGTCAGAGTTGGGGCAAGGATCCAATGTTTACAAGTTACAACCTGCTTTGGGTGTTGTCTCATGAGCTGTCTGGTAGTGAAGATCCTTGCTTCAGTGATACCTCTGTTTACTCATTTGCTCTAGCAAAACCATAGGATTTCAGCAGATTAAATAAATAGCGGAAAGGTTGTTCGTAGAGATCAGTTTTCCAGTCCAGTTAGCCATGCAGTAGCGATGTGAATGAATTGCTTTACTGGTAAATTTAGAGGGATGGTCACATATGCTGCCACTGCTGCCAGAAGACAAACCTTTGATATGAGAGACTTCAGATCACACATACACTCTGTACAGAGGAGGTAATGATGGAAGTCAAGATTTTGTTTGTAATCAACTTTATGATGTTTTTTGACAGCTTTTACGCTGTGGGCTAGGTCTTCGTAGTATCGTGTATTTTTTTGTTTGGACTGGGAGCACATTTAAGTTTTAAAGAGCATTAATTTTGGAAGCTTTTGGTCCAGAACTGTGACTGTGACTCAGAAATGAAGGAGAAGTAGGGCAGTTGAACAGAAACAAGGGAAGGAAAATCAAGACTCTTGAACAGGTTACTGAAACAAAAAGGTTTTGAGCATGAGGTAAACTTCAGTCAGCTTCATAACCTCCTAAATAATTTTAACTCTAACTCTTAAATTAGTTTATTTACGGACTTAATGATTTAAGAGGTTTTAATGGGCGTGCCTTTATGCGCAAGAAGATAGTGTGTTGATTTAGTTTCTAAATAACTTTACTAGTCTCTGCATTTTGCAGATAAAACCAGACTTATTCTGCCCAGACTGAGAGCTGACTAGACATAATTCAGCTGCAAACCAGAAGCCTTACACTCTGCGCAGGCAGAGGTAGGCCTGATTCGGGTCAGCCCAGTGCCATAAAAGTCCACTTACAAGACATCCATTTCAGTGCTTGGTCATTCCCAGGCTATCTCTGGCCACTTTAGACGTAATGCCTGGATGTTAAAATAACGTGATAGGACTGCTGTAACTTATAGGACATTAAGTGCCTGCAATCAAATTCTGTAATAAAAAACTGTGAAATTTCTAAGTTATTTACTTCTCGCTCAGATTTAACGTTGCTAGTGCTTTGGAGCGTTCTGGCTTACCTTTTTTCTCTACCGAGAAATTCAAAATCTGCAGCCTTAAAATCAGAGTGTAGAAACAGATGCGATATCTGTTTACTTTAACCAACCAACACTGTCTGCATTATCAACTGTAAAAGATAAATTGACTGAGATATCAGTGAAAACACGTTTACAGGTGACAAGCCAGTGAGTTTGTGGTTGTTTTGGAAACCAGAAACAAGTGCTACAGCTGAACTCCAGAGAGGTGCTTGTCACCGAGACAAAGAGATTAAGCATTGCCTTCACATCAGGTTTGCCAGTATTCTGTGGTTTGATCATGAACTTCCAGATGCTATAAAAATTTTATAAATTTTCTGAATACAAGAACGCTTTGATTTCTGCGCTTTGATTGTGCAGGAGGTAGAGATTTCTTTACGAGAACTCGGAAGAATCTCACTGACAGAATGTCACTTGAAGTCTTTTGAGCGCTGTCTACAATAGGAAGGAGTGGGAAATAAAATTTCTCTAAGGAGTTGTGGTCATCTTAATGCCAGGCTTGCTGCCTTCTCATTTTGCATTAGGTACTTGCCAAACTATAGATGTGAATTTCAGTGCAGAAAGATAGAAAAACTGGAATGCTTCAGCTGCAGGAAGAGCTTTAAACAAATGTCTTAGTCTTTGGGTTTTTTTCCTTACTGGCATCTTGCTGCTGTTGTCATTGTAGTGGCTTGTCACTGGTGTTCAGAATTAGTTTTACTTTGTTTTAGTATAGATTCCATAAATCTCAGTATATTTCACAATGAGAATTTATTTGGATCTTTCTAAGTTTTGCTCCTAAACAAGCTCTCTAACTCCTATGTAGTGCCCTGTTAAGTTTAGTTAAAGGTCTTATTTAAGGTCTTATTTGTTTAACCTGTCTCACAGCTGTACCGTAAATAAAACCAGCTGTCAAGCTCTCATGCTGACTTTTTATTTCCTTTTATAATGCATTTCTTGTCTAGTTTCACAGGTATTTTTTGAGATTGCCTATACTGTCCCATAATTATTGTAAAGTATGTATTGTTACTCAAAGCACAAATTGCTAAACAGATCAAAACTACTGGTTATCTTTATAATGAGAAGATAGTGATTACATTTTCATTTCTTGTATGAAGCACACTACTATTTAATACTGAAGCTTTGATTCTATGCTTTGACTTAGGCACTGAGTGTATTTATTCAGGTATTATGGCAGAGTAGTGATGCATTTAAGCCTTCGAGTGATACATAACTAATCTGCATTGGATTGATGTGACTGAAATGCAAAACCCAACTTCATTGGGTTAATAGGGAAGCGCAAACAGTACCAGTAATTTTAAGACTAATTTTTGTCATCGATTAAGATTGATCTGTGGGGTAGGTGGGTAGGATGGGGAAAACGGGAATATGCTTAATTTTTTTTAAATGAGCGTCTGTGACAGTTGTGCATTGTGAATGTGCTGTAGGGACTTATGCAGACTCTATAATCATGTCTGACTGCTCTCTACTAGGCAGAAGCTGAAGAAGATTGTCACTCTGATTTGGTAAGAACCGATGACAATGAAAGATCTGGTGAAGCAAATCTTCAGGTATGTGTCTTATGCGAGTGTTTTTTTTACAAAAATACTACTGCTGTGATTTAAACTGCATTACTTATGCTCATTTAGTTACCATGCATTTGTTGATCTCACAAATGCTTATACTGTCTGCCCCTCCAAAAGTGAAATAGATAAATGTTGCCACGTGTTCCAAGTGTCAAATTTAGTCTTTAGTTATCTGTGCAGATGAAAAGAAAGTTTGTGGAAGATTTGGAATTTGTTTGAAGAACTATAGAAATTGGACAGCCATTTCTGTATGGATCAAATTCCAGTTTAAGTTGTCACTGTTTTCTGGAGCAGAAAGTTGATAAAAGCAGTCTGATAAAAAAGTGTGTTCTCTTACTATACTAGATTTATGTGTAGTTGCTCTCCAAAAGTCGTGAGGATTCCAAGAGACATGTGAAGTGTAACTTGAAAGATGCTGAAAAAAATGCATGGCAAGAATTACAACTTGCCTTGTTTCACGGAGCATAGTCCTTTCTTTTTAAAAGAGACAGGAGTGTAAGGTCTTATTTGTGTATTATATAAATGACAGCCTTGATTGTCATCAAGCTTAGTATGCTTGTGTACAAAAAATTAGGTTTTCTAAATTTTAATTTCAAGAGCTAATTGACTTCTTGCTTAAGATAACTCTGCATTAACAAGAAGAAACACCAGTCTAGAAAGAATACTTTCCTATGGAGTCTTAGGTCATAACCATAGTACTAACAACTATTTCTTGAAACATCATTTTTTCTTCTGACCTGAATAGTCCAGATAAAAGCACTTATATTATTGAATGAGACTGAACAAATACTTGTGCATTAAAAAAAAAAAAATACTATAAACCAATCGCTAACTCTGTGTCTAAACTCACTGAAACCATTTAAGACTTGGAAATGTAATGCATCATTTTGAAATTCTTTCTTGTGCTTGTACTTTATAATTTCTCCTCAGAAGATGTTCTGTCTGAATATGTGCTACTAAATCAGCATTAATTGGATTTTTTAGGCAGAGCTCCAGATGTTCAGAGCTCAATGGATGTTTGAGCTTGCCCCAGGTATGAGTTCTAGTGGGTTGGAACCTCTGCCATGCAGACCATCTTCAAGAGGACCTGGACTAAAGTCTGTAGATGCCAGAGTGAAACAGGAGATAGCAAAAGAGGAAAAGGTACAAAACACCGGATGTATAATTTTGGGGGTTTTTTTTGTGTGTTAGTATTGCTGTATAACTATCCTAAAAGGTAATGCTGAATTCACTGTAGAGAAACAACAGAGCTGGTTAACCTGTTGTCTCCATACTGATGTATTTCCTTAATTCTGCAGTGATTTTTCTAGTTTTTATTCTTGGCTTAATTCTGGCACCTTCCCAGTCTGCTTTCTGAAAGATTGTAGGTAAGGGGTGAGCAGCAGGAACAGGGATAGTTTTTTGATTGGGAATTTCAGTTATGGCTTGTAGCACACGAATATGTCTTCTTACTCTATGGAACTATTTTATTCGTCTCCTTCATAGAGCGCAGTAGGTAAGACGAAAAATAATTCTAAGTCAAGTGACAATGTAGTTATATTTGTAAGGAATTTAAAAAGTGTTCTGTGTTATTTATTGTGCAGGCAAAAGAACTTTTCTTGAAGGCAGTGGAAGAAGAACAAAATGGGGCCCTTTATGAAGGTAATATGGAGGTCTACAAAGAACACCCTTATTGCAGAGGAATCTAGCACTTTCTGATATATGTGCAAGACTGCATGATGCCAGTGAACTTAAACTGCAGGCTAGTAGTCATTTGAGAGCTGAATTATTTGCATAAGCGAACAAACTTGCTATAAAAGGAACCATCATATCACAATTCTGAGGTTGAGATGAAGTTAAAGCGAGATCAAGGAGACAGAATTTCTAGCTTTCAGACAAAACAACAGTATTTTGAAATCTTGAAATTTAATGAAGCACTGAATTGCTTCTTCATATAGCATGCTGCTTTATGTGACTTTTGTAACAGTAACTAAGCAAGGCAATATACTGTATTTTCTGTGCTCACAGTTTTCTTCATTCCACTTTGAACAGAACTACTTAACCCATGGAATGTTCTGTTGATGGTTCTTTGTTTTGTCGTTGTTGTTTTTATTTGTTTGTTTTTTTAATTTACACAGCATGCTAAGATAGCTTCTTTAAGAATTCCTGAAGTGAATGTTTAAATCTGCTAGTTTTATTTTATGAGGTTTGCCATAAATATTTAAGATGCTGAGCTTGCTTGCCCTCTTGCTATGCTATCAGCACTAGCAAAAATGGAAATTCAGAGTTTTCTTCCTCGTATTTAGCTTTCAGAATATCTAGAGTAAGAAGCCTGTCCTAATTTACAAGTCCTGTAGGTCACTAGTGGAGATATCAAGTAATAACTGATGACGAAGTTTTCTATTTCCTTCATTAAAAAAAAGGAACATAGAATGTACGTGCCATCCTCCTCATCCACTAGAGGTTTTGGCCACCCTGGTTAAAGTGCAAGTGCAAAATACATCAAGATATGCAAAACTGAGAGTACGCTGGAAGCTCCTGAACTCAGCCACCTGTTAAATACAAAATTTCCATTTCCACCATGAGAGTTTTCCCTCCCTTGCAAGGGATTTCTGGTGGTTGTTCCAGATTTCAAATGAACTGAAAGAAATATGAATCCCCAGTAGGTAATAAAATTAATTGATTCAGTTTCTAATTTATTACGTGTTTTTACGGGGCAAAATTACTTTAGGCTAAGGTATTTCGTGTGTTGGGTACAGAATTAAATGTGCAGTAAAAAAAGACGTCAGAACTAAATGTGATATGTAATCTACCATTTAGGAAATTGTGCAGTAGATTGTGAAGGTTCTTTCATACCAACTGTTTTGAAGTAAATGAAAAAAATGTGAGGAAGGACATCTATTTAAGCATTGTGTGTATAAAACAAAAGCTATAGTTTCATCTGCTTGAGTGCGCTCCTATGTTAAACACAGCAGCAGAGGAGTAGTAACATCCTAGAGAGTTGCCTTCACAGGGGTGATTTAGGAATCTGGATTGCGTGAATGTGAATCCATTCTTTCTCGGTTGAGTTTGATTTGAGACTTAAAGAAAAAAAAATGAAACTGCTTCTACACATGCATCTGCATGAAACTTTAGAGACATGGTCCTACACTAGACACATATATTACGGAGCACATATTGGGACATCTGTTTTCATACCACACTTTTATCTGCTGACCCGGCCACCAGAATCCAGGTCACCAGAATCCAAGTGACATTTCAGCCTGCTTCTGAAATCTGCTGATACATAACGTTTGTGAGACAGTTATGTGCAGTAGCTTGTTTCATGTTTAAGTACAGTACAGGCCTTGCTGCAAGATTAAATGCTAAAGTTGAGACTGATCTCTGTTTAGCTGGCTGCTGGTATTCCTCATCCTCACCAGCCAAAGGATACTGCGACTTGCCAGTCACTGGCCCTGGCATGACCTCAAGGAAATAGGACACATACTTGCCCCAGACACAGGCTTCTCAGGCTCATTATTGTGTCAAATTTTGAGTTTCACACTCACTGATGTTTTATTTTGGGTTTTGTTTCATTTTTAAGGGTTCAAACTGAGGGAGAGTTGCACTCTTGTCTTCGTATCACGATGTGAGAATAGAGAGACATATAAATGCGTATATCGTCTTAATACAGGTTTAATACCTTAACAGACTTAATGTACATACAATGAATCCACGTAAATTAAGAAGGATCCACAGAGTTAGCTCAGAAAAAAGACATTCTGCAGCTTAAATAACTGTTCCTTCCCACAGGGTGATTTTCCTGGGCCTGTTTCTCTATTCAGTGTTTGTGGCATCTTTGGAGTGTTAAAGGCAGAAGTACTTTCACTGCATGCTATAAGAAGCCAAATCTGTCAGGTTTTCCTTCATGCCCTGTAGTCTTATGCTTGCTACATAGCTTTTTGAAAGAGCTGCTTTCCTCCAGTCAGGTTCCTCATCCTCGGTTTTATAGTGGCTTGCTTCTATGCTTTCTGTAGTTTCCAGGGGTTTGCCACAGTAAAATTTACTTGTTTGATGTCTATTGTTACTGTTTTAAAGTACAACAGTATTTTGTTGTCCTTCTTCACCTTTTTAATATGTATGTCTGAATGACTGTATGTACTATACCGGGTACGTGCCTCATCTTTCAAATTCTCTTTTACGTTCCTCATGGTTAATTGTGAGTATAATACCTAAAATCTTTGGCTGGTTGAGAAAGCTTTTTAAGTGCTGTGCAGCAAATGAAATCAGGATTTTGTAATGTTTTAATGTAAAATTTTGTACTCCATAACTGAGTTTGCAGTGGTTAAGGTAAATGTGTAAAAGCTGAAACACATCTGCAAGAGCTTTTTACTCTGAAAGAGTACATGAAGTTTTTAGTTTTGAAACTGCTTAATGTGCCTCTCTCCTGTATTGAATTTAAACCTAATCAGTTTAGATAAAATAAGATTTACTAGGAAAAAGCATTTTCCACCTGTTTAGTGCTTTTAGCTGAAGCCATCTGTGAAAAAAAATTTTTGCTTTGATAAGCTAGTACAGGCATCAGACATATTTAAACATTAACCCTTTATTTTCAGCCATCAAGTTTTATCGTCTAGCCATGCAGCTGGTACCTGACATAGAGTTTAAGATCACCTATACGCGGTCCCCAGATGGTGATGGAGTTGGAAAGAGGTGGTAAGTATGAAGATTTACTAATTAAGTGCATAGTAGTACTGAAACCTGAAATTTTATTTCTAAAGCATGTGAATGCTCTACTGTGATACACAGTTGTAAGTCTCTAACATTTGGAAAACTTCTATACTTTCATTTGAATAGACTGCTTTGTAGAAAGTTTACAGATGCATTAGTACAAGGAGGACTTTTCTATACTGTAGTTCAAAGAAGGTAACACGCTTATTTGGAGCTGGTTAAATTCAAGTGGAGGGATTACAAAGAGTTATGCTGTTACTTAAAAAAAGAAAAAAGCATCATTCACTTTTTTACTTTTGACTTCTGATCTTCAGATTTATGAATTATACGTTTAGGATCATCTACAAAACTGCAGATGGCAAAAAGGTCAATTAGTAAAAGCTTTGTACCATGGAATAAGCACCGTAATTAAGGAAGGGAATATACTACTGTTCTTGTGCTAACACAGCTGTATGGGAACATTTCCAATAAGGAGAGCAATACATTTAAAAGCTCATAGATTGTAATCCGAGCAGCCTAGTCTTTCGTCATTACAAGCATCAGAACTCGCCTTGCCTCAGCACACCAAATGTCTAGCGCCTTAAGGTTGACCTAACTTGAGCCCAAGACTTACGCTTGAGGACAGGGTTCAGGTTAGGGTAAAACTTGTGTTACAGCTCAGATAGCATAGTGAAGACAAGCTTCTGAAACAGAGCTTCCAAATTCACTGCTTACTGGTAGCAGCCATAGACGCTGCTGATAGCAGCAAGGAATCAAGGGTTTTAATTTGAGAATAAAAGAGGAAAATACAACCATGTAGGTGTGGTATTGCCAGCTCAGTCTTGTTGCCCCAGGGCAGTACAATTTCAGTGCAGTACTTGACTCAATAGAAAAGAGAGTAAGATGAGCTAAGTACTTTATTTACATCTGCTTCTGAATGCATTGCTAGCATGAAATCTTTGGTATGCATTTGTGCACTAGGAAAATACTGGATAATAAATTACACTCATATAAAAAATTTGGTTTTCATAGGATTATTTTCTTATTTTAGCATAATTTTCTCTATTCCCTTCATTAAGCCTCTCTGTCCATCTGCCACTTACTGTATGAGTTTTCATTCAGTTTTGTAAATGTTGCTGCACCATCCCCAGCACTACGTGACAGTGAGGGAAAAACAGCCGACTCTCTTTAATTGTTGTTTAAAAGTGTATCTGTAGAGGTGTGTCTTTTTAAGAGTTTCTAGTTGTGATGGTTTTGCTCTCTGAATTACTGTTGTAGCTGTTTCACACAATCTTGGTGAGAAAAAACAGATTATACAATTACATTTGAAAAAACAATTTACAGCGTGGCCTTTAGATACTGGGACTGGCTGTCATATTCATCAAAATAAAGGAAGGTACATTCAGTGCAACATCTTACTATGGTCTTAGTTAGGACAGGCCCAAACATAATTGTCTTTTGTATAATACTTTAAAACCCATTGGTAGGTCTGCTAGTTGCTTGCTTATGTTCTCAGCTCATTCTATTAGGCTTATTTAGAGGATAATTGAATAATATTTAAAAGTGACTGGAAGGTCTCTTAGCTAGCTTGTATACCAAGTCAGGGGAAAGAAAGTGTTTTGTGGGGAGATCAAGGAGAGTTGTGTTTGCGGTTACTTGGTGCAAGCAAGTGTGCACCTGTTAAAGCATCATATTATGACATACAACTTAAATTTAGGGTTTTTTTTAATATGGTAATGTTTTTTTATCACTTAGTAATCCTTCAAGTTTACTGACAAGTAACAAGCATATTGCTTCTGTTTTGCAATCTTGTCCTTGCTTCTGAAATTTTTTATGTCTGCTTGTTTACAGAATAGGTGAAAAGTAGTTTTCCTAAAGGAAAGTTTTCCTTCATTATTGATGAAAAAACCCACGGAGGATCACTCTTCAGTCAATAATGCAAGAGTAAAAAAAATAATTCCTAAATTGTTTTCAATGTGTTACATTGTGACAAGGATTACAAAAAATTTCCATCAATTATAATAATTTATTTCTTGCACACTGCTTATCTTTGACAAAGTAAAAGATCAGATTTGTCTTTTCATGGGGTCAAGCAATTCTTCAGTGACTTCACTAAAAACACTGAACAGTGAACTTTCAAATCCAAAAAGGAACTGGAATTGGAATTAAATGAAAAGAAAGTTGTTACTGTCAGATGGGTTCCAGTAAAATCTAAATGAACTTGATAGGATTGCAGTAGTTGTATTGTATGATGAAATGAGATTGCTTACATACAGGAGACAACTGTATTGAATGAACGTAAGACAGCGGATTGATGCAAAGATAAGGATGTCTGTCTGTATGTTTTGTCCAGTATCACAGTGTTGGCATTCCCCCTTTTCTAGTGTTGAGGATAACAAAGAGGATGACAAAATGGCTGATCTCCTGACAGAATTCCAACAGCAGTTAGCTCTTCAGGAATCTTCAGTGAAACTTTGTCAGCCTGAGGTTGATGTCAGCCAGACCCATATCTCAGGTATGAGATAAGACACTGTAAGAGTTCAGAGGCACAATTTATAGAGATGTTTCACTCTGACTTGATTAAAACATTTCTCTCCTTCATTCTAAAGCCACCTTTAAAGAAATGTATATAGTATCTTTTTATTTACTTTTATAGTTAGATGTAAAGGAAAAAAGATCATCAACAAGCTAAACAGATCTTTTTCTCATACATTATTTTACCTTTGTTGCACAAACTTTTCCATGTAGTATTACTACTAAGTAGAATTTTTCAGGATCAGTCATACTTAAAAGTACCAGCTTCTAGAAATGGGCTTGCTGAAGTACATGTATTCCAGTTTTCCTTCCAATTAATGTTTGAAAAAGTGAAATGTGGGTATTTTTGTTTTGGTTTGCAAATATTTATTACAATTCTTAAGTGTGAATAAGAGACAATTGTTCTGTGAAGATTATGCATCTTTGCATTTCCTGTTTTAATCTGATTCTGTATCATATTTTTAGAATAAATATGTTTTCAGGTTCAGCAAGACTGAAAATTAGAGAAAATTAGGAAGGCAAAAGCCCAGCTGGAGCTCAACTTGGCCACTAACATTAAGGACAACAAAAAAAGCTTTTATAAATACATCAAAAAAAAGAAAGCCAGGGAGAATCTCCATCCCTTACTGGATGCTGGGGGGAAAGTTGCAACCAATGACAAGGAGAAGGCTGAGATACTTAATGCCTACTTTGCATCCATCTTCAATAGTCAGACCAGCTGTGCCCAGGGTGCTCAGCCTCCAGAGCTGGAAGATAAGGATGGAGAGCAGAACAGCCCACCCATAATCCAGGAGGAAGTAGTCAATGATCTGCTTCTGCACCTAGACATATATAAGTCTGTGGGGCCAGATGGAATTCACCCAAGAGTACTCAGGGAGCTGGCGGGAGAGCTCACCAAGCCTCTCTCCATCATTTAGGAACAATCCTGGTCAACAGGGCAGGTGCCAGATGGCTGGAGGGTGGCTAATGTGACGCCCATCTAGAAGAAGGGTCGGAAGGAAGATCCAGGGAACTACAGGCCCGTCAGCCTGACCTCGGTACCAGGAAAGATCATGGAGAGGATCATCTTGAGTGAGCTCTCACGGCAAGTGCAGGGCAGCCAAGGGATCAGGGCCAGCCAGCATGGGTTTAGGAAAGGGGGTCCTGCTTTAACCAACCTGATCGCTTTCTATGACCATGTGACCTGCCTTCTGGATGTGGGGAAGGCTGTGGAAGTTGTCTATCTGGACTTTGGTAAGGACTTTGACACCGTCCCCCACAGCATTCTCCTGGAGAAGCTGGCGAATCATGGCATAGACAAATGTACTCTTCGCTGGGTTAAAAATTGGCTGGATGGCCATGCCCAGGGAGTTGTGATTAATGGGGTGAAATCCTCTTGGCGGCCGGTCACCAGTGGTGTCCCTCAGGACTCAGTTTTGGGGCCGGTTTTGTTTAATATCTTTAGCAATGATCTGGATGAGGGGGTTGAGTGCACCCTCAGTAAGTTTGCAGATGACACCAAACTAGGTGGGAGTGTTGATCTGCTTGAGGGTAGGAAGGCTCTACAGAGGGACCTGCACAGGCTGGATCAATGGGCCAAGGCCAACTGTATGAGGTTTAACAAGGCCAAGTGCTGGGTCCTGCATTTTGGTCACAACAACCCCAAGCAACGCTACAGGCTTGGGGAAGAGTGTCTGGAAAGCTGCCCAGCAGAAAAGGACCTGGGAGTGCTGGTGGACGGCCAGCTTAACATGAGCCAGCAGTGTGCCCAGGTGGCCAAGGCGGCCAACAGCATTCTGGCTTGTATCAGGACTAGCGTGGCCAGCAGGAGCAGGGAAGTGATCGTGCCTCTGTACTCGGCACTGGTGAGGCCCCACCTTGAGTCCTGTGTTCAGTTCTGGGCCCCTCTGTACAAGAGGGACATTGAAGTGCTGGAGCGTGTCCAGAGGAGAGCTACCAGGCTGGTGAGGGGTCTGGAGACCAGGTCACATGAGGAGAGGCTGAGGGAGCTGGGCATGTTTAGCTTGGAGAAGAGGAGGCTGAGGGGAGACCTCATTGCCCTCTACAACTGCCTGAAAGGAGGCTGGAGAGAGGTGGGTGTTGGCCTCTTCTCCCAGGTGAATAATGACAGGACCAGAGGAAATGGTCTGAAGCTGCAGCAGGGGAGGTTTAGATTAGGTATTAGGAAGAATTCCTTTACTGAAAGAGTGGTCAGGCACTGGAACAGCCTGCCCAGGGAGGTGGTTGAGTCACCATCCCTAGAGGTATTTAAGAAACATGTAGATTTGGCACTTCAGGGCATGCTCTGAAGGGCAGAGATTGTAGGTTGTTTGGTTAGACTCGGTGATCTTAAGGGTCCTTTCCAACCATTAAGATTCTGTGATTCTGTGGCTGTATAACATAGCTAGAAAGGCTTTTGAAGGTTAATGATTTTCAGTGTTTCAGTTCTAGGATAGTAATCCAGAGACTTCCTTGAGAGATCTAAATTGTAGAGAGTCTATTTTATTTAATTTTCACAACTGTGGCATTGTACACTTGGGAAAGCATCTTTTCATTTTTTTCCAGTAAAGTCAAGATGTTGTAGACATTAAAGTGATCTCAGGAGGTGCCTCATTTTAGCAGCAATCTTAGTCTCTTTCTAGGTTTATTGTCTGCCTTCTTGCCAGTCCTGTGTGGCAGTATCTTGCGTACTGACTTTTTATAGCAGAGGAAAAACTGTTGAAATCATGATGTCTGCTTCAGAAGTAAGTAGGCTGGAAAGGATCCTTCTTGGTCATCACAGTAGTACAATAGTCGCAGACCTCAGCAGCCCAAGGAAAACTGAAACAATGTGAAGCAATGCATTTGGCTGAATTGATTTCCTGTATTCCATTTTACATTTTATTGACATTCATAATCTTAGAATATTGGTTAACCCTTAGTACAGGACAGGATCAGACCTCTGCTATGTAACTGACATACTGGATATATTTACTTCCCCTCCCTAGTATATGAGCAATTTTTCATAGTAGTTTTTTTTCCCTCTTTTACACAAGTAAGGCTTGGGACCAAGACAGCATTCTTCACCGGAAATACTATAATATTTGTCCTACAGGGCATGCCCAGTATCTGAAGCAAAGTGTTTTAACAATCCCTAGTTTACTAGAAACTTAGAAACATGGACGGTAAGATAGATAATCAAAAACTTTGGCTGACTGGTGACTATCTGAATGGAAGCTGTATACCTGTTAGCACTTGTAGCAGATTTTTAAGCCTTTTTAGCTCCCATTCTCTGGGACACTAAGAGTTCACATACTGAAGAGCTCCTCAATTGCCAGAGGCTGTTTTGTACCTTCTATCAATAAATGCATCTGCACAACTTTTGCTTATATTGGAACATTAATTTAATGGTTGCAAATACAAGCAACATAGCAAAGTTAGGACTTCTCAATAATAAAACATAAAATCAAATCAGATTCATGAAACAAGATGTGTGTTAAATTAATACAGAAATCGGTGCTCAATGATGTATATACTTTTTATCATGTTAGTATTCTGAAATGTGAGACTTAAGTTTAATCAAATTTTATAACAAAAACAGTCTTATTGGATTTGTGGGAGTGTGGCAATGCAGTTTTTTTAGGTATGCTCTTTTACTAAAAATCAGAATTCTGATAAATGCGGTCTCTACCATGGCATTTACAGCTAGTTACTGTTTAATGTACCTTTGTGCCACTCAGCTATTTTTTCCATTTGATGTCAAAGCAATTACACTAAGTAAAATAGAGAAGTCTTATGTGCATGTGGTGATACAGTTCAAGCCATAGGCTCTGGCAAGCAGCAGTAGTTGAAAATAAATAAAGCCTAATTCCTGATGCTATAAAATTAGTAAACAAGATTATACACAACTGAAACAACAGAGGAAACTTAGGAAGGCAGAAAGTTATTAGAAAGAATTTTGGCTTAGTTTCCCAGGGCTTTCTCACTGAACTTTTAATGCTATGCCACTCATTACCTGATCCTGTAGAGCTGTGATGAGGATTCTGTCATTCTCTTGTATTACATTAGAAAAAGTCGTTCAACACAACAGTGATATGTGATACCATTTTCAATCACTGTACCTGTACCACAAAATACAGAGTGATATGGTATCAATTTCATAGTGGATAGGTTGTTCTTAGGACCTCCTATCCAATACTGAACCTGACCTGAGCGTATTTAGCTTGTCGTGCAAAAGCACTATGCTTTGAGGTAATGTTACACTCTAGGTCAGTTTGAAGAAAATACTGCTTTGCAGGCACTGTGGATGTGCAATGTAGACGTGGAATTTTTAGTATAACACCTTACAGTTAAACTGTGTTTTATGCTATCATCTTACCATAATGCACTTTAAACGCATTATTTTCGTTCTTTCGTTATGTGACTTTTTTCTAATATATAGTGACTTTTTAAATTAAAGATAATTCTTTTTGTTTCCTGGCATCTGGCTACAATGTGAAAAAGTAGGATTTTTTTATGGGAAGTCAGAACTTCAATAATGGTCAAACCTGGAATTGTAGATAAGCCATCGATTTACAGGTTATCATCTAACAAGGATTTCTTTTCTCTTGGCAGTGTTGCCTATGGAAGTACTAATGTACATTTTCCGATGGGTGGTTTCGAGTGACTTGGACCTAAGATCATTAGAGCAATTATCTCTTGTTTGTCGAGGATTTTACATTTGTGCCAGGTATTGTAGTTAAGTTATCTAGAGTGAAGCTTCTCTCTGCTCTAAGGAAGAAATAAGAGCTTTTTCATGCTTGAGCATATGTTAACAGTGTGTAGAGGTGGATAATAAATCCATAGAGCAAAATTGCCTGTGTTGGAAAGGTGGGGGTTTTTTGTTTTTTCGTTTGTTTGTTTGTTTTGCTTTAGGCTGCTAAACTGTACATGTAGGACTATGTTGTGCTTTTCCTTCCCATGGTAATTTTCATGTTCTGCTCCTCACAGTGCTTAATCGGCTTTTGAATACACCACTAAATGGTATGTTAGATAGATAACTTCCCTGTACTAAGAAGTGTTGCTGAAAGTCTTACTTGCTCTACCTTGTTTGAAAGTCAGAGTGGCAAGGTCTCCATTAATAGTGTCTCTTGTGTTGTCATCCTCGTATGGCCATGTAGAGAAAGTGCCAGGCTGCTGCAATGTTCTTGTTCTGTACTTGGCTGAAAATGGCATTGTGTTCTTGAATTTTACTGGGAGGAGGAAGTAGCTTTCAAATGTTCCAGGAATAAGTAAATTAGTGAATGATTTTAAATTATGAGCTGCTGTTGTTCAATAAAGTTTCTTTCAGTTGCATCCAAGGTAAATAATGGACTGTGTTACTTTGATATACAAGAGCTAAACAAGGCTTGTGGCAAAGTTATGGGGTTTGCTTTTTTCTCATTTTCACTAGAGATCCTGAAATCTGGCATCAAGTCTGTTTGAAAATATGGGGCAGGAGCTGCAATAAACTTGTTCCGTATGCCTCTTGGAGGGAGATGTTTTTGGAAAGGCCCCGTGTTCGATTTGATGGTAAGGTGTACTTTTGGAAATCGGTATTTTTTTTTTACTGCATGTAACCATGACAGAAGCAGTTCTGTGGGTTTGATGTTTATAACATTGTTAGACCTAATCTGAATTTGTTTGGGCTTCTGAATCTGTAGAACATCGGCGAAGAGAAGGGAAGGGCGAAAGGGACGAAAATAAAAACTTTAATCTATTTAAGTAACAAAAGTAAACTCAAAAGTTTTAGATTATTGTTTTTTTTATCTTAAATATTTCATGTACTCAGTTTTTGTTTGTATACTCGTATCTTCCTTTCCTGTAGGTGTATATATCAGCAAGACAAAATACATACGTCAAGGAGAACAATCTCTTGATGGTTTCTATAGAGCATGGCACCAAGTGGAATATTACAGGTAGAACTGTAGTACAATGAGTGAGTGAAATGTTTCTCTCTTAAGTTCTTTAAATCCAGCCCTTGATATCACAAACATTAAGTATTCTCTAAAACTCAATGGAACTACTACAGTGCGTAAAGCTATGTACATTTTTTGAGAATAGGTTTTAAGAAGTAGAATTTATTATGATAATTAGCGATGAGCTTAGAAGCACATTTCATCCTCAGTTAAACCATTCCATGTGGATAAAACCTAAACAGTAACAACAGTAATTTACATTTCTGATATACTAATCGTTTTCAGCAAAGGGAAAACAAGTGATTATACAAGAATTGTCTTTTAACTTATTTGTAACCAGTTGTAAATAATCAAGAGGCTGGGCTTTCTCAACTTGCTGTAAATACCTTGCCATTTATTTCCTCGGCCTGTGTTTCTGCTGTTCTTCATCTTGCTGTTCCCAGCATTTATTGTTCCATTCTGCCATCCCTCCTGAGGCTGGAAATCATTAATAGAAATCATTGAATCTCTTGGCTATTTCTATAGTCTCACAAACATCAGCATAGTACCTGAGTACTGTACAAGTTGTAGTATCTGAGTACAGTACAAGTTGATCAGGTCCCAGAACCTGAAAAAGTCCATATGACATTGTCCATTCTGTACTGATACTGTAATTAAGATTTTGTTCCATTTGTCTCAATGCTAGGAATGGAGAAGATTACTTGAGTTCAGTTTTGATTCCAGGGTAGCCTTCTTGCTTTGATTAGAGGTGATAAAACTCAATTTCTGCTCTCTTTCATAACTCTTCGTAACTTGATTTTTTAATCCTCAAAACTCTCTTTTGATTTCTGATCTCTTTTTTCTGTTATATCATGTGTGAAGAAATATGTTTTCAAATCCTATTACCTATTAAGTTCTCTGGCCTTCTGAGAAACATCCCATGATTTGAAAAAAAACCCAAAACAACAGAAAAAGAACATGCTTTTTAGGTCTGCATTCCGTAATTATATTTTTGCAGGTATTTGAGATTCTTCCCAGATGGTCAAGTTATGATGCTAACAACTCCTGAAGATCCTCAATCTATAGTTCCTCGCTTACGGACTAAAAATACAAGGTTATTGAACTAAAATATTTGGCTCTACTGTTTTCATCTTGCTTTTACTTGGCAATTTGTATTTGCTTTTATCTCGGATTCTATATCCTGGCTTAGTAAAACAAGAGTGAAAATGCAATGTTATTTATCTTGTGTTATAGGTGTTTATAGTTCTCTTTTGAGAACTACAAAAAAATTTGGTCTTTGTGCAAAGATACTTATAATTTTAAGGTCCTGATACTGTAATTAGATTTCCTTTGCGGGTTGTGTGATTTTAAACTTTTACAGGAAGTAGATGGAAGAATACACGCTATTAGCTTGGTGGGTTTAGAATACTTTTAAAGATACTATTTTGTTACTGACTGCTTTCTTACACTTCCTTGACTGTTTGTGGTAAAGTGAAGATTTTGGTGGGATATGACTAAATTATTGCGTGATTTCATTTTGATGTTGGCACGAACTTGTTAAAAACACAGAAAATCGTTTGTGACTTCAGAACAGGTTTGAGCTGTTCACCAGAAGTCTGAAAATATTTAGCAGTAAGCTAGGTAGAACTGACTAACTTACCTTTACTGTCCTACCTGGGAAAATTAAAAGCAACCTTCCAAAATGTTTTAACCATTTTGCATCATCAGTGAGCCTAGTACTTTACTAAAGGCAAATAAAGAAGTTTCCTTGATTATGATATGCAGTCAGTCTTCTTCTCACTGCTGATAGTTGTATTATAAGTACATGACTCTCTTGAGACAGGGAATATTTTTATGTCCTTGACACTATCCTCCTCTTAACTTTCCAGAACGGATGCAATCTTGCTTGGCCATTATCGCCTTTCCCAGGAAACAGACAATCAAACCAAAGTATTTGCTGTAATAATGAAGAAAAAGGAAGAGGTAGGTAGCAAAATAGACTAGAGGAAAAATAGTTTAAGGAGGGGTCTTTTTAATAAGTTTTTCTCAGACCATTCACAGAATATTTTTAGGCACATGAAGACTTGCATTACACCAGAGAATTAAAAAATGAATTTCATTTTTTTAAATGGTTTAAAAATAAAATATATATTAGCCTGGTGATTTATCTTACCTTTTTTCCCCAAATCTGTAATAATCTTTTTATTAAGACAGGTGAATATCTGCTTCATGTTTGAGCAACGGTTCTGCCTCTTAGGCTTAATTGCCACGTGTGGTGCTACTAAGTCACGTTAACAAACAGAAGGGAAGGGCGCAGAGCTCATTTTCTGAGATCAGTTTTGACTGCATGCAGTTGTGTTCCACAGCATTAAATAAAACTACATAAGCGGTATTCGTTAATTGAACTCTGAATGATTTGGTCAATTTATTTACATCACAAAAATTTCAGATTAACAAAGTGTCTGTCAAGAGAAACTTGTGAAGAGTTAGAAGTGTTACTTCACAGTGAGTTTGCATAGTTTGGCTTATTTTACTTTTCTGTGAAAACCTCGTCCGTAATTAACATCTAAATTGATGTGTTTTCAAGGAATACCAGTACTTACTTTTAAGTATCAGAGTTTAACAATCTGTCCTCACAGTCATTCAGGCCTCAGGATAAATAGTTGCACGGTGTTTTCTTTGTAGTTCATGAAACTTCTTTTCTCTTTGTGCAGAAACCGATTGACTACCACAAATACAGGTATTTCCGCCGTGTTCCTGTGCAAGAAACAGATCACAGTTTTCATGTAGGACTGCAGTTGTGCTCCAGTGGGCGCCAGAGGTTCAACAAACTTGTCTGGATACATCATTCTTGTCACATAACTTACAAGTAAGTAAATGGGGAGTAAGATCAAAGAAGGATACTTAACTGCAGAAACACAGGTGACATTAATTTGTCCAGTACTAAGTACGGAAGATGTAAAGGCTCTGAGGCTTACGAGGCTTTAACAAAATGTCCTGAAAACAGTAGCTGGTCCTGATTTGATGTATCACAACGAATTTTTACTTTTAAGAAATACCAATATTTTAGTAACTTTTTTAAATGGTATGGAAAGTTTTCCTGAGTAGTAGAACTGCAGTATTTTAGCCATTTAAAGGATTTATGCACAGTGTTTGACTTCAGAACTGGATCAGGGTTGAACGACTTAGTGCAGTGCTAGTAAAGGGGTGTGGAAAACGCATATTAATTAAGGTGGATTTCTTTTCCTCTGTGGATGTGCAAACTATAAATATCTGTACCCGTCATGTGAGAACTGTAGCGTTTACAAACTATATAATCCAGCAGTGCAAAATATGGGTATGTGACCAGCTGTTCTGATCACTGACCAAGCAAGAGCCGTGGCCACTGTTCTTGTACCTGACACTAAATTACTGGCAAGTTGGCTGTCCAGATGTTTGATGTTGGCATTTAGTGGATTTAGGCCTTGTCTTGCAGTTGTCTTAATCTCTATATCCAGTGTTTTTACAGGGACATAGCTCAGCTTTGAGCTCTAAGTATATAAAATCTACAAAGTAAACTGCTGGTGGTTGGGAGTATAGGTAACTTTCATAAACAGAAACATTGCTTTTATAAAACCCAATATTTTCATACCTAATTTATAGAGAAGTGGCAGTATCACGGACACTTTTTTCAGCATGGAACCTTTACTGCTCAGGTTCTGCTCTATCTCTCAATATGGTGGTATCCTTTTGAAACTAGAATAAAGATGTGTATGAAACACATCTAGGAGGATGCCTGTTTTTTGTCACTGATGTTCAGAAATACTCTGGTTTCTTCTTTTTAAAGTTTCGTAAACATACCGGTTTTTGCTGTCACTCTGTGTTTTGAATTCAGGGTTCTAAGTGAAACAAATAAAAGGAGATTTTTTTGATTCAATATCAACATGGTGACTTCAGTGACATTCTGTGCTGTTTCAAGTCTTGGAGCTAATAATAAGAATGAAAGGGGAAAGTGGTTTCTTTGATGTTAAAACAGAAGTGTATTATATACAGTGGGATTTGAGCAACATTCAGATGCTCTCAGAACAAGGCAGAATGAAAGACGCTTACATTCCAGCTGTAGTTTGGTGCACACACTGTACTGTGGAACATGATTGATTTACTGAGGGACTCAAGCGGCAATTTGTGTTTAATTTCACTTTTACAATACTCTTTGCAGATCGACTGGTGAGACAGCTGTTACTACTTTCGACATTGACAAAATGTACACCCCTTTGTTCTTTGCACGAGTGAAGAGTTTCACTGCATTTTCAGAAAAGCCGCTCTAAGAAACACCTTTTCCCCTCACAGCTCTTGCATGAATAAAAGGTTGTAGCTAATGAGCGCTTAAGTTATAAATGTGTATATATTTGGAACATTTTAAAATTCAGGGGAATTTTTTGAAGGCAGTATCTTCTATTTGATTATGAGTGGCTGGGGTTTTATTTTGAAGTCAAGCTTATGAGTATTGAACACCTTTTCTTTGTGATAAGAATTTGATAACAAAGTTTTGTTGATTGTTTTGTTGGGGATTTTTTAAAATGGATTTTATAAATCAGTCTGCTTAAAATGTGAGTCTTCATCTGCCTGGACACTGGTTTGTCCCAAAGGAATTGTTATAGAGGAATCTCGCTGTCCGTGGGACAGTGTGTGTGGTCTCTGGTGAAGGCTTGAAATGTGAAGAGGAGAAAGTTGTCTTATATCTGTTAAACTGTGTGACTTAAAAGAACTTCAAATAAATGTTTTCTTTGAATTAAACTTATTTTGTTTGCCTTTAAGATCCTGCATTTTGTCAACATCAACATTAAGAAAAAACAATCAAGGGCAAGCAAGCATGAAGTATAAAATCTAACCACAGCGGTACATCCCCGCCAGTGCAGTGATGTCAGTGGGTCTAAATGTAATTAGATCTTGATAGAAGTTCAGCGGAGCCCGCCTGCTCGACAGGGTGGGCATGAAGGGGAGAGGGGTGTGGGCAGTGAGTGGTTCTCTTGCACTGCAGGATGGGTTTGTGGGGTACGTGGCTCTGCTTGGGAAGTGTCACAGTGCAATGGTGAAACACTGGTGTGTACTGCTTGTGCATTGGCCAGGTGTGAATGCACAGGTAAGCAGGTGCTCACTGGGATGTGATTGTAATGTGCTATAACCCTTCATCTAACCTTGCTACAGATGCTGTAAACCCTTTGAGCATTTGTTGTACTAAGATAAATTTTGAGGCTGCTGTAGATGTTCAGGTGCTGTGTACTGCTAATCATGAAGTGTACCTTGAGGTTTGGTGCAGGTACTGTACGCTGCTTCTCCTGCATATATCGCTTGGGGGTGTAGTGCAGACACTGTAATGCTGCTTATTATATATGTATCTTGGATTCTGAAAGAACTGAAGCTTTTTAGTGTAGTTTTTAAAAGCCATTTTGCATAATTTACCTTTGAACATCTCATTTCAAAATACTGACCTGGACTCGAGGACTAAAATGTGAAAGCTGTGGAAAGAACTATACGTGTTCCATAATTTATAAAGTGTATCTTTGCAAGGAGCTACATGATTAAAAATACATCAATAAATCATGATTTTGAACATGCGATCCCTTGCAATTTCTTATTTTGCCAAGAAATCATTATTTTCATACAGTTAAAGATGATTAGTTAGGAGTTACCATGCGTAAACTACATGCTAGGCAAGATTGACAGGCAGAATTAACCTCTTAATTACTTTTTATTATACTACTTGTAGGTTAGCTGAGAAAAATAGAGAAGCTTTCAGGTACATGAGTTCTGAATAAGGATGTGTATATCTGAAACTTCGGGCTTTTTCTAGGTAGTCTTAGAATCTTATTACTCTGCCTGCAGCCCTTCTTTGGGCTATGTCCTTAGGCTGCAGTTGCACTATTAACTTCATACAACAGAACATTTAATAAGGAGTGGGTTTTGTTCTCATTGCTGAAGGGAAAAATGATTGCTTCATGTTTTGAAATATTGCCGAGTTTGTAAACAGGGAAAGATGTTAGTTATCTACACTTTCGTTGAGGGTGAAAGATAAGGAGCTGATTCTGCCTGCTGAGAAACGTCAAAAGTTTTCGTCACAAGAATCAGAAGATGATACCGATTATTTGTTCAGGTATAGTTTTGTCCAGTAACCAAGTTGGATGTAATGGAAGAGCCTTTCAATTTGAAGCTCTTTTCATACCAAGATTTACCTGCTGCCTCTGAGTTTTTGTTTTTTCTTGCCTTGGCCGTGCGTTTGAAATGTACTCTGGGTGTAAAGGAAAAGCTAGCTAATGTCCTGTTACAAATTGAGGTGTTGATTCAACAGAAGTCTCAGGCAATGATTATTTTAAGATTATATGAAATTTTCCTTCACCAAGAAAATTACGTGAGCCTTCTATCTATGAGACTGAGCTATGATTAATATCATTTAGCATTACGCATTTAACAATATAAGAAAGTTGAGCTAGTTTTGTCTTTTGAAATGGTTTATCAGCAGATACTGTCTGTTCACATGCAGCTATTAAAATAGTACTTGTTTCAGTGAAGAAATGGGTGAGTAGTTGCTCTTCCTTCGTTCTATCTAGTGATTTTCAATAGTCCAAGGCTTTGATTGCTAGAGGCTCTGTGTTCTTATAATTTATTGTCCTTTCAGCTACCATATAAAGACATTAGTTGGTATAACTAGTTTACTAGTTTACTGTCAGGAATGGTCCTTTACTAATTATATTAATAACTTGAATAAATGAATGAGCTATACACCTGTGCAGTCCTTTTCCCCAAGAGTTTATTGTATCAGCTGAGACAAGTTCACTTATAAAAATGGAAGGAGGGCTATAAGAGGTGACAGAAACATGGTTCTCGGAGCTGTAGATCTCTTATGCATTGGATTAAAGACAGCAGAGTGGACAGTTTTGTGGAGAGAAGATGCTCAGATGATCAAACGTTATGCTAATTTTACTGAGTCTAACTGGAGGTTAGCACCAGTTAGACCTCTGTGTGTAACGCTAGCTGTAGGTGGGGGCAGGAATGCAGCATTCTGAGCAAAGGACCAGCAGTAGACGCTTTCCAACTGCCAAGTTCAGCTGCTGATTCACTCAGGAACCGTACGCCAATCTGGTGAGAGTTTCAAAAACACATGGTGGTTACGTGAGGATTTTTTTTTTTAAAGTAAGGAACCAATAGAGTCCATTTTGATTTTTTTTAATCCAAGAAAATTCCCCTGGAATGTATGCCAGTGTGTTTGGAGACTTTTTTCAATGTTAAAGTGGCTGAGCTATTGAGGTGCTTTTCCGTTTTGTCTTTTCTACTCTCCAAGATGATAAAAATATAAAAGCTTATATACATTTGCAAAACAGTTTGGATTTCAGAAATTAATGTTGCATATGTTATTTAGTATTAATAGCACCTGTAAATAAATCAAGGACTTCCATTTGATACTCACGCAGTCTGGATTCAAGCTTTGTCCTTTATGGTAAGACTAGCAGCTTTCTTAGTAAAGTGACTTGCATAATTGTTTGCTTTAAGGGAACAGTTTTTGCTTTGGCTTACCTCTGTCTTGTCCAGAGTATAGTTCCTCAGTCCTAAATTAATTCTTAAAACCACAAGTCCTGGATAATGTTGGCTGAATCAAAGGATTTGGAAGAGAAACTAGGGTCTGTTACTGAATGGAACTTTTTGGGATGCTCTTAGCTAAAATTGCATTCAGCTCTGGTAGCTTAGCCCATTTTAAAGGGTCCGGATGCACCATGCTGACGTGTACCTGCCATTCAAGGCAGTAAGAGACAGGTGTTAAAATGACAGTACAGTGTGATTTTTATGGAACACTTATTCAGAGTATGAACATAAAAAAAGTCATGAAACATGACTGATTGTGAAGACATTATTCCTGCATCCTTCAGGGTTGACAGCCTCCCTGCCTTGGCCACTGCAGGTATTCAGACATCTTCTGAAGACGTCTGTAGCACGTTTATTAATTTAGTCTCAGAGCGCTCTATGAGAAATCACTGGATATGATGCAGAGCTAAGAAAAGTAAGACTAGTAAATCCTGACAAATTAAATTATTCTTTAATGTGGAAAGCCAAGATGAGTAGACAGTTTTTCCACACGTTTTATTTCTGAATGAATGAATTTTCCCTTGAGAAGATATGTAGAAGCACTGTGACCCCTGTGTGTTTTCATGCTAAATTTACACCCAGAGTAAATTTCATTTAATCTGCTTCCATAATGGTAAGAGATTGCTAAAGTTGCTAAAACAGGAGTTCTGCCTGGTTTAATTTGCAGATTATTTTTTTTTTTGCAAAGGAATATGTCTGATTGGTATTTTTTTTTAATTTTCCCCCCCCAGAGTAGTGCTACCAGTGCAGGTTGTTGCACCTTAGTAAACAAGAGTTTTGGGATGCGGCTTCCTGATGTGCGGTTACTGGTACCAATGCACAATGATGCTGTTCTGCCATTAGGTGGCACGCCACAGTCTGAAGTTTTCTTTTGTACTTAATAAACTGGTGATGTTTATTTTTCCCTACAGCTTATTTAAAATTTGAGAACATTTCAGGAAAAATAGAGGAAATGCAACAAGCCATAGTTTAGCATTACATTTAGGCTGCCAAGCCTTCAACTCATTAGGTTTCTGCACTAGTAAGATGTCCACGATAACACAACTGAATGGGAATTCAAAGGGAGTTTAAGTATCTGAATCTGAGAGTGGAGCGTTCAGTCCTGAGTTTGCTTCCCAGACTCCGGAAGGATGGCCTCCAAATGGGATCTGAAACAGCCGATACGTGAAGTGGGGACATCCTTGTATGACGAAGGATGATGCTCTGAAAAGCAGTGCATCTTACCCACTGCCGCTTGGAGAGCAAGTGTTCCCAAAGCGGTGCTTGTCATTTTAGCCCCTGCCAAGCTCTAAACCTTTCTGTTCGGGGTCCAAGTTTGCTGGGGCAAGACAGGCCCAGGGCCAGGCAGACATGCTTTTGGGGGGGTTTGGTCATTCATCATAACCTGAAAGAGGGGCAATTTAGATTAGATATTAGGAAGAAATTCTTTACTGTGAGGGTGGTGAGGCACTGGAACAGGTTGCCCAGGGAAGTTGTGGATGCCCCATCCCTGGAAGTGTTCAAGGCCAGGCTGGATGGGGCTTTGAGTAGCCTGGTCTAGTGGCAGGGGGGTTGGAACAAGATGGTCTTTAAGGTCCCTTCCAACCCAGACTGTCCTATGTCCTGTCCTGCAGTATGTATAGTGAATTTATTTGTTGTAGAACAGCTTTAACCAGGAAGGGTGAATGTCTCCCCAGAAACCCTACAAAACTGGTAAACATGGGTGTGAATGGAGAGGTGAACCTGTGAGCTGAAAGTGTGTTTGCCTTCTGTGTGGATCTCCTCCAGACTTTGATGTTGCATCACCTGCTGTCTTTGGGAAGCAGAAAGGAGCAATCCTTTCTCATATTTTTAAGATACTGCCGGGGTGTCTCACTGCAGAGGGGAGTTCATGAAGCTCCTTCCTACGCTGCTGAGAAATTACTTCATATTGCAGTCTTTATTAACCCGGGTTGGCCAATTAAGATATGCTTATAGGGATGCTAATTTTTATCAGCTCTCTGTTACACAATTGAAGAAAAAAAGTACAAAATACTGGTCCTTTTTCTCTTCCCTACAGCCCAGTGTCCGTCCTTCCTGACCTGAACTGTGGTCACACAAACGGCTAACACTGCTTTAAAGACAACTGGGGGAGCGACACCTCAGGGCTGGTGCAGAGTGGGATTCAGTGGCTTAATGTAGAGGACAAGGCACAAATCTCTTCATACTATAAAGGAAATTTGATAAACATGTTTGAAAGTAATAATCGGTTCAATCAGTTTTCATTAAGAGTATACATATCAGGGGTTTTAGGGTTTTTTTCCCTAGCTGATCTATCCCAATGGCTGTGGCTTCTTCTCCAGGAGCAGCAATGCTGGATATCAAAACGCAGACAGAGCTTAATCTTTTTGCCGCCGTGTCTGACATGACGTGCGGAATGAAAATGCTGGGTCCTGGGCTGCCTGACATCCACAACAACGCCTGCACCTGCTGGGGACCGCTGACCTGCGCTCCGTCACCCCCATCCAGGGAAAGGGACGGCTGCGCTAGAAGCTACTCATCAGGAACTGTATTTAAGCTAAATGTAATTGCTCTTTTTCCAGCACAGCCAAATCGTTCCCTCTACAGATTAATATAGGGGTGGGTATCATCAGTCTGATAGCTGGTAAAGCTAGTCATCAAGGAGATGAAAAGACTATTTTGATGAAAAAAGTCTCTTTATAGTAAGCAACGTTAACTCACAACTCATTTCAGCTGAATCCTCACTGATTTTTTGGGGGAGTAGGGGGGGGTTACCCGAGGAAAAGATTCTTCCTGTTATACAACCTTCAAGAAGACCTTTGAAATTCCAGGTACTTTCCACAACTTCTGTACTTCGGTTTCAGTAAAAATCAATGAAAAGGTCTTTAATTTGTTTCGGATAATGTGACATCTGCCTTAAATGACAAACGCGAATGTACTGGGTTGGTTCAGCGCTGCCTGGAAATTTAATCACATGGAGAAGAAAATATTGAGTACCCTTCAACTCACCTTGAGTACACATAGTAGTGATTGACAGTGTCTAGACAGATGGCGATCTGGAAAGTAAAGTCTGGGAAAAATAAACTTAAAGATATTAAAGTCAGATGCATTTCCCAGTGGTAATAAAGCGGGAAGACTCGGGGGGGGGGGGGTTAACTTTCATAGCAGCCGACAAAACAGTTGCCAGCAGTTTTGTTTGGAACCTGCTCCCTCTTTAAGAATTGTGCCTTTTTAAACGTTTCACATAAAAAGCCACCAAAGTCTGTAGAACCTGAAAAACTACCACAAAAAGCAGTCTGATGATAAGATGAATATTTGTCTGGGTATGTGCAATGCAGTGAATCAAGTTTTTCTTCTTTCCTCTTGAAGGACTCTCATTTAGAGTCTTTTATGAGACCGGAATCATGCAGTGTATTGTCAGCGTTGTTACTGCTGGTCACAGGAATAAAAAAAAATAACGATGGGGCACAACTGTTGATTAGCCGATGATCTCTGAGCCTCAGCACAGCAGCACTCCTGATCATCTTGTGCTAAACTTGCCTTTCTGCTTCTCGTCAGGCCTGGAAGATGGTTTGGTACAGAACAATTGTAACCTGAACAAAGTTTAAACTTATGGTATATGAACAGAGGAAAGATTACTGTTGCCGCAGTTTTACAGTCAACCCTGAGTTAAGGTTTTCCAAAAGATCTAAGAGAAGCAGTCGCTGCGCTCTCCCTCAATGTAATGCCCTTTGCTCTGCTGTAATACTTCAGGACTACTAAAATACAGAGGTATTAGAGTGGTGCAAGTTTGCAAATGTGGATAAAAGCAGGAGTCTGCAAGTTTTTCAGGAGCCCTTGTGTTTCTGAAATGTGCAGAGCATGCCTGCAGATTTGGGCAGCGTCTGTATGGCTAAACGCAGGGCGGGCTGAAGCACGGTGACACAAACGACGTCCTTCTACCCTGCTCGCCCTGGAGACGGAGCAGCCGCGCAGTTGTGGGGACAGCCCAAAAAATGGGGCTCGGTGTCTTGCCGTGCAAGAGCCCGGGCCGTTCTCAGGGGGACACTGGCTGATCTGTCTCCCTGGCACTGGCTGCGTGCCTTCCTCAAGAGGCTTTTGGGGTTAATGAAGCAGAACCTGGCCAGGCAGTCCTAACTGTGACTCTGCCCAAACCGCCCGCGTGTCACACAGGAGTGATCTCGGCCTGCACGACGATGTGTGTGAGCTCCAGCTTTCCCTCATTTTGCTCTGAAGCTTTCCTGAAGCCCAGGCCTGGGAGCAGGCTTGATTCCTTGAACGGGCAAGAGCCAGACAGAGAGAAAGACGCCTTTTTCCCAGTCGGAGGAGGAGTTATCTTGTGGTCACACGGATAGAGCCAACCACGTGTAGGAACTGAGCTCCACGGAGGTGGTTCCAAGTTCCCACAAGTCTGTGCCTACTAAATACACGCAGCCAGCCTGCAGGGTTAGGATAAGGTAAAACAGGACTTCTACTCCCTTGCCCTAAATCTGCATTTATCACCAGGATTAGGATGGGATAACAGCTGGTAAAGCTAGTCATCACGGAGATGAAAAGACTATTTTGATGAAAAAAAGACCACATTATATGGCTTACCTGGATAATAACAACTACCTGCAGCAGCAAATACGCCTGTGCTGCCCTCACCTTCCGATGAACCGGCATTAACGCCTGCCTGGATTCCCAGCCCTATGACTGCTGCAGGATGATTTTTAGCCAGTTCCCTAACGAAATGAAGTATTAAGTCATCATCTTGTCGGCCTGACAGTTCCCACCAATAACTTTTGAACGGACTGACCGATTTCCAAATAAATTTGACAGAGGGGCCAAAGATTCGATTACACCAACTTCCAACGGGTTTGATGACAGTAGGCGATGAGTGGAAAGAGACACTGCTAGTATCTCCGTGGAGAGAAAGCCTGCCATATGATGTCTATTTTCTGGTTTTATGTAATCACAAATGATCTTTATAGTACTTTAATAGTTTTTTCTGTTCTTCCGTTATTAGACCCCAAAGAATTCACAAGGGACAGTGGGGGACAAAGCTAAGCCCCAGCTTCACAATTTCTGCCATGTAAGATCATGGTTTTAATCAAGTAGGTAGAAGTTCTGAATGAGGTTTTTTTTTTAAGTGAAATTAACCTCCAAGAGTAAGTGGGGAAAAATGTAAATGCACTGTGTGCAATTACAGGAGGGAAGGAGGAGGGAGGGAGGAGGCTGCCTGGAGTTCGGGATACCATATTCCCAGGATGAAGGAGTAATCAGGCTTGGAGGAGAGCAGCCATACGCTGCCTGCGGGGGTGTGGGTGGCTAAGAAAAACCCACTGATGATGTTAAAAGGATCTACTTAGAAAAACTTTAAGCTTCTTACTGCATAATGAGGTTTTCTTCTCTTACTGGAATAGGGCTTCTGAGAGACCAGCCATTTAAAACTACTGAATCACTCTCTTGGCACCTGGGAGGGACCTTTTGAGAAAGCATTAGTTTTACAGGAAAGAGCAGATCGCAGGCTTTATCACGAGGCTGGGTGAGAGCAGGGAATGCAGAAGGACAACCCGGCGGGGAGGCTGAGGGCTACCTATTGACAGCAGGATACCTCATTTCTGCTATAGGGAGAGTCGGCAGCTCACCAAGCAGCCAAAGCCACCGCAGCCTGGCTGGGGAGAATAGTTTCATCAGGCTGAAGAGAAACCTTTCTCCCTTACATTCGGCAGTACTGCTGTGTGTAAAGGAGTTAACAGCGATAATGTAACAAAGTCAGGCAAACCTCCTCTCCTCCCAAAAGGAGGGCTCCACAAGGTACCGGGAGGGAGCAGGGTTAAGCTGTACATGAGATAGTATCTTTAAAGGTGCATTTATTCACTTTCTGAAAGCTCGAGAGAGGAGGCTTGTACATGGCAAGAGTTTCAGTGTCGTTGCAATGAAGTACTTCGTGAGTGCTTTGTCTGAGTGTTAAGAGCTTGTCAAATCGCACTAGAACCCCCCGTTAAATCAGCTGTACAACTATTACTAATGAGCTATAAAATGGAAATAAAACCAGAACATGCTGGTTTTATTGTGTCTCACTTGTACTGTAGGGAAAAACCTCCCTCTGCCCATTCGTAGCAGTGGGTTGTCCTGTTGGCCAAGAGGAGGAGAGGAGAACAGGTTACCGGCAGCCTGATAGCCTGCTGGGTGATGCTCTTCAGGTGAGCTTTGTGTGCTTCACTGCACTGATCTACGGCTCCCTGTAATTCTGGTGGCACGATGGTGGTCTGCACAGGGGATCCTGCACTCTGACACGAATCATGGAGCAGCCATCCCTGGCTGAGGCTTTCCCCTGGGTCACTCCCTGCCTCCAAGCACCAAGCGCCCCACGGCAGAGGGACCGCCAGCCCACCCCAAGGCTGCACAGTGGGAGAGGGAAAGCAGGAAGGTTTTCACTTCTCCAGAGGTGTCTCTTGGCAGGTATGTGGGGCCTCTGGGAAGTTCAGTCCCTCTTGGTGGGGTGATTTAGTGCATGAAAGTGGGGTGAGGTAGGGGCAGTCTGGCCTGAAAACTTCAGTCTGGCCTGAAGTTTTCTCCTTGGCACATACAAAGACCAATAAGGATCAACAACCCCAGTGGAATAAACTGGCAAGACAACATCAATATCCTTTCTGTTTTAACTCACTTTGGCCAGAATCTGTTTGTCATCCTATATTTCACGCACCCCAAGGCTGGGCACTCATTCTTTTTCCTCCTACCCTCCTCCTGCCACTAGACTTTCTTCCGAGTGCAGGAGTCAGTGGGTCTCCTGTCACGCCATTTATACATGTATCACCTTGTCCTGCCATTCCTGGCCTCTCAGACAGGGAATCCCATTCTAGGAAGGATCCTATTCCCATTTAGGAAGAAATTATTTACTGTGAGGGTGGTGAGGCACTGGAACAGGTTGCCCAGAGAAGTTGTGGATGCCCCATCCCTGGAAGTGTTCAAGGCCAGGCTGGATGGGGCTTTGAGCAGCCTGGTCTAGTGGGAGGTGTCCCTGCCCGTGGCAGGGGGTTGGGAACTAGATGGTCTTTAAGGTCCCTTCCAACCCAAACCATTCTGTGATTCTATCATTCCTCTCTGAGTGGAATCAAGGAAGTCCAGAGGCAATGAACGCAAACCACCCCTTCTCCTCCCTGAAACATATTGCTGCTTTTGCTGTCAGCTTGGAGGGCCCTGCCTTGGGGGATTCTGCTCTGCCCAGGGCCACTGCTGGCTGGGCTGAAGGTCATGGTTTCCTCCTGTCTTTGCTGTGACTTGAGCAGAGGAAATCTGGATGTTTGGCAAACAGCTTTTCACAACACCCAATGTTTACATTATCCACAGATGTTAGTTTGGTCACAGCTGTTCACGTGGCAGCCGTTACTCATTGCTGTAGGTGCCCAAGTGCAGTGTAAGGTTGGGATGCCACCAGCTCACCTTGCCGCCCACAGGTGCCAGGGGAGAGGCTGCAGGCATGGGGAGAGCAGTGTGTCGTTGCCCCTCCACTCCTCACCTGGTGTTTGGGGCAGGAGAAGGCCCCACCAGGTGGTCCCTGCTGTGTCCTGGCAGGGACATTCTGCTGGGGGCAAAGGGGTGAGGGACCTGGTCCTGCCACAGGCATTTGCTGTCTCCTCTAGAAGAAAAAAGGAGCTGGGTGTCCAGGTGCTGTATGGCTTTGGCCTTTGCCTCACAGTTTTCACCAGGCACAAGAAAGCAACGAGCAAAGAGGACACACTCTCGTGCTGTGGTTTGTATTATTTATAACTAGATATAATAATATGACTATTATTTATGACTTCTCTTTAGAAGAGCAAATAGATTGGGCAACCTTTGGTAACAGAAGACTTAAACCACGTCACTGATTATACAATTGCCAAATGATGCGAAGTTTGAATCTTGACATAAATGGTTTTGAGAGATGAAAAACATTCATCTGAGACAAGCCCTCCAAGGCGGTTTTGCTTCCTCCGTTGCTAACTGGAAACAGAAGGCATGAGCTCAGAGTGAAAAGCTGGCCAAAGACCTTCCTGGCTTGCCCTGTCCTCCGAAGAGACTATCTGTGCCTCAGGAAGTACTTGCCATACAGGAGGTCATCTCGCGTTGCTCACAGAAATCAAATAACCCAACAAGGAGAGCAAAGGATGCTTGTGGCATTCAGATTGCTGATGCTGCTGTCTGCAGGGCCACAAAGGCGGTGTTCTGCTGCTCCTGGGTGTTCCTAGTATGTCAGGCCTTTGGATGGCTTCCCAGATGTGCCACACGGTACACAGCTAATTCAGGCAGAGGCGTCTGGAGGCTGCAACTGTCTGCTATGAGAACAGCTGTGCCTGATCCTAACTGTTGCCTGAATCACAGAATAGCTGAGGTTTCAGTCCGCCTCACCGTGCACTTAGCAAGCTCGTACTTCATCGGCTTGTTTGTGAGAATGTTATGGAAGACAGTGCCAAAAGCCTGGCTAAAGTCAAGATAAAAAACATCCAGTGCTCTCCTCTCATCCACCAAGCCACTCGTCTCATTGTAGAAGGTTATCAGGTTGTCTAAGCACAATTTCCCCTTCATAAATCCATGCCGGCTGCTCCCGATCACTTTTTAGTCTGTCATGTGTTTGCAAACAGTTTCCAGGAGGGTTTTCTCCACCACCATCGCAGATTTTGAGGTGGGGCTGGCTGGCCTGTAGTTCCCCAGATCTTTCTTTTTGTTCTCTTTGAAGACAGGAGTGACATTGCTTTCTTACAGTCTTCAGGAAACTCTCCCAATCACCATGACCTTTCAAAGATTATTGAGAGTGACCTCACAATGACATCTGCCAGCTCCCTCACCACTAATGGGTTCATCCCATCCGGGCCCATGGACTTATGTATGTCCAGTTTGTTTAAGTGCTCCCGAACCTGGTTCTCCTGCATCGATGGTGAGTTCTTCTTGCTCCAGGAGGCAAGCAATGTTGGTGAAGTTTACCTTGTGAAAGACAAAAACCCCATGGAGCCTGGGGACTGCAGCAGCTCAGGGAGAACGCGGGACAGCCTGCATAGCTTGCAGAAGAGCCAGGGCCAAACTGCTTAGCGTGTTCAGATGCACAATGTTAATATCCTGTTCACGCTCTGCTTTGATTACTGATTGCATCTATTTTTGCTCTGACACCAGCAAACTTCCTTCATTTTTTCTTCTTAAATAAACTGTGCCACCTTCCCATCCTCCTCTGCCTCCCCTGGGTCCCCACGCCAGTCGCTGCCCTGCCACGTAAAGCCTGTTCCTGGCACAGAAAGGCCATATTCCTGCTGAGATACATCACAGGGGACACTTCTACGTTCTGCTTGCAATAAAGTAGAACAAATTAGATGGTCCCATTCTAACTTCTTGACCATAACTACATAAAAAGCCCCAAATCACTACATTGAGGGCAAGCAGAGCAAAATTTCCAGGAATACCGGACACATGGATTACCCAAAGGCCACGAGGAAAGAAAAGCTTTGTACAATTACTCAGAGAGTATCCCCTAAAGCTTCCTCAGCTGGAGTCCTTTCTACCACCAGCAGTTTGACACACTTGTTTCATTTAAAAATACAGAGAATGCATTTAGGACCATATTTTAGAAAACAGTCCATAACCTTGCAGTTTATATAAAAGAGTTTATAGCCCCAGTCTGCCAAAGGGCAGGGGCTTTGTACAAGGGGTTAAAAATGAAAGCATCCATCTGTACTCAGTCTGACCTACAATTCTTTTCACGTGCAAAGTTAGAGACCCTGGGGAGCGGAAGGCCAGAAGAAATGCAGGGTATGTGCCCAGGGCTGGAGAGACGTGGGTCAAACCCCTGTTCTGCCTTCTCATCTCCCCATCGATATGACTGATACAGAAGCATTTCCCTTCCTCACAATGATATTCTGAGGATAAATACACTAAAAAATTGAGGTGTCCAGCTGCTGTCTTGCTCCTTCTGATAATATGTCTAGGTTTCATCTTTAGATGCTGCATGAGTCAAAAAAACCCCAACAACCCCCCCATAAAAGCTGTGTTTCTGTAAGATACAGTCTGGCTAATGTGTCATTCTGAGCAACATTGCTGTGGTTCTCTTGTGGCCTCAGCAGAGCCCTTGTATATAAAAATATTTGCTTCAGAGCAAGCACAGGGATGACTCCCAAAGAATTACCCCTTAAATACTGAGGCCAGTGCTTTCAGAGCTCAGACCTTGGGAAAGCAGTGAGTGTAGAATATCCGCGCCATGCAGGGATATTTGCATAAGCTTTGGCAGTAGCTTACAGCCATCTGAAACACCGATAAGCCAGAACAAAACATTTTGCCTGTGTAATCATCCACACCCTGACCTCCTTCCATCTCTGCTGCCTTCCTAATATTTTACTGCAGCTGTGCCTTGCAGAAAACCGTTTTCTGCAGCAGAGAATAAGGTTACAGAGTTACCTGTGGGTGGACCGTCAAATACCAATCGGTGTTCCTTCATGAAGCTACCCTGAACAACCTCAGTGTTCAGTGTATTTACTGAAAATTGCAGAGGATAACGCATTGAGTGGCATCTTTCACCTCTGATTCTTATCACTGCCCAACTGGGCACAATACCTTAGAGCGGGTTCAAAGGGGCTTAAAGCAGTGACATACACACGTTTCTTTTCACGTATCCCAAATATATTGGAAAAAGTCACTTCTGCGAAGGTCAGAGCTGGGATTGGTATCTTCATATTTTGAGCCAAACGGGTATAAATTTGGCGCTATGTTGACCCACCGTGCTGATTGTACCAAAACTGGAGGAAGTTGCTACCAGCACAGAAGTCAGTGCAAGAACATGGAAAGGTCGAACTGACCCTGGCAGCTTGTGAATCTGGAAAGCCTTTCTGTGTTTAGCCTTAGAAAAAATCATTAAGTCTTAGTTTCCTCCTTTTTAAAAAGGAATAACCTCTCCTCATCGAGTCAGAAATGTGTTCCTCTCAGAAACATACCGGGTGCAATGAACACTGCGTGAATGGGGGCTGGGGGTCCCCCCAAACTGGGAGACAGTCCTGGGTACACGGGATTATGAGCACGGAAGCTGCAAGAAATCAGGGCCCTGCTACGGCAGGCGGCTGCTGAGTGTAGCTGTGCTCGCAGGAATAAGTTTTGTTTTGGAAACCTTTTGGTTCAGACTTAAAGGCACACCAACAAAAAGCTTCCCATGTCTCAGGCAGGAAGGCAGGTTTGGTAGTAATTATGTTTTAGGGAGGTTTGGTAGTTATAGCCCTTTAGGAAGGCTGTGAAGCTCAGTAACTGGACGCTACTCATCTTCAAAGGCCTGAAGAAATGGTTGACCTGCAGGAAAGAAAATCAGACATGAGGAAAAAAAGTGCTAATAGTTGGGTTTGGGACAGTGAAGCTGTGGAACAGGTTATGGGATCAGTTATCAAATCCTCTTTGCCGGAATTTTTTAAAAACAGAGGAAGGGGTTGGTGGGTGGAAAGGGAACTGATGATACTTCTGTGCAGGAACAATGTCTGAGGAGCCTCCCAGCCACACACCTGTATGGTATGGAACCGAGAGGAGAGGCAGACGAGAAACAGCAGGACGGCAGCAGGCAGGGTCCATGCTCTGTTCCATCCCTCGCTGGTGCGACCGGTTTGGCAGTCACAGAGGAATCCCAGCTATGGGACACAAAGCCCCGGGGAATCTGCCTGTCCCTCCTCCTGCAGCTCACCTCCCCAAGCACAAGTGCTTATCGCTCCTATTGATTTCCCTTTTTCTGTCTTACAGGTGGAGGCTGTTCAAAGCTTTCTTCTCCAAGTTACTGATCTGAAGAATCATCATGAAACACACAAAGTTTGGTATTAGGATGGGACTAACTGAACTGACCTTCACATACAACAGCGGACTGTCGTTTTGTGATCTACATTTAGATTTTTTCCATATAAAACAAATCACTACACACCCCCTGTTTCAAAAATTGCAATAAACATTTTGAAACACTCTATAAATATAATTTGTTCCTGTCTCATAAATGTCTCTGAACCCCACCCTTCGCAATGAAAGTGGTTTCCCTAGTAATTAATATATTCCAAAGTCTTTTTTAAAAAGAGGGAAACTAAAAAGACAAAAACAAGAAAAAAAAAGACAGACAAATGATAAGACTGAACTTGTTTGATGGACACAAGATACACCACAATCTGAAGTACTGTGAAATTTTTATTGCCACTTGTTTCGTAATACTGTCCTCCCAGACACATCCCAATAAAAGGTTTATTTCGCCTCAGACCACCGGGGCATGGCTTGCTCCGCAGGGAAGGCAGGGCACAGTTAAGACCACCATCTAGGCAGCCCATGGAGCTGAGGCTCTCTACCATCATGGTGGTTAAAGGAACCAGCCATGAAATGTGGGTTTAGCCCTGCAGGGAAGGGTGGATGGCAAATTGGACATGAACCGGCAGTGTGCAATTTCATCCCAGAAAGTCCATTGAATCCCGGGCTGCATCAAAAGAAGCATGTCCAGCAGGTCGAGGGAGGTGATTCTGCCCCTCTACTCCGCTCTGGTGGGACCCCACCTGGAGTACTGCATCCAGCTCTGGAGCCCTCAGCACAGGAAGGACATGGACCTGTTGGAATGGGTCCAGAGGAGGTCCAAAAATGATCAGAGGGATGGAGCACCTCCTCCATGAGGACAGGCTGAGAGAGCTGGAGTCGTTCAGCCTCGAGAAGAGCAGGTTTTGGGGACACCCTATTGCAGCCTTTCAATGTATGAAGGGGGCTTATTAGAAAGTCGGAGAAAGACTTTTTCTGAGGCCTGTAGTCATAGAATGAGGGGCAGTGTTTTTAAACTGAAAAAGAGTAGGTTTAAATGGGACTTAAGGAGGAAATTTTTTTATGAGAGTGGTGAGACACTGGAACAGGTTGCCCAGGGAAGTTGTGGATGCACCATCCCTGGAAGTGTTCAAGGCCAGGTTGGATGGGGCTTTGAGCAACCCGATCTAGTGAAGAATGTGCCTGCCCATGGCAGACAGGTTGGACTAGGTGATTTTTGAAGTTCCCCTCCAACCTCTAACCTAAACCGTTCTGTGATGATCCTATACAATAAGTTCGCAGGGCTGATCCAAGAGAGGGACTTAGATCACTGCCCAAAGAAGCTGGAAGAGTGCAGAGGGTCGCACATGACAGCTGTGGTCCTTGAGGTCATCCATTTGCACCTTCCACAGTCCCACAGGCTTGAACAAACTGACTATCGAGGGGGACTGAAATGCTACCAAACCAGAATGGCAGTGAGGTAGCCTGTAAGAGGAGCTGATACCTTTTATTAGATCAATGAAATAGTAGGGGGGAAATGTGACAGGTAAAAAAACCCCACAAAGACAAGTCTTCAGGTATGAAAGCCCCTCCTGAGGCCTGCAAGAGGAGCTGAACAGGTACTTGGTGTGGTAGCACTTTCACATCTGCATTGCAACAGGGATGGAGAATTAGGCCCATTGCCAGAGGAGGAGAGAGAGAGGACATTTAAACCCGGTCACCGTAATGGGTACAGGTTAAAAAACATGTCGTCCCGGCAGTAGCTGAGACCCATATGTCTCCCTCCCTCGCCCCCATCTCCTTGCTTTCCCCTTGGAGGCGCCAAGAGCTGTCGGTGGTGGTGTGCCCCGCTCGCCATGGGGCAGGGCCCACCCTGAGGTGCAGGGTAGGGCGGCGGATGGAGGCAGCTGCCACTGTATGCTGGAGGGGATCCATCCCCTGAAGGGCCAGCGTTAGGCCTGAAGGGGCCTTGGCCACCCTTCATCACAGGCAGGACGTGCTGGCTGCTGGGGTGGGCACAGTGCCGGGGGGAAGGGGCTGAGCAGGGCGGGATGGCAGGGCTCCGGCAAGGCCTCCCGGCGATGGAGGTCCTCCCCAGGGATGGGATCCTGCTCCAGGTTGGCAGCTCTCTGGAGCCCTCGTCCTCCCCAGCTGCCCTTGGGAACGGTGTCCGCCCAGAGCAGCTGCCCAGCATCGGCTCCCGGGAGCTTTTGCTTACATGTCCCCCAAAATTAACAGGTTGTGGGTAAGCATCCGGCTTGGAAAGGAGCAAAGGAGCCTCCCGCGTCGGCGTTGCACCTGGCAGAGACTTGGGAAAGCAAGGCATGGTTTAGTAGAACAAGCTGTAGCCCAGCAGCGTGAAATAAAACCCGTCCTGTACAAGACCCTCACGAACACATTCAATTAATGCAGGTAACGAAGCAGACGCCATAGCAGAGCTTCCTTGTAGGGTAGTGCCAGTGGGCTTCAGGGGCAAACCAAACAGGGCTCCCAGATCACAGGCCTGAGTTTGTTTCACCAGTTTTTGCCCAAAGCCTGTTTTACACTGAAAGAATTTTTATACCTTCCACTCACAGCCCTGCCAGCATACACTGAATAAGCGCCTGAAAAATGAAGTTATGCTAATATGTCTGACAGCACAGAATTTATTTTTTTCCTATAGAGCTTGGAAAAGCTAAGTATGATGGTTTTGAACTGATTGTTTTGAAGCGATCTTTTCACTACAATAATATTACAGTTCAACTTTTCAAGACTCTACATCTATTTCTAACTGATAAATTTTCCTATCTTTACATTTTTTTACCCCACAAACAGACATTTCATTCAGGGAGGGAGCAGCACACGAGAACTATTCTTCTGGGTCTTTTGTTCTGGATACTTCACAACTTCTTTAATTGCCCTAATTATTGGATTATAATTTTGCGAACTTATGCAAATTTTGCAAACAAAAAGGAGACTGCCCGCCTTTCAGAACACTCATTCTGTGCTATCGTTTCTGAATGAGTACTTACAGGTCTCTCTTCTTTGTAATTCTGCTTTTGTGTCCATTTAATTTTAGTGATTTTGCTGACTGCCAGAGTAGCAAAGCTCCTTTCAGCTGTTCTCCACTCACCATGAGAAGAAATTCCAACAACCTCATGTAGGACCCAGCCTACCTTCAGCTAAAAACTCACTGATGCCTTAGAAAAAATATCCTGTGTATCACTTGCCCTGTTTTGGGCACATACATTTTTCTGAAGTTCTCTTCCCTGGTCTCTTGTGAGCACATTAAAATTGAATCTTCTCAGAAGACTTTTTGCCGATTCAGCAACACAGGTTCTGCATGTCAAATCACACTCCTGAGTTAGTTGTATCACAGCCAGTCTTGGCAAAACACGAATACGATGGGTTATTCCCAAGAAAAACTTGCTGGAGAGCCATGAACTGGAAAGCCTGGTAGAGGGGTACCAGGGTAGGTGGTATCACTCCAGCTGCACATAGACTGGCTGAAGAGCAGGCTCCAGAATTAGATATTTATGACATCTTTTCTGTGTTCTTACTCCCACACAATTTGAAGTGAAAGCACCAGGAAGATGTAGGAAGGGAAAGACGAAGGCATGTCATGTCTAGAGGGAACTTGACCTCAGTAAGACCAGTAGGCTCAGATATAAAAGAAAAAAAGCCACGTGTCTCAGTAACATTTTCTAGGTGAGGACAATTTAGTATTCATGGGGACAGAATGAAACCAATGATATGAAAATCATTGTTTCTGTATTTGTCAGAGATTTTCACAGTGGCTCAGCTGCTTCTTCTTATGCTGGTGTTCCCAGAGGCTTGTGTCAAGAGGCCACCACCAGTCCGTCCTGTACTCTCTCACTGTCCTGTCCCAAGTCAGCGTGTCTCCGTGAGAGTCACTCATGAGGTCTGGTTTTTAGTGTCCTCCTGAGTATTTCCAGTAGAAAAAGCTGCAGCTCCCAAACTCATATTCCATTCAAATGGGTTTAACTTCCTCTGTTCACTCTTTTAATCTTCTTGGGCTCCTAGATCCCCCTGCTTCCCCCATAGCATCCATTTAAGAAGTCTGTCCCCACACAGCCTAATTATCCCTTACGTCTGTAGCTAAAGGGGCATTAATTACTATCCCAAACACCAGGCTGGGGAGGATGCACCACCTCTAGCACATTAAAAAACAAACTGCGTGTGAAGACCGGTGGTGTACAGCTGTGTGTAACACAGCCTTTGCAAGGAAGGTCACTGGAGACAGCCTCGCTGCTCTACCCAGTTCCCTCCATCAGGCACGCAGCGGTCCATGGGATCTCTGCAGATGCTTTCACAAGTGTTTCCACACCCAGCAGAGATGATGTTTTAACATCATGGCTTCTGTAAGTCCTTTAAAGCACTCTTTGCCTTCAAAGCCATCCTGGAGACCCAGAGAACAAGTGGGGCACACTACGCGGAGGTGATGCACCTTCCCCTTACCTACCCTGGCAAAACCCAGGGAGGATAAGCATAACTGGAGGGTGCCTTCACTTTTCTGCAGCACCTTCTCTGTGTCTGTAGACGACCTCAGGACACAGGTCAATGTGGAGAAAACACGACCTCCTGGTGTCTCTCCAAGGGTGGGGCAGTGCCTGCTGCACTTGAGGGTGCCCTCACAGCTCTTGAGGGTCTGCAGGTGGCCAAATTCTGCTCAGGGGCAGTTGCCCTGCAGGAGACCATCTCTCTCCCTGATGGGCATTAATTAAGTCTGTGAGTAAAATGATCCAGGCCTGCTACTGAAGTAACTGGGTTCTCTTAAGTAAAGGTTGGGGAACTGGAGGAAGGAGTAAGGGTTTGTGGATTTGCCTTGTTAATGACAAGTTTGTTTTGTCAAGATACCACACACAGTATATAATAGGCATATCATCTAAGTAGTTATATATTGTATTCTATAGTAAAATAGTATACACTGTTTGTGTGTGTGTATGTGTAGACATACACACGAATCTTCCTCCTGAGTTCAGTTATTGCCAAAAGTATTTTCCACTTTTCAAGTGTTCATTTGTTACAATTTTCTCATGGGGCAGTGCAATCGATACTATAAGTTAAATCCAATTAAAACCTTCTAGCATTCTCCTTCAATGCCAATACTGATTAGACTAAATATCTAATTACTTTATTCCCAGATTTCTGGGAATAATTTAATTTCTGGAGCCGCACTAACAAACAACTTGTAGGATTTTTTTTTAAAGGCAACTCTTGCATTTGAAAAAGGAAAGAGCTGGGGCTCTAAAGCTATGCCTATGCTGCTAAATAAAATGAGGCCAAGGACTGTCATTGGTAACAGGGATGAAAAGGCATGGCATGGCAGTGACCACACTACATCCTGGGCTTGGAAAATTCTGGACCTGAAGTGAAACGATGCAAGAGCTGTATTGCAGCCAGGGGCTACTTTTCAAAGCATCAACTTGAGATTCTTATTGCCTGCAGCTTGTAGCATGACAGCACATAGGGGCACAGGTAGGTTCAAAGCCAGCTGCGTACAGTGAAGGAACCAAAACCTGGTGCAACCTTGTCCAAAATCCTGCCAGGGAATGGTCCCTGGCGCATGCTGTCCTCCTGGCTTGTGCCAGGCCATTTTGCCTGTGAGCGCAAGTTAGTACTGGCCAAATCCGTGGCAGGGGCCATGTGAATAGTGATGTGAATGAGCCTGCCCCTCTGTCCCCGCTTTGTTTACCAGCATAGAGGTAATTCCCTGCTGCTGCCAGGCCCAAAGAGGCCCCGGACGGCAGTGGATGACAGTCCTGAGCAGAGCAAGATGCTCAGGACAGCCCTGCTCCTTCTTGGCCTGAGCAAGGGGAGGCAGAATGAGGAGACGTAAAGCCTGCTCCCACCCATACCCAAAGTCCAGATAGCCTCCACCGTGTCTTGAACCATGGGTCACTGACCCTACAATTTCATTGATCGATAGTAACAGTTACCTCAACCTCCCGGATTCTTTTTAATCTTGGAGAAGATGGAGAAAAAGCTGTCTGTGCTTTTTGGATTGACCTTCGTGCTTCTGCTTCTAGTTTTGTTTCTGGACGTGGATGGTCATGAGCTCCTTTGGACTTTAGAAAAGATATGTTAAAGTTAGAAACAACCTTGTTATTAACCTTAAGGGAGCAGAATTTGTAGCACAGGCCAAAACAACACATATGGCTTGATTTAGTGCTTTGTATTTAATAAGACTTATTTAGTGTGATCTCACATAACAAACATATCTCAGATGAAGTGTGATGGGGTAGAAATTCTCTGAAATCATAAAAACCAGTGCACCACATTTATGTGCAGAAGAGACTCCCCACACCAGAGCCCCAGCTGAAGCCACAAGGTCTTCTGCAGCCTAGCTGCAGTGTCCCGGCAGTCATTTCCACTCTTCTCATGTTAGACATGTTTATCAGAAGATTCATTTCCATTAGCTTCCACGGATAATTAATTTTACTTAACCTGCACTTAAGTGAAAGACTGCAAAGCAGGAGACAGTTCAGTGGTTATTGTACTCAACTAGGACTACAGCTTACAGGAATAGCGCCCATTATTTAAACACTTGCATATACTGTTTTCCAGATATAAGTTACACATAATGCGCAGGTGGCACTTTCCACAGACAGTCCCTTGGGTACAACCATTTCCTGCTCTAAGATAGTCTTGCGCTTATGCGCGGTGCCTTGGAGAAGAGGTTGCGATAACACAACATTTCTGACTTTTAGGGGATTCATTGGTTACTGTGTACCTGAGGCAAAGTGTTTCAAAATCAACAGGTTTTCATCGGATCCCAAATGAAAAAGATAATATGCTGTAAAATCACACTAGCATAGGCTAATTTACGTTGGAAGGGACCTCTGGAGTCCTAGCTCAACCTCCTGCTCAGGCAGGACTAACTTCAGAGTTAGGTCAGGTTGCTTACAACCTTGCCTACTCATTGTGAAAATTTTTCTCCTTACAGTCATTTGGCCTTGTCATATTCAATGACCTTTATTTGTTGGAACAGAATATGTCTTTAATCAATCTTAGAAAACAGTCTTTAAAATGAACTTGCATAATGTAAGGTAATTTTATACCAACCTGAAAAAAAATGAATTGGCCTTCATGCCTCCAGAAGTTGGTAACTGGGTAACCGCCATGGCCTCGGCAGGAAAGGAGCCGCAGGGGTCCATTGCAGTTTGGACAGCATTTCCCTGGAGCAAAGATGGTGGGAAATATTTTCTGTACAACACCGATCAGATGAATCCCATGTGATACAATGGTTCATTGGTGGTGGATTGCCACTTCTGGTTTGGGTCTCAGAAACTGCACTGAGAAAAACTACATAAAAACTTTCAAATGTAAGCAAAAATCAGTATAAGCAAACTAATCATTGCCTTTATTCTGTTCCATTATTAAATAAAACTGGCAAAAATTATTTATATTATAGCTCTATTATAATTTTATTATTTATTATCATGGTCAGTTTTAGTTGTTTTCAACTTGGCAGTATCTGGAATGTCATGTGTTTTGGTCTGATTTTTCTAGAGGACATCACTCTGACCTCTGTGAGTGCTTAACTAATACCTTTCTTTAGCCAAAATGTTCATCAGATCCAGAAATTGGTATGTGCTAGCTCTACTGAGCAGTCAACAATTGTTTGTAATGGTCTTGTTAAAAGTATGCGTGCAGCTCATGTTCTCTATTTGCATTGTCTTGCTCCGATGACATGACTATGAGGCCTATTTTCCCGTCATCATAGTTTCTAAGTAACTTCTTTCCTGCAAGGCTTTCCTGAGTTACTCTTTGTCCCACGCAATAGTGAAGCCCACACTCAGGTCAGCAGGAACGGCACAGCAGGAAGCTGCCTGCAGTGCACAGCTTTCTCAGTAGTCTCACTCATGGGCCTGAGAAGGCTGGGAATCAATCTCTGACCATCAGGAATAGAGATTAAAAAAAGAAAACAAAAAGAAAACAAACAAGCAAACAACGCAATGGTAAGAAACGTAAAATGCACTGTTCCAAAATCAAGAGTTGCATTTGAATATAAGGAATGGCAGCAGGAAGGTTTTATAATCCAAAAGGCGTCCTCCACTTGGAGGACTCTTTTATGTTGTGTTCACTTATGAACTGCCATATAATGAACAGACATCTTCATACTCACGCTGTTGTTTTTGCCTAGCTTTATCACATATGGCTGGTCTTAGGTAGATCTTCCTCCCATCCAAGGTCAAGCAGTCGTTGCTGCAGACCAGCACCCCAAGGCAGGACTTTTTTAAGATGCGAGAATTGTGGTTGTTGGTGTTTCTCATTGCCCAGCTGCTGTGGTGCCTCTGAGCATTTTTATCCTCTGAACTATAGATATGTTTTACGTAGGAATCTGGCCATTCTTGAAACCAGTCTATTTGTCTTACATCCTGTGGAGAGACCAAAGCAAGCCACATTTTAGGTTGGAGAAGAGAAGAGCTTGTGCAAGAGACCAGCAGACCTGGTCCTCTGCTGGGTGTCCTCTAGCCTGGGTGACCCCTGCACCCTGGCAGGTGATGCTGGTTGTCAGGAGGGAGCAGCGAAGAGAAGGCAGAAAAACCATAGCTACCTGTGTCTCCCCTCAAGACCCAAAGCATCAGGAAAGCCTGGCCAGGAGGTTGTTCTCACTCAGTCACGGATCCAGCTCAGTGCAGGACCTCCCCGGGAGAGAAAGCTGAGGGGCCTGATACAAAATGGCAGACACTTTCCTTGCAGGCAGCAGTCACCGCCTGACTAACTTCTCTTAGCTTTCATGGCAAAGATCCTGCTTTGCCTTTCAGGCCATTCACAGCAGCATTGCACTGAATCATTTGGCCTGGTTTGGCTCGACTCGCTGGAAAAAGGGCAAATACTGACTCAGACTGAGACTATGCTCACATTTGTAGGTCTTCAGTTCTGGACTTTGGTTCGTTTTGGCCTAACCGTTGTGGAAGAATTCCATGGTGATTTTTCTGAAGTTGAAAACAAAGAAACCTGACATACTGGTCAGGTTTTATTTTTACTGCTATGGACTAAGCAAAAAAAAATGCAACGACAACACTGTAAGGAACAATAAAAATAAAACTCAGTGGGAAAAAACCCAACAACAAAGGACCAAGCACACATCATGTCAGTGGGTACAGTCAACACAGCAAAATGCAGTAAGCTGTAAAATACCTAGCATATCCACTGATGGTTTTGAGGGAGAAGGTCTTGTAGGGGTACAAAAACTTAGTAGGAATTTCCTTGAAATTGCTGATCCCAGACACTGAGAGTCATTACAGCAGCAAGAACACAACTGAGAAGAGAAAAACTCCTGTGCCCCCCCAGGAGGCATGGGACAGTGCAGGGAAGGGTGTGGAGGAAGCCTCCAGGCTGAAATGCAGATGAAGGTGACCTTGAGCTGTTGGGCAGGGAAGGAGGCAGCCTGGGCCTTGGAGGCTTTGGGCGAACAGCAGGGGAGACTGGGATCCGGTAAGGCAGGGTTGGGAGGTGAAAGGCAGTGCTGGATGCTGAAGGACCACAGTGGGAGGGATCTGGCACAAATATGCTGAGGTGAGGGACAGGGAGATCAAGTTGGGATGCAGGGTGCTGTGGTCTTTCAGTGGTTGAAATTTTTGGATAAGCGGACTAGAAAAAGACTGAAGGAGGAAAAGTTCGCTATTCTGCCTCTCAGCAAATCTCTGCAAACATGAAGAAAGCTCGTGAAAGGAGCGTTGCCTCCATGTGGAAAGCCAGCCCGCTTGCCTGGAGCCTGACCTGCAGTGAGGCTGAGCACCCAGAGCCGCAAGGCAGTCGTGGGTGCTGCGCTCACTTCTCATAAAGCACAACCCAGGCCGATAAGCAAGTCCTGGACATCTTGAATTGAGCACCCACAGAAGGAGATAATTTTTTTCCCCTCCTTTCTCTGCACCTCATCCATCAGTGGACTAGAAAGGCAACACACCTGCAGCATTGCTTATTTTCATGTATCGGCAGCTCTTTCAATAATACATTATAAGGAAAAGTGCACAGAAACGTCAATATTTGCTCAATATTTTCTAGCTTTTCGGTAAAACACTGTCCCATACCTCGAGGTGGCAAAGAGAATAAAGGGAATGAGGCATAGATAACCGAGAAAGCATTTAAGATCAGCAGCGAAGTGGAGATGACTGGTCAGAACCGGGTACATTTCCAAGACACAGACACATACCTGGGGAAGTTTGATGTCATTGATATCCCAACTTGTCATTTCTCCACGTCGGGAAGCAGAGTCCTCCTGCTCCAAAACAGCATCATCTGCACCTTTCAGCATTTTTCAGTTCCTTCTCAAAGTTAGCGAGAAAGTTTCTCCTGGCTGCTTTTGAAGTTGACTGGCTCTCAGCACTCTCAAGCAGTTTACAACCAGGAAGCTGTTTCCTGAAGCTAAATGATAGAGAGGCTGCTCATTAAAGATAAAAATCAATGTTCTTCTGCCAGAAAAACTTGTTCCATTAAAAGTTTTGCAAGCTGGCAATGCAGTGGAAAATATAGCTTAGAGATAGCCTGTGATGTTACAGAGGCATCGTTAACTGCAAGGAAATCGTGCCCTTGTCATCTGTTTTGTTTTGCTTGGTCTCCTCTCATACCAAGTTTATAGTCATGTAACTGTGTTCGCAGGCTCTTTGCACGTCTGATCTGACACTGGCTCAGTATTTCCAGAGCCAAACTGATTGAACATCTCAGCGGCTGCTAAGGGCTCTTTGAGTCACTCCTTGCCCATTAGATATTTCACACGCTGCACACGACGAAGGTGAGCGACAAGAGGGGACTGCTACATCATTTCAGATGAGATGGTGCTCAACCATTTCAAATATTGTTGGCATCTCTGAGACTTAACCAATTGCATGAGTGAAGTGTAGAAAAGACGCTTGGGCTGCCTGCGTTTTCCTATCTCAACGGCAGACAAGTTAAAAACACCCACCGAGGTATGTTTGTTAAAACCAGTAATTTTTGCCTGAAATCCTGTAAAGCAGGTGGTTACCCTACTCCAAATTTCAGTACCAGCCAAGCTTAATACCATATCCTCAGAGATCTCATGCATGAAACTTTGGGGGTTTGTTTCCTTTGTCAAGGAGAGAAAAGGTAAATCAGAAAATGAACAGGCCAGTTTTTTCTTTCTGGAAACTGGGAAAGCTTCAATAGTTTCAGGAATGTCACTGTAATTTATGCCAATTAAGGATTTGTTAAAGACTACTGAGTAGTGGAGCAAGTAAAATCTACTTGATGCGATTCTATTTCATAGACTTTATTAAACATAATTTATTTTATTGTTATTTCCGGCTCTGCATATGCATGGCCCTTGGAAAGTGACTTAGCCTTCATGTCCTCAGTCTGCCCATTTATGAAATACCTGTGATCTTAATTTCTTGTGCTATATTATCACTTCTAAAGCACGAGTTTGCGGATATTTGCAGAGCACGTGAGACATTTGGCCATACGGTGCTCTGGTAGTGTAGTCAGAGCCCCGCTTGGTGGCTCAGGCTGTGTGGGTGGGGGAGGAAGAAGGCTATGGCAGAGCATCCCCCATGGAAAAAGAGCCCACAGAGGGGTGCCTGGTAGTCAGTACCAGTGCGCTCAGGAATTTGAACTGAGGCTGGTTCTTGGAGGGCAACTAACCCATCACAGGTTCAAATAAGATGTTAAACCAGAGGAGAAGGGAACACCACTGCTCAGAAGTACAAAGGGCTGTAAGAAACACCAGGTCTTCATATGTTTTCATGTTGCACCACAATGAAGATGGAGACAGTAAAGTCAGCACAAACAAAATATGAGCTGCATTGGAAAACTGCGTTGAATATACTAAACAAATGACCCTTGACCATTGTGTGCTCTAAAACATGAAATGATTTCTTACATAACTCTAAATGATGGTATCATTGCTTTTAAAATTACTTTTCAAAAGAAGATGGCTTAGTAATTGATTTTTAATTTCATTCTTATTAGACAAAACAGAATACTTCTTTTATGTTACAATGATAGAGATAAAACAATAATGAAATATTACCTTAAAGATTAATGAAAGACACAAATAATTTCATAATAATATGCACAAAAAATGAAGTTACAGAGAATCATACATATTTAGCTACTTGCAGGGAAAGGCTGAAATAGTAGCAGAAACTTTGAGAGATAATTACAGGATGATGTAGCATATTAGATTTCTGATTGTTACTTGTATAGCTTTAATTATTACTAAAGTGTAGCAGCTTCATAAATTGTAAGGACTGAAATACTCTTTCTTTTTCCCCCTCTCCTCTCCTCTCCTCTCCTCTCCTCTCCTCTCCTCTCCTCTCCTCTCCTCTCCTCTCCTCTCCTCTCCTCTCCTCTCCTCTCCTCTCCTCTCCTCTCCTCTCCTCTCCTCTCCTCTCCTCTCCTCTCCTCTCCTCTCCTCTCCTCTCCTCTCCTCTCCTCTCCTCTCCTCTCCTCTCCTCTCCTCTTCCCTTCCCCAGAACAAACTGTTCTCCTCCTCTTAGATAAAAAGTGAAAATTTAGATGTCAACACTGAATGATTTTGATTTGGAAAAATGCATGTACGAAGAAAGGGAATCATTATATAAAGAAGGAATGATGTAAGTAGCACCTCTGTTTGGCACTGAAATGTGGTGCAATTCATTGTGCTCGAAAAACAGTGAAAGTAACCTAGTTCTTCTCCCGCCTTTTGGTTTATTTTTGTTTTCTTATTTCTTGTAAATGCTTATCAATGCAGAAGGTAAACAGCAGAGTGTGGAATGGTTCTGGTTTTGGTCCAATGTTTAATGTACTTAGTTGCTCTGGAAGCGAAGAAAACAGAAAGGGAGAAAAGAATACACAGATTACAAAAATATATCTGAATTAATCAATTAGAAGAACTTATATTTCACCCTGACAAAATAATTCATGTTTAGAAGTACTTATCTCTCTTACAGAACTGCTCTCAATTAACTCATGGAAGTGACTGAGGGATCCAAATGGGCAACTCCACAAACTCAAGGTGTCAGACAATTGGAATTGTTGGAACTGTTGGAATGCAAAAGACTGCAGTGAAGAGCCATACAATAAACTATGGTATTACCAATTCACAGACCATCGCTGATTTTTCACTTAGGATACTGTGCAAAAAGACCAGTCCTTCCCAGAAAGAGAAAGAGCTCTGGGCATAGGAAATCCATAAAAGCTGGGATTGTTCACTCTAGAAAAGAGACGTATAAGCAAGGGCACTATTAAAATGACCTAAAATACAGAAGCTTGTAGAGGGGGTGCTTCTTGTTATTTAACCGCCCAGGGACCAGAGTGAAAACAACTGGCAAATTCAAAAGTGAGGCAAAGAAATGCATTTTTCATTCACTATATAATAAGGATCAGTTTGTCTAATGAAAGCTATTTCCTCTCCCTACAAGCCTTGCCCCACTTATTTCTTTAGACTCTTGTGCTACAGCATTATGACTAGTATTGCTGTAGTATGTCATGAAGGGTGAACACGAGACAAGACTGAAAAAGAGATCAAAAACATAAGAAAGAAATAATGTTTGAAATCTGCTATTTAACAGCTGAAATATGTTATAATACATTTAGAAAAATACTAAGCCTTATATTTAATGACTTACGGAAATTTTTATCTAGCGAGGCTTAGGAAGGTTTCTTTTATTTTCCTTAGAAGTACTTGGTGTTGACCACTTAGGAAAAGGTTTATGAATTTTTAAAAGAGATTAAGTATATTACCAATTTACATGAGCCCACAGGTTAAATTAATTCAATATAATCTGCAAGCTCTTATTTGGAATGACAGTCTTACTGACCAGAACCACAGACAGATGTCAGGAGGTCTTCAGCAGTCATCTACAACAAGAGATCAAGGACTGGAAAAAGCCCTGGAGCCCTGAAAAGCTTCTTGCACTTAGGCTCAGGCTCTGGAGAGGGCTGTGCAACCCTGCAGAGCCTGGGGAAAGCAGCGGTCCTGCTGCAGAGGTTGCCTAGCGCCGTCTTGGGCTGCCAGGTTCTGCTGAAGGACGGTAGCTGGCGTCAGGAGCATGTGGATGTCGGCTATTAGAGAGCGGTCACCAGATCAGGCTCCTTTCTTGTATTGTTTTACCACCACGTGAAGAGGGTGCTTTTGTCAGTGCTCCCATCAGTCTTCCTTTTTCTCCCTTTGGTGTCATCTTTCAGCGATGACAAACTTTAGCTGATCTCGGGTGCAGTTGGTGGCACTTTACATGGGCTGAGTTACCTGTCCTGCCAACAGCGTGCGTTTCGCATTCTTCCATGGCTGCCTTTGTGCCTTGCCTTCAAGGCACATGATTTTCCCCGAGACTGACAGTTCTCCCTGCTGATGGGAGCTCTCCTCCTGCCTCTCCTCCACTGCAGGCGGTGGTCGTTGCAAGCCTCTCGTCCTTCTTCAGTCCCCCTTTTATTACTGCAGAGTTTCATGTTGCTGCACCACAGGAACCAAGGAACATGCATGTTTGGATCACAACTCTATTACTCTATTATACCAAGGTGCTACTGATACTCCTTGTGAGAGATTTCTCTGTTTTGGCCTAACGTTTTTTTTTTCTTTATTCAAATACATCCTATAAACTTAGAAATAACAATTTGATCTTCCAATTCAGCCTTGCTATTTGATCAACTGTGGCAGCAGGATGAGGTAATATGATTAAATTCCCAGGCGTGGGGCATAAACTCACTGCAAATAGACATGTTATTTGTAATGAGAAGACAGCTTTGGCCTGTGCAAAAGTGCACTGGAGATGCTGCTCATTTTCTGGAGCCAAGCTTTTGTTCCCAGATGGCCCTGATGTATCCTCAAGTTGGCCGGCGCTATATTCAACACCATTTGAAATGCTTATGCTGTCTTCACCGTTCAGTATCCACAAATGAAAGCTTCTCCCCTGTGATCTGGCTCTTTGAAAGAAAGATGGACTTATTTTGAGATGGAAGTATTTTTAAATCCTTGGTTGGTTTTGTTTGTCCTTTGTTTTTCCTTAATTCTTTTCTTGAAACTGGTCTTGTTAATACCCTTGATATCAGAACTGGCTGATGATCTCATATTTTTTTTCAGTTACCATATTTCTGAATTCCGGACTGTGCTGGATAAGAAGTCAGTTATAGGTAGTGTAGTTCTTCTAGCTTTCCTGCTTCAGTCACATTCAGTGAACACTTTTAATTTTTTATTTTTGTCCAGACATCTTTTTTTCTAGAAGTGCTGTCTGACATATTCGGACATATTCGGCAGGGTCCTCTGATGGTCACATCATGTAAGACAGACACACCTACACCATAGATTATAAACCAGACTGACTGGCCCGGAATTCACCTCAGAGCTCAAACACTGATCAATGTCTTGGCGTCTTTTTTTGTCAAGCTACATATATGCAGTTTGCATCACTTTTGCCCTGGTGGGGTTAGGTCAATACTCGGCACAGATTCTCAGGGTGGCTTTGTCAGACCGCTTGGGAGATGCTGTGTATTGCCTGCCTGTCTTGCACAGAACAGAGATGCACACACAGACCATTGTCCCACCTTACTAAGTGGACATGAAAATCCTGCTGATGGGATGGTAATTTCTTGAACTGCTCTAACTCAACAGCTTGCAGTCATCTCTGTTTTTCCTCTGTGTCCATTGAATGATAATTCAGTTGGTTGCCATGTTCTTGTTTTTCATTTTCCTTTTACTTCCCTGGCTCTTTCCAGCCACGATGTGGTTGTAGGCCCGATTTGCCACATGAACTTGATGTTCACACACTTATGTCACATATAGTAAGTATCTCTGCCAGGCCTCTTGGTCCCTCTCCTTGAGGAAAGTGATATTTGTCCACTTGTGGGTTAGCTCCCAAGCGGCGTTCTCAGCTGGTAGCCTGGTAGTTGTATGACTTTGTTGTGGTTTGGGCTGGGCTGGCCAATAAATGAAAGACAAATGCTCTCTTTAACGTCTCTCCCTTTCAGAGAAGGGAGAGCAGGTTAAAGGGAGGAGGAGAAAAAATGAGCAGGATAGTATGAATAACTTATTAAGATTTCTTCTTGTCCCCATGGCAATGTTTTAGCTTTGAATGCTAGGAATATATCTTTCTCTGCCACAGGAAGAACACAGATCCAATTGAAAGGTTTGGGGCCTGAGCTCTTTTTAATCATCTGTTTGCGGGGCTTGAGTGTATGCAAATACATGTTTTATTTCTCGGTAGCTCTTTATCAAGGCCGTGAACTCAAATGCTTTGGCAGTGAAGTCTATCTTTCTATTAACTTTATTGATCTCTCGAAGTTTTTCTTTTAACATATCAGACACTCTGCCAAGCATGGGATGTTCAAGACATCCTATTTACTTCCTGGGTAAAATTCATGGCAGGTAGTCCACAAATGCAGAACCATCATGGTAGTATCATAATAGCATTAATATTGGGATGCTGTGGTGGACTCAGGTCTGGAGAAAATTTTGGTTTAACTTGTGCATCTTGCTGACTGTATAAAATATCTTTCCTCTTTTATTTTACTAAGATCACGAATTCACCTGCTTTAGTTGAATCACTGGCTTCTATAGTCTACTTAAAATTTTAGTTGGAATGCTTTTTGTGGGTCTTATGGTTAAAAGTTACAACATCTTACTGGCAGTATTACAATGTAATCTAAAAATGGCTTTTGTTTTTGGCCATTCTGCTTTCTTATTTTGCTAGTCTTCGTAGCCTAGCACATTCACTCACGTCATCTCTTGATCTGGCATTCAGTTTCTCATCCTGTCTTTGCACCTGGTGCAAAAACATTTAATTTTGTTGTTCTGCCTGGCATGACCATCACATGCATGCAAAAATCTCATCTCATGGATTGACACTTGCTATTGAATGTGGTGCTTTTCTCTTCCTTGCAATTCTGTAATTTTCCCTTTTGTGATTTAAAGAATGTCTAATTGCTAAATGAGTTGTCTTTCATGTCCATCTGCTTCAGAACAGGAATTTGGTATGTCGCTATGATTATTGTTTTCCTTGTTCCCTCTCTGTTGTTGCAATATGCATTCTAATTTTTGCGTTGTAGGAACTGACTCATTTCTGGTATCTCTGATGGGACTCTGCTTTTCTCCAAGGTCAGGCGGAGTATCATATCTACTGAATCCATCCTCAGCTGCAGGTAATTCCAAAATAAATTCCTATCAGTTAATCATGCCCTAACTTCAGAACAGCCACTGCTTCTGGCATAATCAACTCCTGCGGGTGATCCTGTATGCACACTCTGCTCCCCTTTCGGCAGACTACATCGTCTCACAGATTCAAGTCTTTAACTAATTTGGTCTGCCATACATTCAAGAATGAGAGAAACTTTTCCATAGCCTGGACAACTGAAAGGAGCACCTTGTGGGAGAAACTGAGTTTCATTCTGGTTGCTTGCTTTTCAACAGGGCATAGGTTGCTTTACTCCTGAGAAAGCATAGCTACCTTTCCAATTGGGTCAGGCTCAGTGTCCAAAGGGTCGGTGAAAATTACAACAGTGACACAAGATCAGGTTTTTTTTCAGTTCTGGGAGTGCCAGATTACACTTGTTTATCTATTTGATTCCAGGCCCTATCTCTGTCGCTCTTAGGAGAGAGGAATCCCAGCTATAAGCTATAAGATATAAGCTATAGGCTTGGCAGTCTGGTGTAGCCTCCCGAGATGGTTTCTGTCATCCCTTGGAATCCCTCAGCTCTCTCCATGCCATTGGTCTCATCTGATCCAACCCAAAAAAGCTGCTCCAATATCCTTTATTCAAATATTTTCTCCGTGGCCTTCATAGCAGCCCCCAGCATCTATTCCTGTGGGTCCCCAGCAGAACTCGGTGAAGGCCAGCTGCAATTCTGTCTTATGGGAACTGGAAACAAGCCAAACCCAGACATGTATGTCCACCCACATGGGCAGTCTCTGCCTGTACTGATGAGGTGGTAATTATGGCCACTTTCTTTGCCAAAATTATGACCAACATGCTCTTTTCTCATCCGATGTCCATCTGTTACATTAGTGCATTTCTAAGCTTATCTCTTTCTCAAGACTGGCTCAAAAAAACCCTACCTTCTTATGAGGTTTACCTGTCCTTGCCATCGCATCTCACACAGAAGCAGGGTGCACAACTGAGCTTCTCAGACTTCTGAGCTGGTGTCTGATGCCTGCAATATCCCCATGGGCAGGAGGACACTCACAGGTTTGCTTTCCTCTACAAAAGTCCTGTGCACCCTCCTGACCCTTCCTGGTCCTAGCTGTGGTAGCCACTTTGCAGTCCTTGTTTCGCTGACAACATGGATTCATATTAGGACACCTGTAACTCCAATAAAATAATCCAATGGTGCAAGACAACACCTTGTTCTCTAATAATCCAATGGATTCTACTGCAGATAAAGTCCTAACAGATCAATTTCCTTAAAGTGATGACAGCAGCATTGTCCCCCATGTCACACCCCTTGCCCCGCTTTCTCTCTCCACTCCCACTCCTATCCCCCAGCTAACTGGAGAGTGCACAATACAGTACCTAGAACACCTACAGCTTTTCCAAATTGTTTTTCCTTGTAGAATAACAGGCAGCAAAACTAGTAGCCCGGGATGCCTGGTTTGTTCTTTAGCTCTGAGGCCGACGTGCCCTATTTTGCCTTGATTGAGCCACCATTGCAGAATGACCGACCACCTTGCCAAGCGCTTATGCAACCTGAGCCCCAAGCCCACTGGAAGCCGGGTATGTCTGTAAAATCAATGTAGTTGGTTAGGTACTGGAAGCTGTACAGCTGCATTACCAGGTTGCTCTGCCAAGGTTACTTAGCTCTGTTGGCCAGAGTTTTTCTCTCTCCCGCTACATCCTGACATGGAGAATTTCCTTCTGCCTTTCCGCTCAGCTTGGTGGATGTCAGACCAGCCTCACTGTAAAAGTCCACCCACACGAGTGGCATGGTATTGCAGGTTGTTCTGAGTCTGCGCCGAACAAACCACTGCCCTCTCAGAAGATGGACCCTGCATTTGAAACAGAATACAGTACAGTTTGCAGCGTATCTAATAACATGGTGCGGCGATTTTCTGGTAATCTGATGACATGCTCCAGTGACTGCCTACGTATCTGCTGCCAGGCTGCAGCACAAAGTGCAGTGGGAGTTTAATAGGTGTCACTGGGTTTCCTTACACCTCGTGCTCCTACCAGCACAGAACGACAAGGCTGTCTTTCGTTTTCTCTGCATTTCACTTGTCCATTTGTCCTGCACAAAGATGAACCCCAACATCTTTTTCTGCATGGGCTGTTACTGAGCTAAAGCCTCTGGACTTGTAGCCCTGACAGCAGCGAGGGAGGGCACTGTGTAGCACGGTCCTGGCCCCGCTGGTTTAGGGACCTTGCTGTCGGCATTGATATGGAAAAGCAGAGACGGAGGACAGAAGGTATGGTCCAGCGTGCGTTGAAAAAAGATGAGTTGTCATTGCCTGTCCTGAAACGTGGGACCTTGACACCAGTTCCCCTCTTGGGGCCACAAGGAGCAGGAAGAAAATGAATGAAGAGTGGCAGCAGACAGGGAACCTGCAAGGGACACCCACAGCCTGTGTTCGGCAGGAACCCCTGCTGACTATGTGGTGCTATTTACACGTCTTAACCTCATGTAAACAATGTACCTGTGGTGCTGTATGGCACTGAGACCAAAATATCTTTACTGCTGCTTTCCTAATTACCTTTCTTCTAACTGCATTTTAGCTAGTTGCTTCTTTGGGGATAGTCTAATTTTGTGGCAAAAAATGCCTTTTTTATTGTTGCTGATACACGAGTGAAAATTGCTTTTAACACACCCCCACGCCCCCACATACCCTTACTGAATAACTTCAAGGCTGCTAAGCAAAAGTCCTTGCAAAACGATAAAGACAGAAAAAGTCAGGATGTTCTTGCCTGTTCCTTACACAGTATGTTCGTGACTCCAATTCACCTTGACAAAGGCAGCAAATTGGACTGGAAAGCGCCGTACGAGGAATTACATCTTCATGCGTGCTGCTGAGATAGCGGTGTCCTAGTGCCTCTAACTGGCAGCAGTTTTCACACCTTCTTCGAAAGCATGCTGCCTGCACCCTGGTCCCCCACAAATTCCCACTACCCCACTCACCCTACTATCACCAGGTGAGTCCTTTCCACATGGATTGGCTACAGTTTAGTCCCCTGGCTTTGCAAGTGATGATTTTCATTCTTAGGGGCTGTTCACTCACTTAATTTTGCTGATCCTCCTCATTTAAAATGTAAAATACTTTAAATATCTAAGTTTTCAACAGGTACAAGCAAGAGATGCTCTTATAAATTCCCTTGCTCATGAAGATGACGTCTTCTAATCTTGCCGCTACTGTGCATATTTGGGGCACACAACATTTCTAATACATATTGTCCCTTAAGGCAGCCAAATCACTGAGATGAATCCCTAGAAGTTTTTGTGCGAGAAAAAGGGAAAAGCAACATCAAGAAAAGGGGCAATACTGCCTACTGGCATTAAGACCTGGTCCTGTAGCTTTTCTGAGGGATATGTGGAAAGTGGTGATTGGGGCTGGGTATCAGGCCTTTAGCGAGTCACCATCCCAGAGGTGGAAACTGCTGCTGTCAACCTACAGCTGGGCTGGATGAGGCTTCTTTTTAAGCCACAAAGCTCATTTATTTGTATATAAAGGACTTGTGCAAAGGGACTTTTCAGCCATGACTATAGCAACTACTACAACATCTATTAGTCACATAACAGTGAAAAAAAAAAAAAAGCAGAAACACTAAACTACTTGGAATGCAAAGTTTAAGTGGTTACTCATTCAGGGAAAGCTGCCTCTTTCACTCCCATTCAGCAAACTCTTCAAAAGGAAAAAAAAAGTTGAACCAGTCATCTTGTTCGGAACAAACACCTTCTTAGGGAAAACAATCAAATAAATGGCTGGACTGGGCATAAACATCTACTGTTAAAATCATACCCACCATGTTATCCAACACGGAGGGAAAACAGAGGACAAGATGGGAAAGGGCTTCCTGCAGGTGCAGGATGCACAATGTGCCCTTGCACATTGCTCTAGTTCATTTTCTGTCCCTGCCTTTGACAACTTACGGAGAAAGTTCACAAGGTAAAATGATTTCCAACCACCTTTGAACCCTTCCTTGGCTAAACAGGCCCAGTAAGTATCTCCAGTTAAAATGCTGTGGGGCAGTCAGATGCTGGTTTCAGTTTTCCTGCTTCCCTTTCTTCCTTGATACCACATCTTTTTTTTAATATGCAAACCAGAGCTTTGGCATAGTCTACAGGCAGCAGAAGAGCTGCCCTGGCTTTCAAGATCTTGAGAAATGATGAGATCTTGACAGACGGCGCAGAGGGCCCCACAGTGCTGCAGATGTTCCAGCATAATTTCAGGAATTGCCATGTCCCTTGAGTGTGCAAAGGGCAAATTCCCATTTGGATCGGGTGGGAACTGGAAGCAGCAATTCCTAAGCACAAGTTTGAAAGGGACATTTATAAGGTGCTCAAGTTGTTCTGGGGGCAAATATTGCCTGCTTGTTCTCGGTATTACTAGCTCCTGTTTCATGTCATGTGCCTTCGTATTTAGCACAGCTACACGAAATTTTAAAAATGTTCCAGAATTGCAAAAGTTGGGAGTAACAAACTTTGACAGTCACCTAAACCCGTCGCTTGGCTGAATTGCTTCTTTCTGCCCTAAGCTGTATGCAGCTTGTGCCCGAATGCCCCATGTTTTTCCAGTTTTGCCTTAGGGTTTATTTTTTTTTGGTTTAGGGGAAAGTGCTGTGTGGTGACCTTAATAAATAAGAAATGGACACCTATGTTATGAAAGATCTCAAAAATTACGTTGGAAAGTAAACCCTACACAGCAAAAATATGCTTCAGACTTTTCAGTAGTAACTGAGTACCCACCTTAAAATGATTTGGAAGTCTCAAGAACAACTCGACGACTATTTTCAGAGCGCTGAAATGAGCTGTGCGTGCTGAGATCATTAACAAGACCAAGAAAAGATGTATTCAGTGCAGTTTCCCATCTATTAGATTACTCTGCCTCTCCGGCAGTCTCCAGGGAGAGCCTCTGGCTTCTTCTTAAGGTCACTGAATCATTTCACTACAATAAATGATCTCGCTAGCTGGAAATGTTGGAGAGGCTCCCCGCACCTCGGCGTTGATGTATCAGTGAGTCACTTTAATCCCTGCGCTCGTGGGTGAGAATGCACCACACCCAACCTGCCTGCTGCCCCATCCATCTTGTTTTCTTTGTCATCCTTCACGTTTTTTTACTTTCCTAACAGCATTAAACCGATAGAGACCTCTGTATTTTACAGTCTGTGGACAGAATGAGAAGAGAGACCAAAAAAAGCAAAACCCCACCAAGCATGATTCAGCCTCCCTGCTCTTGGGAGTCTTTGGCTTTGCCACTTGTAGGCAATTAGAGGAAGGAGTCAGCAATGTTCTCATGGGGCCCTGACACAGCGGGAGGGCAAAGTGTCCTGTGGCAAGAACAAAGCTGTCTTCCGCACCACTTGAAGCTTGGAGACAGCAAGTATTAACAGTCAGGACGTTGAAAAGCATGCCAGTTTAAGAGTAGGTGACACGCATGGTTCGGCACATCCCCTGTAATCAGTAACAGAAGGAATAGTAGGTCCCATCAGCCACGACTCTGTCACGGAGAGCAGCGGCATCTCCAAGCTGCAATCCAGCAGAGCATGGACAAAGAAGGCCAAAGTATTTTTGAGAAATGCCCTTAATTCCCTTGATAGGAGATAGCAGGCTGTTCCCTTGGTGAAACAAATTCCAAAAATATAACCTGCAAGCCCTCGGTAACATTTTCCCTCCTTACCCCCAAGCATGCAAGACATTTCTCTCCCAGCTTTGTTTTCTATTTCATCTTTATAACTTGCCTTTCTTTAAAGCTCATTTCCCTATTTGACTGCATCCTTGTAGAAGACAGGTACAAGTAGGCAGTCGCTAATAGGGTGACGGAGTAGCACTAGTTACAAACCAACCTATTGTCAGTTTTTTGTTCTATGCATTACAGCACACGCGAGCTTTGATGCGGTCCTTGGGAGGCAAAGTGGCTTTGAATGTGTGAGTGTTTCCTCGTAGGAAGCAGAGTACAGAACAAAGAATCAAAGCAGCAAACGGACTAAGTACAACCTGCATCTTTGGTAAAATGTTAAGGCAGCCACACAGAGACAGGAGAGGAGTAAAGGACTTAGGAAGTGAGGGTGAATTTTTCTAACAACAGGTATTAACAAAAACGGAACATATAACATCTCAAAACGAATATGGGGCTGCTTGTCCAAGAAGTTGAGTTTTATTTATTTGTTTACGTACTGTTTAATAAGACAGAAGAAAGCCCTGTTAGTTTAGCTATGACTGTGCAAGAAATGTGGAAGTCTGAGTGATGGAGCCTGACATGAACAAAAGACATAAACAAAACACTTGAAACAGATGGGTACAAAGCATGAGCTATGACCATCACATTTTCTTGATAGCATCTTTCCTGAGCTCCAGAGAAAAGGTTAAGGCTATGCAGTGTCCGGTGGGGAAGATCCAGGGTAGAAACCCCCAAAACCATGGAACACCCATTTAGGCTAGTAAAAATCAAGCTGAGTTTCAGGTATTTTGAAAATGGTAATTTAGCCCTCCTGGACTGTACTCAGATGAAACATTCAGGAAGAGAAGGCCTAGCTCTGGAGGAGAGTTGGTGGTCCTGGATCAGGACAGCCCATGAAGCATTAACTCCAGAGGAAAGAGAAGCAGGAGCCCTTTGGTGACAGCCTGCTGCTCAGCTGGGGTAGTGGAGGGAAGGCAAGGACAAGGTTGTGCTATTTGTCCTATTATTGCAAAACTCTTTTTTTAAAAGTTCAGATTTCAAACTGTTTGCTTTAGGGTGACATTTACTTCCTTCTCTTAATCACTCTTAGAGTTCATCTGTGCAAAGAAGTTCATACGCTACAAACTTGTCACCGTCTTTCCACTGCAGCAACCCCTGTGCAGGCATGCTTGGCTTGGCCTGAGTCCAAGGTGCTTCACTCCACTTTTTCGGAGAAGCAAAGATACCACAGTTGCTTTCCCCCTGTACACAAGATCTCAGATGTCTGTCTCCTCTGGCTCTCCGCACTGCCACAATCACAGAATAATTTGGGTTAGAGGGGCCCTCTGGAGATCACCCAGCTCAAAGCAAGGCTAACGTCGAAGTTACAGCAGGCTGCTCAGGGCCTGACCAGCTGAAATCTGAACATCCCCAAGGATGGAGATCCCACAGCCTCTCTGGGAAGCCTGTACCAGTCTTTCACCGCTCCCACTGTGAAGGATTCTTTCCTTATATTTAATCTGAATTTCCCTTGCTGCAACTTATGCCTTTGTCCTTTCATTGTACCTCTTGATCTTCTGCTGTGCCCCTCCAAGAAGAACCTGCTCTTCTTCCTCTGTATCACCCTCCATGCAGCTGAGGACAGCGATGAGGTGTCCCCTCCTTTGCTCTGAAGCTCCCTGAATCTCAGGGCTCTCTGGTAGACAGAGGACCTGGAAAGACAGATGCTTTGCCAATAGGCATCCTCGAAAAATGAGGACAATTGAAAGATTTCAGCCATCTTAACTACGGACAAACCACTTCAAAATATCTCAAGCTGCCTAAAAGCCCGGTGGAGTCAGTGAAAAAGGTCACCTCCACCAGACATTAGTGGGCTGGGTATCCAGCCGCACTCAATTAGAAGTTAAACATGGGATGCTGCCTTCACTCGTTCAGTTCTTATGCTGCGAAACGCACAGGTAGGATTTGATCCGGCATCTTCAGTTTCAAAGGACAAAACAGTCAAGCCAGAGCGTCCTCTAAGTTTGCATCTTGCAGACCTCTTCATTTGCCCACCAGATTACATTATTTTTAGAATGTGTTCAGTCTCCTTATGACCTGGTTTCTTCACATTATACCATGAATGATTAACGTATAACCTTTCCCTCAACAGCTGGCAAAGTTATTACAGTTCTGCAGCTCAAGCACACTTCTGGTCCAACCATCAAATATATTTGTTATCATTATTTTGAGAGAAAGGTGCTGCACTGAAGCAATTTTTTCTTTCAGCAGCTGACAGGACAAGGCTTGCTTTATAGGTAGATGCTTTAGTACGGCAAACACCAAGCAGGCTCCCGGACTGTGTATCCTCTTTCAATTTATGTTTTAGTACTGCTTGTAGGAGAGTATGTTTGTGTTGTGTTTCTCCGTAGATCACTTTGACAGAAATGGAGACATGCCTTTTTTTCCATAGGGGAAAAAAAACCCCCATGATATTTTCAACAAAATAACTGAAAATATATCAGCTAAAATAAATAGCAAGGAAATGTTGTCTTAGGACCTCAGTGGCACCTGGTGTTCAGGCAATGGGGGTGGTATTCCCTGGGGGAGGGCTCCCAGGCACTTGCCAGACCACTGCAGTGTGTGCATCTGAAGGGACAAAAATGATAGAAAGAAGGGACAGTATTTTGATGCAGGAGCAACACAGAGGGGAGAGAATGAAAACTTGCTCGCAACCACTGGCCATCCTCGCTGGCCTGAGGATGCTCCGGCAGAGCACAGTGCTGAGGATGGGCCCGGGGAGGTCAGCGGAACTGAGGAGAGGAGGAAGACCAGCAACGATCTTCCTTCCTCCCACATTGCCCTCACACTCCACTGTATTTCAGTTTTCCCCTGGGATGGGTCTCAGCTCGTGCTGAGCTCCCGTTGCCCAGGACAGAGGACAGGTGCCAGGAGAGAGATGTTCCCCCACAACCCACCCAAACTGCTCCATCTGAAAGGTGCCAAGGGTTAACATGACCACCAAGAGTTGCAGCACTTGTTTTAACATCAGTATTGGGATGCCATTCATGATACTCTCAACATCAACCTGTTACGTCCTCTATAGATATTTTAAATGATCCTGCTCAGCAAGAGCCATCAAGACTGGAGACAAGAGTTACAAGATGCAGAAGAGCTGTCAGTAAGCAAAACATTACCAGGTAGCCTACTCCAGGAGGTGCTACTAGCAAACAGCAACATCAGTATATGCAGCCGAAGTCCACCCCCAGGCTTCTGTACAGACAAGGGGAGGAGAGGCAGCATGGTTGCCAGCTGACCTGCTAATCCTTTGACCCAGACTAACACCCCAAGAAGCAAAACCGTGCCCAGATGGTGAATGTGGCCATTTGACATAAGGCCAAAGGAAGGAAGGATTAAAGACAGAGAACATGTGTGAGTGCTGCTCAAAGGAAAGCTACCCTTGCATCAAGCCTGAGCTGCAGCTGCTCTGCAGAGAGCAGCATTGGGTTTTGGGTGTTCATTAAGCACCTACTGCTGAGACAGACAGTAAATGCAGGCCATCAGAATACTGATCTGGTGTCGTGTTCGCATCCATACAGAATCTCCTTCACCTTGCTGAATATAAGAGCAATTCAGTTCATATTCTCCAGTTTCTCTTCCCATCCCTCTCTTCTCAAAACTGCCACCAGGGCGTCCTTCTTTCTTGGCCACTAGAGTCTCTCTCCTCACTAGCTTTTTATTCCGGCAGTTTATGTGTCTTCTGCTTCCTCCGAACGTTTCCCACTGTACCGTGTTCCCTCTTTTTTTTTCCTAAATAACCTCCTGCTTTGCTCAACAGAAAGGGCCAACGGTGGTCTTTCCCCAGTGCACCAGCTGTGATCTCTGGACAAACTGCAGGACTTCGATTACCATCAATGCTAATTAACATAACCAAATCCCTCCATCCCTCACCATGCTGAAGCTCACCCTTTCTATACTCTGATAATTCTGTACATTTTCACATTTACTCACAGGGGAGCCAGTCTGATCCACGCAACTCCGGGGCATCAGAGCAGGGAGGATGCTTTGCTCTGTAATACAGAGGAGCTGCTGTCCTACCGCCACCCTGCCTGCTCCTCCTCCAAGGCCAGGATTTTGGGGTTTTGCTCACCCAAAGCACAATAAATACCGTGTACTACTAAATAATTACCAGCCATTTGTATGTGCTGGCCAGCTGGTGATTTGTTACGTTAATAACCATTACAGGTTAAGCTTTAATGTAAAAATACATTCGATTTGAGATTTAGGCTGAGTTTGATGAGCTTGTTCTTTTTTTTCTTCCCTGCCTAAAGCACATTCATTTGCCTCTACATATAAAATGCTCTGAAATAGTACTCGGTATCGGCATACACAGACCCACGTTCTGATAATTTCAATCTAAACAGCTCCTGTTTTTCCCTGAAAGCCAGCGCTCCCAAGGTTATTTGTGTAATCAAGGTCAGATGCATTGTAAAAGCCACTACGTAGGATACGCTTGCTTTTCATCTCTTCTTCCTTTATAACCCCTGTTTCCACACTGGGAAAAGCTCTTGATTACAAAGCCTTTGCAGCGATGAAATAAAGGGCAACTTGCTGGTTTATTCTTGTCTCTGTTATGCAAAATTAATTATACTCTGATCACCCGTACTACTAGGAACTACTGTGCAGATGTTTCTGGTATAAGACAGAAGCTCTGCTTACCTAATACTTGCCTTTCTGCCCAGTCCTCCTCTTTTAAAAAGGGGGTAAATGTGGTCTTTGAAGAACATCAGACAGTGCAATGGCAAGGAAAAAGTCTCTGGCTGTGAAATCTGTGTCTCAATGTAAATATTTACACTCCATCCTTGCTTGCGCTAAACGCTGACACATATTTGTCACCAGCTTTTCATGAAATCTTTCTGGTCGCACCCTGCAGGCAGGCACCAGCCTGTCCCCAGCTGTCACCTCACAGGTGCCACCAGGAGAGGGCATCAGTTTCTAGCGCATCCCCTCGGGTGCACGGCCCCGAGGTACCACACACACACACACACACCCACACCCACACCCACACACACACAGACCCCCCCGCCACCTTCCCCGACCCCGCTTTTGGGTGCCCGGGCTGCCCGATGCTCGCCCTGTTTACCGGCTCTCACAGCCACCCCCTCCGCTGCCCCTCCTCAGCCAGCTGCGGCGGTGTGCTCCCCCCTTCCCCCCCGGCTCCTGCTCAAGCCATGGCCATCAGTGGGAGTTGTGGTGAGTTGCACTGGAACATTGGGGGATGGCTGGCAACATAACCAAAACACTGTCTGCAGTGGGGACCTAGGTATCTTGTTCCCACGCGAATATGACTATAGGTCCATTATCTTGCTCTGTAAATAGTGGACAGCCCGAGAGCCCTTTGAGCTCTCCTGCACGGCAGCGGGCTGCACGACAGGATCTCCTCTTGAGTGGGGACGCTCGCGTAAGGTTCTGCTCCTCGAGGCTGAGAGATTCCTTGCCGCAACAGCTTCTCGGTAAGTGACTAATAGCACGCTAAACTTTGAAATCTTGGCTAAGTGATATAAAGGGCTGATTGCGCATATATAATCCTTTAGACATAAACCGTTGACCAGGTCTGGGACTAGGATTGGATCCAGCCGCACGTAGACTCCTCTCTGAGAAGGAGTTTAGAAAGCCGGTGGGTCCTTTCTGAACCTTGTGACCCAACAGGAGGGTCTCCCTGAGAGCTCGTCTGACCCTGGCCTCTGTGCAGTCAATAATCACGTGTACCTTGCCATTGAATCTCGTAAAACACTGTCACATTCACTACCAACTTTGTTAAATCGCCGTTTTATATTAATAAATATTTCACTACTTCTCTCTTACAAGTGAAGGCAATCACTACACGCGTGACATCGTGGCGTAGTAGTCAGGATGGCAGGCGCTATCACTGATTATTTACGGAGGCATGGAGTGAACCCGAGCCCCAGAGTCTCAGAGGAATGGGCTTGTGATAACTGGCACAATTGGGAAGTCGTTGAAGAGCACCTAAAAGCAATTAGGGGCCACACAAAGCATGGAAAGGACAAGGGAGTTATCTGCAAGATGTTAGGCGCCTGTTTAGAAGCCGCGTACAAAGAGGGGGAGAATAGAAATAGGAGAGAGCAGGACCTAGAGAAGGAAATAGAGAGCAGGAAGGCAACCGAGTCACTGCTGTCTTTAAAAATAGAACAGCTGCAAAAACAATTGCAGGAAGAGAAGGAGAAAAGGCAGAAATTGGGAGAAAAGGTCAAAATGGTGCTTATACAGGCTCCCTGCCCCCCTGACATTGTACGGATTAGGAAACTGATAGTATCCCCTGAAGACTGGGATGGAGACATTTCGGGTGATCCCGATGATAGCAAGTCAGAAGAAGACGTTCCTTCGTTCCGCTACAAATCCTCCTGAAAATGAAGCCAGACACGTTGTTAAAGCAGAAATAATGGCGCGACCTCGGGGTGGTAATCCACGGCACAATACACCAACCAGCCCCTGGGATCCGTTGCAATTGACAAATTTGCAAGAGAGATACAGCAGAAACCCCGGTGAAACTGAAACGGAATACTTGTAGCGAGTATGCTTAAGTGGCGGCGACCAAATCATGTTAAGTCAGGACAAAGCCAGAGGCTACTGGGGTCCGGGAGTTTTCTTAAATTTAGGGCCTGACCCTACAGGTACACCCCATTCCATCACCAGCCGAGTAGCTTATTGGGCGGGAGGAATCAATGCCATGGAGCGGGGTGAGCCCTCCATAATCCCCATTAAATCCCTAAGTGAGTTATCCACAGCCCTCACAAAAGCCGCTTGCATACAAGCCAGGCACGAACGAGGACGCCACGATGTCCCGCTATCTGCTGCAGTAGATTTTGCAGTGTTGAAACCACTGATCAGAGGAGCCCCAGAAATTCTTAAACCCCACCTAGCTGCAAAACGGGACGAGATTAGACGAGATACAGAATTTAATACACAGGGCAATCGTCCTCCCAGGCGAATCCCTACATGGGTAGAATTGATGCGCAGCATTGTGGACTACTGCCGTGAAACGGGCTGGGACGGTGCAACAGTTGGAAAACAAAGCCGGAGATGCCGGGGAGGAGATCACAAAGTAAGACCTGAGAAACAGGGAATAGGAATTAAACCAAAAGGAAATAAAAACTTGCAAACAGCGTCTCGAGAACAGAGGAATAGATTGTGGAGGAAAGCATTAGCACTAGGCATTCCCAGAGCCGCGATTCAAGGTTGGCCTACTGGCATTATCTTGAGTCTGATTGAAGCATTCCAGAAACGAGATAACAGTGGAAACAGAGACCGTATTTCAACTTCTATGAAGAGGGATAATACCTCTCTCCCTCTTAAGGAGGAATGGCAGGACACGAAGTCAAAAAACGAGTGATGTCCGGAAGGCAATTGGGCCTGCCTGCCTGTCCGGAAAGTGGAGGCTTATCAGTGGATAAGTGATGGTGGCCCGTACATATTAATTCCAGTTGGTCCTCGAAGACAATTAGTAAAGTTTTTCATGGATACGGGAGCACAAATTTCGATATTAAGACAACAAGATGCCGAGAAGCTGGGCATGTGATCCGGACGGCAAAGAGTTAGAATTACAGGTGTGAAGGGGGGAAGTGATGTATGTCAAACTGCCAAGGTTAGTTTACGGCTCCTGGGCGAGAAGCGTGTGTCGTCTACTCGCTTTGCAATTAGAGTTCATCATGAAAATATTTTAGGTTTCAATATTTTAAACGGCCGAACCTGGTGCCTGCCGGATGGCAGTGTGTGGTCTTTCGGCTCAAACACTGACCTTCACCCGTGCAGAAACCGGGAAGCCGCGGTGCAGGTGCTCCGCTCAGCCCCCGCACTCCCCGAGTCAAAGATCACTAATGTCCCACAGTATCCGATCTCTGCTGAGGCACGAAAGGGCATTTCTGAAGTCATAGCTGATTTAGAGAAAAGATAAATTATCTCCAGAACCTACTGCCCACATAACTCACCCATCCGGCCGGTTCAGAAACCAGATGGGAGGTGGTGTTTAACAGCCGATTACCACCGTCTAAATGCTAATACAGCCCCGCTAACGGCCGCTGTACCAAACATTGCAACCTTAACAGCTACTTCACAAGACAGCCTGCGATGGTCAATTTACCAGCCATAGGGACTGTGCCTATGACCCTAACTAAACCTCGTGGCCCACGTGCCTGGGAAGCTACCGGTAGCAGCGGTGCAAAACACAGATGGGTTTTTCCTTCTTTTTAACGGGGTAACCTGTTCGGACTCTCCCCAGCGAAACAAGTCTTTGTTTTCTCTTACAGCAGCCTGCAGGATGGCAAATGGAAGCGCTGTGTTCGTGCTAATATTCCAAACCTCAGCAATGCTGCTTCTAAACTGCAGTCGAAGAACCCTAGAGTGACCATGGTCTCAAGCTCGTGTTAAGTATACCGGGAGTATGGGAATACACTCTAGGGAGGGAGATTTAAATCTTTCCACTGTGGTGATGCATGGAAGTGAAGTATACTTAGAAAATGAATGGAGCTGGGATACAGATGGAGCTGATAGAATTCTCCGATTTCAGGGAATGGCAGGGAAAAGAATTCAAATAGGGTGCCGCATGATAAACGGGTCTACCCATGAGAAAGCATCTCAGATTTCAGTGTACACAGTGTATCAAACCCAATAATCAACGGTACGAAATGTCGCGCCTCTGAAAAATTGGACTGTTGGTACAATTTTACCTTAGCACAGCCTGTTTTTGTAGTCTGTCTCTGGGCTTGCCATGGTGCGGGACTATCATTTAAATTCAAAATTGACATTACTGAGCCTCATACGACAACCTCCACACCAATTGTAAAGGATGAGAAAACTCCGTCCCCACAAATTTCTGAAATTGGACCACACGTGATCAAAAATACAGTCCAACAACGAGTGTTATTTAATCCATCATGGTCTCTTAAACGAGTAGAATTACTGATGCAAATTAACATCTCTACTGTCAGACCGGCCTGTTCATCATTCCTGACTACATCCTATGCAGGATGGTTAGCACGGTTACATGGGCAAACACCCAGCTCTCCAAAATGAACAAGGAGAGATGTGACTGGTATCATAGGGACAAGATTAGGAGTCTTAAATAGTATAGACACTGAAGTACTTGCAAATAAACTGAGCACAACAACCAGTGATTTAAACAAATTGGAACACCCATTGCGATCTTCCCTATTAGCACTGGGAACTAATCAATGGCTCTTATCTGATGTATTGCCTCAGTGGGAAAGAATTAATAAGAGGGATCACCAATTGACTGTGGATGCACTTGGTGTAGCCCAAACCAATGTTTCTCTAGCTCTTAGTTGTATCCAAGCTCAGCTGTGGATGCAATCTATGGTAGCAGCAATTGTACGAGAAGGTGAAGAAGGTACCTGACCCACTGAAATTCGAAAAATAATCTGGGATAATGCAACTGAATTTGAAAGGGAATTCCAATCCTGGTGGTATTTAGTCAATTTTACTTATGACTCCATCAACAATAAGGCTACAGCTTTTGTCCTAACAACACGCAATGCTTCAGTGTACACCATATACCCAATCATTGCATTAGGATTAAATCACAATGGAACTATATCCATTAGAACATGGAGTGTGGGCCCAATGGAATGGGAAGAGATGACAGACCGTTGATGTTAATGCATGCGTTGTACGAGAATAACAAGAATTTAACTGTGAGAGTAACACCGTCAAAGCCCAAGATGTTTGTCTTGACACTGAACAGAGTGTTTGCCATTTTGAAATACACCTCGATGAAAATCCTGAAACCGTACTTTTATATATATATATATAGGAAAAGGATGTGTTTGTATGAGAACCCTTTGTAATACTATATTCATAGATAACATTACTGTAGATACAAGTAATCACTCAAATGTTTGTGTTTGTAACTTTACTAAAGTTATAGGATGTGACTTCAACTATTCAGCTCCTGTTATGTCTTATCAATTGCTACAGTCTAATTATACATTGATTCGAGATTTGTTGCCTACCCCTATTGGAATGAATCTTACATTGGTGAAGAAACTACAACATGATGACCTGCGTCAGCTGCTAGAACGAATCTGAAACAATGGACACAAAACTCTAATCACTGTTCAGCATGGTACAGAAGAGATACACTGCGTCTTTGAAAGAATGAAGAAAGATGGAGAACACCATTGGTGGGAAATTCTTGGATGGTCATCACCAGCAACAGGAGTGTTTAATCGTATGCTTCACCCAGTTGTGATCTTGCCGGTTCTAATTTTAATGTGTTTGTTGCTTATAGTTATGTTGTATATAAAGGTTTGGTACTTGACCAAACAAATAACCCAACTTCAACCACCCAAAACATACAAATTAACAAATAGCAGTGCTTTACTGTCTACTTACCGTGGATCTCTAAGCGCACAAACTATCAGTATACTATTTATGGCACAGAGGCAAGAGGTGACCGCACCACCACTCTGTGAAGGTAAGATGAATTGACTATAGTCACGGGGTGGAGTGCGGCGGTGTGCTCTCCCCCTTTCCCCCCCCGGCTCCTGCTCAAGCCATGGCCATCAGTGGGAGTTGTGGTGAGTTGCACTGGAACACTGGGGGATGGCTGGCAACATAACCAAAACACTGTCTGGAGTGGGGACCTAGGTATCTTGTTCCCACGCGAATATGACTATAGGTCCATTATCTTGCTCTGTAAATAGTGGACAGCCCGAGAGCCCTTTGAGCTCTCCTGCACGGCAGCGGGCTGCATGCCAGCATCTCCCCTTGAGTGGGAACGCTCGCTTAAGGTTCTGCTCCTCGAGGTTGAGAGATTCCTTGCCGCAACAGCTTCTCGGTAAGTGACTAATAGCACGCTAAACTTTGAAATCTTGGCTAAGTGATATAAAGGGCTGATTGTGCATATATAATCCTTTAGACATAAACCGTTGACCAGGTCTGGGACTAGGATTGGATCCAGCCGCACGTAGACTCCTCTCTGAGAAGGAGTTTAGAAAGCCGGGGGGTCCTTTCTGAACCTCGTGACCCAACAGGAGGGTCTCCCTGAGAGCTTGTCTGACCCTGGCCTCTGTGCAGTCAATAATCACGTGTACCTTGCCATTGAATCTCGTAAAACACTGTCGCATTCACTACTAACTTTGTTATATCACTGTTTTATATTAATAAATATTTCACCACTACTCTCTTATGAGTGAAGGTAATCACTACATGCACGTGACACCAGCAAAGCTGACATTGGTCCTGGGTTTAACCAGACCTGACTTTTGGAGGAACTTGGTTTGAAATCCCAGTGCTCAGCCACGTCATTCTTCAACCTCCTTAAAATCATCTGTGTAAGAGACAAAACACCTCTACAGATGCTGCTTAGAGCTGCTCTCTACACTTTTGAAGCCAGAAGGCAAAATTTAACATAGTTATGTTTTGGTTTGGGGTTTTTTTGGTTTTGATTGTTTGGGGTTTTTTGGCATTGTTTTGGCAAGGAAGGATGGATGGCTTTCGCTTGGGAGAGGTTTGAGGGAAGGGTTGTTTGGTTGGGTTTGGATTTTTTACTTCTACTTTATAAGGTAAAATCTCACATTGACTATCATTTTTATTAAGTGCCATGGCCAGCTGGAGCCACAGGTAGTTGGCCCCACACTTTTGAGGATTTCAGAAAACCTTGTGTCTCGCTCCTTTTTGACCAAACAAGAGTTAGCTATTAATTAGTCTGATCTTCCTGTGTTGCAAAGGACCTTTAGGTAAACACTGCATATTAAAAACGCGTTGACAAGCCATGCAGAGCATTTACCATCCAATGGCCTGGTCCGGTTTCAGGAGCTCCCACTCATTTCAAAATCGACTTGTACAGCTTTATAACAGCGGGGACGGGCAGGAATTCTTCCCATTTACTGAGCGTGGAAACCAGTCAGAGGTAAAGACGACTTCTTAGCTCTTTATTTAAACTCCTGAGGACAGAAGGGTCTTTTTCATGATGATTTGCAAAAATCTGTACAAACAATTTAAAAAGGAAACAAAGCTGATAATAGTTAGCCAATAATAGTTATGCCATCTGTATGCATGGGAGGTATTTCCTGGTCTTTTCGGCAAACTCATCACTATTCTACTGAGCAAAAGTGCATTTGCAGCAAAGATGTCTCGAGTCGCCAGTAGCTCAGCACACCAAGAGCTGCTCTCACTCTCTCTCCCAACCCTAAGCAAAGCAAATTGATAAATGAACAGAAGACCATTCAGAGAGACAATCCTTTCTAAAGGTACAGAAACGTGTCAGGAACTTAGACCTAGAAAGGCCCTGAAGCACCAAAATCCTATTGATTTTAAAGGAAGCAAGGTACTTAGGTAACCGCATGGGCTACAGATTTTTTTTTTTTTCTTTTGGAAAAGCTCCTATTTCTGCTATGTGAGCTGAGATTCTGATTTCCTACAACAGCTGGTAAAATTGAATTAGTAGCAGTTAGTAAACATTTGGCTTCTAGTGGCAGACAGAACATGCCGCCCGCTGGCTAAATGGGATGAGACACCATATGTCTAATCAACCACACAAATACCACGATACCTTGCTTTGGAATCTGTGGAAGAAATTTCACTTGGTTTCACTTGAAGTACTTTTACCAGGTAATTTATCATCACATAGCATTACCTCTGGTGCTGCTAATCCTAGAGGGAACGCTATGAATATCCACTTAGAGAAGCCTAAGTGCAGTTGTGCCCCAGGGGTTGTGCATTACCCATTACGCCAGCTCAGGAGCAGCAAATGCACAGGTGGAGACAACTCATATAGGATTGCATTTTTATGTCAACAGATTCAGTTCCCTTGAAGATTTTTACCTGTTCCCAAATGAAATGCAACCAGAATGATTTTCCATTTCTGGTGATCGCACAGCTGGACCATTCCTGTTTGAAAAGCCAGGGCTCCAGCTGCCTCTGAAAAGTTTGAGGCAATTCCTCTCATGAGGAAATTTAGGATCTTTCTGCAGACCACAGGCTTCATCCACACGTGGTGCCGCTGTGGTATTACCCTCCTTCAACAAACAGGAGGTTCCTCCACTGCCTTAAAAAACTTTCTAAGAATTATGGGCCAGATTCCTGGGAAAGGTGTTGCTGTAACATGAATTAGACTTGGAAGAAACAAGGTTAAAATAAAAGCAATTGCTTCACTCCAGGAAGCATGTTCTCCCAGACTCCAGGAGCTCCAGCTGTACCACTATGGCCAGTTCCCTTTAGGCTATGCTTTCTGCTGCCATGGTATCTCGTGACCTTTGATAGATCTTCCTTACAATTGAGGAGAAGCTGCTTTCTGCGCAAAATGTTGGATTTGTGAGAAGAAAAAGTGCCCAGGTGGGGTGGGATGACCTTGGCCAGCTGCTAGACGCCCACCTAGCCACTCTCTCCCCCTCCTCAACAGGACTGGGGGGGCGAAATAAGACGAAAATCTTGTGGGTTGAGATAAAGACAGGGAGCTCAGTCACCAATAATCATCACGGACAAAACAGATTTTGGGAAAAAAAATTTTCTACCAATTAAAATAGAGTTGAATGATGAGAAACAAACACAAAAACTAAACCACCTTCCCCTTAACCCTCTTCTTCCAAGACTCAATTAACTCCTTCATTCCTGACCCCTCTACCTCCTCCCTGCTCCAAGTGGTGTGGGGAGGGTTGTGGTCAGTCCATAAGAGCTCCTCTCTGCCGTTCCTTCCTCTGCATGCTCCAGCGTGGATCCCTCCCGTGGGCTGCAGTCCCTCAGGATAAATTTGCTCCAGCGTGGGGTCTCCACAAGCTGCAGTTCCTTCAGGGCATGTCCACATGCTCCACCATGTGGTCCTCCATAGGCTGCAGTGCGGACATCTGCTCTGGTGTGGTCCTCTCCACAGGCTGCAGGGGAATCTGCTCCGGTGCCTGGAGCACCATCTCCCCTCCTTCTTCGCTCACCTTGGTGTCTGCAGGGTTGTTTCTCACACTTTTGTTCTCACTCCTCTCTCTGCTGGTCAGTGTTTTGCCCTTTCTTAAATATACCTTCACAGAGGAACCAACAGCTGCGTTTTTCCAGAACACAGAGCGGGACACCAAGGAGCCCGATCCCCATGTCCTACAAGCTTTAGTAGTGGCCAGTGCCCCGTCTTCAAGCAATCCCCCAGACCGCCACGCTGCTCTTGTGGGAAAACTGCTCCAGAGCTGTATTCCACTAACAAAGGCACTCTTCCAATTTGTAGCCTGTTTACTCTTGGCTAGCTTATACCCATCTGTTTTGTGTCAACACAATTAAAATAGCTCATTTTCCTTCATGCTGTCTACTGTCATGATGTCTGTGTAGGCTGCGATTACATTCCTTCTCAACCTTGGTCGTGCTGCACTCCGATTTTGCAAGACTTCTCCATTTCTCTGACCATCCCAGTAACTCTTCTGCACGGCTGATCTTTTATAATCAGTTTTCTTGAGAGCAGGTGACCACAGTGGGGGGAAACAAACATGTATTCATCAAAAGGGAGTCCCACCAGAGCCTCAGCCTCACCCTCCCGCTCTAGCAGGTTCCTCTTTCTACTAAAAACAGACCGATTAGCAAATAAGATTTTTTTTTCCCCTCTTTTTATATTGTAGCAGCTCTAAGTTGTTGAACAGATGATTCTCAGATATCTCTCCTTCTCTCCTCTTCAGTCATTTCCAACTAAAACTTCCATGGAAACAGCTGAAATTCTGTTACTGGTCCCCAAGGGCGATTTACACTAATCCTGTCTCTCTTACTCCAACCATCAAGGTCGTCTGGCTGTTGCTGTAGGATATGTAATCTTCCTTGGCACAGACAGTGCTTCCTAATATTGTCATCTGCAAACATCACTGCACATATTCCTACTTTTTATACCAAGGTCATTACTAAAACATTATTAATGGGCTCTGTTCAAGCTGAAAGCACTGAGACAAGCCATCTTCCCATCAGTTTGACCCTTGCTTCTCCATAGATCCTGTTGCTGGTCACCACACCCTCCAGTTCAGATAAACCTTTCTGAGATTAAAAGAAGTACCTATTCCAGATGGACGGAAGATGTATTTCGTTTGTCTACACAGTATTTTTTTATGAAACAACAATATGGGTAAGTGAGGTGGGATCACTTCCAGAAAAGCTGTTACATTTTCTCCCGTTTTCTGTTTACTGCCTTGTACTTAACGATTCTTCCCATTTATTCTGAAACCTTTCATCATACTGAAATCAGACTATCAGGTTACCAGATACCACTTTTTACATTCTTCCTATAGCAAATACAGTATCTACATTATATATCCTTGAAACACAACTTTCCTCCTTCTCCACATTCCAGATTGACTGACTTAAAACAAAACACACTTACTTTCCTTTTTTTTTTTTAATGGACGTTTGTTTTTCATTTCCCCCTTCTGTTTGAGATGATTTTAGCACCCTTGACTTCAAATATAATGCCTCTGCTACCTCTGCTACTGCCATGTCAGGGGAGCCCCTGGGAACTCTAGCTTCCCCTGCTCATCCAGATTTGCTCTACTGAAATGGAGAAACATCTGGATCTTATTTTGTATATGCCTCTATTTGGACCAAATGGATCAAAAGTTGAAAATTTAATTCAAGTTTGCTTTTTAAACCAGTTCTTGCAACATCCTGATGATTACAACTAATCACCTTTGTTGGTTCGGTAATTCTTGGCAAGAGGATGGCAGTGGCAACGCAAGTTAACCTTCTGGACCAACGCGACTCTCAGCAGCGTTGCTCTAACGTGAGATCTCTAGCCATATTTTAGTCACTCCCCGCACTGCTTCCAGGGGATTCCCAGCAGAACCCACACTGTCAATTTGGCCTCTGATTGTATTTATACTTTTCTTCAGCATCTAGCTTACTTTTACATCTCTTTTTTGAATAAGGCATGCCTTTTTAGAACAAATATTCCAGTCTCATACATCACACGCCCAAATATTCCAGTCTCATACATCACACACGCATGTTTCTATCAACTTATGCCTCAAGGGAGCTACCAAATATCAAAGGTAGAAGCAACCCCCAGAACAGCTCTCCATCAGGTTTGGGGCTTTGGGGGTTTCTTTGGTGGCAGAAGTCCTATCAGAAGCTCCAGCACTTACTAAATATCTGTCTTGCATTAAGTAAAATACACAATCCACCACAAAGAATTCCAGGGTTTCCAGAATTGTTCTGTGCTTTTCCACTACCTTCTGCCACCTCAGGAATCCCAGTGCCTGAGTGACCCCAGCCCCAGGGGTGGCTTGTGCATCCATGACACAGCACTCAGGCTCTTCACACCAGGATGACCGCAGGAAAGGCCACGTTCTGGGTATTAGAGCTCACCTATCCCATTCACAGTTTAATGAAAGTATTCACTTCCCTCTCCATCAATCCATGGGAAGGGATTTGATCAGCTCATGAGCTGAGTGACATCTTAACCCAACAGTCCGGAGCTCGGCCACCCGCTCTTTGCAAACAGGTACTGAAATGTTCCATTCTCCTCAGCCAACTTTACATGAAACCTCTCCATCCCGTTGGCAGAGGACTCCCCTTTCAGAGGACTCTTTCATAATCCCAAGCACCAGCCACAGTTATATCTATTAGGAAAACTGCAGGTGATCGGGGAATTGAGGCAACCCAAAGGTTGCTACTTGCCCCAGGTCGGTAACGCGTTGGAAGCTGAGCAGGTAGGCAGAACCAAGGCTCCTGTCTCAGTCCATCGGTCTGGTTGTCACTTGTGGTAGAATGATGTCTGATCTAACCCCAACAGCTCTCAGATACTTCTCAGTTGCTGCCGAGACTGTAGGAGAGCATCCAGGAGCCACAATCTCCTACCTGCAGGTGTGAACACTACTGATAGAATCATAGAATCATAGAATTGCTGAGGTTGGAAGGGACCTTTAAGATCATCGAGTCCAACCTTTAACCTACCCTGACAAAAGCCACTTCTAAACCATGTCCCTAAGGGCCCCATCTACCCTTTTTTTAAACACCTCCAGGGATGGTGAATCCACCACCTCCCTGGGCAGCCTATTCCAATGTTTAATAACCCTTTCAGTGAAAAAATGTTTCCTAATATCCAATCTAAACCTCCCCTGACGTAACTTGAACCCGTTTCCTCTTGTCCTATCACTTGTCACCAGGGAGAAGAGGTCAGCCCCCATCTCTCTACAACCTCCTTTCAGGTAGTCGTAGAGGGTGATAAGGTCTCCCCTCAGCCTCCTCTTCTCCAGGCTAAACAACCCCAGCTCCCTCAGTCGTTCCTCATAAGGTTTGTCCTCCAGGCCCCTCACCAGCTTTGTAGCCCTTCTCTGGACACGCTCCAACACCTCAATGTCCCTCTTGTAGCGAGGGGCCCAAAACTGAACGCAGTACTCGAGGTGGGGCCTCACCAGTGCCGAGTACAGGGGATGATCACTTCCCTAGTCCGGCTCACCACACTATTCCTGATACAGGCTAGGATGCTGTTGGCCTTCTTGGCCACCTGGGCACACTGCTGGCTCATGTTAAGCTGGCCGTCCACCAACACCCCCAGGTCCTTTTCTGCTGGGCTGCTTTTGAGCCACTCCGCCCCAATCCTGTAGCGCTGCATGGGGTTGTTGTGACCCAAGTGCAGGACCCGGCACTTGGCCTTGTTGAACCTCATACCATTGGTCTCAGCCCATCGGTCCAGCCTGTCCAGATCCCTCTGCAGAGCCAACCTACCCTCAAGCAGATCAACACACCCACCCAGTTTAGTGTCATCTGTGAACTTACTGAGGGTGCATTCGATCCCTTCATCCAGATCATTGATAAAGATATTAAAGAGAACCGGCCCCAGCACCGAGCCCTGGGGGACACCACTTGTGACCGGACACCAACTGGATTTAACTCCATTTACCACCACTCTCTGGGCACGGACATCCAGCCAGTTTTTCACCCAGCGAAGAGTACACCTGTCCAGGCCATGAGCAGCCAGTTTCTCCAGGAGAATGCTGTGGGAAACAGTGTCAAAAGCTTTGCAAAAATCCAAGTAGATAACATCCACAGCTTTTCCCTCATCCACTAAGTGGGTCACCTTATCATAGAAGGATATTAGGTTTGATAGGCATGACCTGCCCTTCGCAAACCCATGCTGACTGGGCCTGATCACCCTGTTCTCCTGCATGTGCCGTGTAATGGCACTGAGGAGGATCTGTTCCATGACCTTCCCAGGCACCGAGGTCAGACTGACTGGCCTGTAGTTCCCCGGATCCGCCTTCCGGCCCTTCTTGTGGATGGGTGTCACATTTGCTAACCTCCAGTCAGCTGGGACCTCCCCGGTTGTCCAGGACTGCTCATAAATGATACCAAGTGGCCTGGTGAGTGCTTCTGCCAGCTCTTTCAACACCCTTGGGTGAATCCCATCCGGCCCCATAGATTTGTGCACCTCCAGGTGCTGAAGCAGGTCCCTCACCGTTTCCCTTTGGATTAGAGGGGCTTCATTCTGCTCCCCATCCCTGTCTTCTAGCTCAGGGGTCTGGGTGCTCAGGGAACAACTGGTCCTACTGCTGAAGACTGAGGCAAAGACTGCATTAAGTACCTCAGCCTTTTCCTCATCCTTGGTCACTATGTTACCGGCCCCATCTACTAGAGGACAGAGATTATCCTTAGTCCTCTTTTTATTGCTAATATATTTATAGAAACTTTTTTTGTTGTCCTTGACAACAGAAGCCAGGTTTAGCTCTAGCTGGGCTTTGGCCCTCCTGATTTTTTCCCTACATAGCTTCACTACCTCTTTGTAGTCCTCTTGAGTGGCCTGCCCTTCCTTCCAAAGGCCATAAATCCTCTTTTTTTCCCTAAGTTGCAACACTAGCTCCCTGTTTAGCCAGGCCGGTCTTTTTCCCCGACGGCTTGTCTTCCGGCACATGGGGACAGCCTGCTCCTGCGCCTTTAAGACTTCCTTCTTGAAAGACATCCAGGCTTCCTGGGCTCCTTTGCCCTGGAGGAGTGCCTCCCAGGGGACTTTGTCAACCAGGCTCCTGAAAAGCCCAAAGTCTGCCCTCCGGAAGTCCAAGGTAGCAGTTGTGCTGACCCCTCTCCTTGCTTCTTGTAGAATCGAAAACTCTATCATTTCATGGTCACTGTTCCCGAGACAGCCTCCAACCTTCACATCCCCCACAAGAACTTCCCTGTTCACAAACAACAGATCCAGCAGGGCACCTTCCCTAGTTGGCTCTCTCACCAGCTGTGTCAGGAAGTTATCCCCAGTACATTCCAGGAACCTTCTAGACTGTTCCCTCCCTGCTGTATTGTATTCCCAGCAGATGTCCGGCAAATTGAAGTCCCCCACGAGGACAAGAGCTCACGATCTTGAGACTTCTCCCAGCCGTTTATAGAATATTTCATCTGCGTCCTCATCCTGGTTGGGCAGTCTATAACAGACTCCTACTACGATATCCGCCATGTTAGCCCTGCCCCTGATTCTTACCCATAAACACTCAACCCCATTATCACCATCATTTAGTTCAAAGCATTCATAACACTCCTTAACATACAGGGCCACACCCCTGCCTCTCCTTGCTTGCCTATCCTACATGCTACACATCTTCCCAAAATGACATCTCCTGCCAGTTTTAGACAGCCACTGCGTCTACATGGTGGCAAACGATGATAAAGCCATCACATTTTGGCACCATGTGCCCCTGACCTTGAAGGCTAGGTGTGGAGCACAGCAGACCAGTCTCCACTGGCTCACTAGGGAAGGCCAGGTTGGTGCTGTGGCTTCTGCCTTCCAGGTAGTCCCTGTAGATTTGTCTTATTGTCTGAAGAACTGCACCTTACTGGGCACCGCTTAGAAAAACACTTAATTTCAAAGCTGAATTTGCAAGTGCAGGAGACGAAACTGTCTCAGCCACCATCCCAGGCATTTGGAGCTCCCTCCCAGAGACCAGCATAGCACGAAACCTCTGAGCCTTTCACAAAAAGTGCAAAACCCGTTTCCCTGGACTACGTTTCTCGCTTTAAGAGCCTGCAAGTGTGAAGACAGACAGCTATGCAAGTGGTTCTGTTTTAACTAAGTCCATCACCAGGTGATCTGGGCTTGTTGCAACACGCTGATTAAACACACAAATCACAGAGGGCTCAGAAATGATCACTGAAGGGCAAGGGGAGCTATAAGGAAATTGCAAAAATGCTTCCATTCTGGAGAGAGGTATTACTCCCATTTTATAGACAGGATATCTGAGGCAGAAAGTCCCTCTCGGCCACGTGAAGTTTTGCTCCTGGCACTCATCGTCTCGGAGCCATTGGGGCTGCTCTGCCTTCAGTGAGTCAGTAATCCCAGCGCGAGGCTTAATCCATCACACAAACAAGCATTTCTACAGCCAGGCAAGGGAACAGCCAAAGGTTTCTGTAAGGAATTTGTTACCAAATCCCTGGTAGGCGAAACCTCTCTGACTACCTGCAGCTGCCCTTCCACCACGACGGCTCCTCCTTGGCCCGACGCAGGATGGGACAACGCATTAAACCTGTACAAACCCACCAGAATTCAGGCAGAGATCATCAAAAGTGTTTTAATGATTAAACTATGTCAAACATTAACAATGTAGGTATATTCAGATGAGCCAAGGGTTTATTTCTAGCACATTTCGACAGCCTATTTTGAACTTTATAGCTGCTGTACTGAGCTATGTAAAGACTCTGCAAACCAGTACCTAGAAATGAAGACACACGCACAGGCTTTGATAATGTAAACATAACAGACACCGTCTCCTTCAAAACACGGAATGAAAACCCACAAGGCTAGTAGGAGAACTTATTAATTCCCTAAGAGATGTGCAAAAATTTTTAAAAAGATTTAATTAAAAAAAAAAGAAAACAAACATGTTTAAACTGGCATTTATATAAATATCAAAAACCCAAATAGTTCAACTTGAGCAATGACCAGCAGAATGTCTTGCACAATTCGATTTTTCAGAGCTTAATGAATAAAATATTCATAAGCCAAACTCCACCACGGCAGATACCAGAATACCAGCAACAGATACTGGCTTGGCAACTGACTCCTCGTATGTGCAAGGCAAGGTTTTACAAGAAGGAGTAACTTTAACAAGCACTCAAACCAAATCCTCAGGTAACAAGCCAAAACATTACCAGTGATACACACAACTCGCGTTACAGAAACAGACATTTCCAGCACATATCATTAACATTTAAAAAACATTAGGTATGACTTAGACTGTTTAATTTTGCTTGTTTGGGAAAAAAAACCCCCAGGTTTGTGTTAGGCACATTTTAAAAATGAACATATGGTACGTGAAGAACAGTACAGATACCAACTTAAATACAGACAATTCCATCAGAAAAGCATCTTTCTGTCTTCATTTTTAAATACATTTTCGGACATGTCACAGACTTGAACAGTAGGTCCTAAAATGTGGATATGGCTATGGTAATAACACTTGAAATTCTGCCAGTTTCCATATTAAAAACCACTCTTCACTTAGCATTTAAGAATTCTCAGAAATAAGAAAAAAAAAAAAGAAAAAAAAAAGAGAAAAGAAAAGATGGGTCCACCCTGTATATACTCTAAACCTTAAAGACAATACTTAAGTCTTACTGGACTGTGTAAGCGCCAATTAATTTTACATTAGTGACATACTTCAAATAAAAAAATAAGATCTATTAAAAAGGTAAAATAACTTTTCCATCTGGTTCGTGACCGTTTAGTCAGTTAAAGCCAAATATACAAAACTAAATGTGCCATTTCCAATTTCACTGCATCGCGTAAGAGATACCTAACATCGTGTATCACATACAGAACAGTAAAATAATCAATGGATTCTTTTAAATGACTTTTTAATAAAAAGTCAGCCAACTGAAAAGTTGAATCATACCCTAATTTTTAAACCAGTAATAAGCTTTGGGCCCTGCTTTTTAATTTAAGGCATGTGTGTTTATCTACTGAAACCAGCATCGTACAAATTTCCTCTACAATCACATGCATGAACTACAGTAAAAAAAATGGAGGTTTAGATTACAGTGTTTTCAAATTGTGAATCATAATTCAGCACCTATCATATATCGGCTAGTAAGGCAACAGCAGTGTCGGATACTACGATAATACTCCCTTCCACAGTCTATAGCGGGGTCAGTGACAGCCCAGAATTATTTTTAAACTTTAACCTACTTTTATGTTCTGTATACAGTTTCTAGGGTGTTTGCACTGGTTAAGTCCTACATAAGTCACACTATTCTAGGCAGGAATAGTTACAGTAGCTGTTAGAGTATTAGTGCACAACTCTTATTGTGCTTACAATCAGATGATTTTGTTGTTGGGGTTATCAAAACGGTTTTTCAGTTTGGTCTTCAATCCTTCCTTTGTTTCCTTTGTTTCACATTGTTCTCAAGGGAAGAAAAGCTGTTTGTGTACCCGTTCGCAGTGGCCGTGGAGCCGTTCTGATACTCTTTCCTCCTCGAGGATGCCTTCTTGTTGTAAGTCTAGAATATAAGGGAAGACACACGGTTTTGCTTAACTAGATATAAATAACCGCTTCCTCACAGTAACTCGAGAAACTCAAAAGTAAATTTGCATCCATCACTTTTACAGACCTCGTGCTGGTGGCAGAGTCTAACAAGCTCCACCGTTTTTTTGCGTATGAGGATATAATATGCCTTTCATTCACCACAGCAAGAGAATTAGTTCACGGGCAAAGACAAAGACTTGGTAGTGTGCCGGTAGCATCGGTAGTGTTACGTTAACAGTTAATTAGAAACACGGGAAGTGATTTTTTGAGCAGACTACGGCAGAAGAATATACTCAAAATGACAAGTGAGGAAGCAGGTTTGATGCACTGCAGGTGACCGTCTCGAACAAAACCAAAAGAAGAAGTGGGTAACCAAGAACAGTGAGGGAAGGTCAGAGACAAATGTGAGATGAATTTGCACTGGCCAACGAGGGAAATGAAAACTAAGAGGATCAGGGAGGCTCGCGACACCAAAAAAAATCAGACAGTGAAAAAATATACACATTAGTCTTTGTCAAAAGGGCTCGGTTGCCTGACAAGGGTACGTTTCCCAAAATATGCGTGTGTGAAAGAAAGTTAAACATTTAAAAGCTAAAATATGAGTCAAATTGATGAAGAAAGTGAAGTAATCTTTGGAATATACTATCACGTTTAATTAGCATGTTCATATCCAGCAAGCGACACGAACCACGGGACTGATTTTAAGAAGTACCGGAAGATCAGACAGGGAAGCCTGCTATGTTGCCCTCCATGAACCACTCTTACCAGACCCAAAATGATCAAGTTTTTCAAGAAACATTTAAAATATATAATGGAGTTTGCATGTTTGGGGGCAGTAGGCTGTGTTGGTTTGATTTTCTGGAGATGGGTCCATCTTCGCATACATCCTGATTATGAACTACTCAGAACAACACATACCAAGCCTGGATCTGTTCAGGCATGACATCAATTTTGTAGAAACACAACTCAAAACGCTGATTTTTCCATTCGGAAATACAAACAAATGCCTGCAAAGGTGAGCCAACACCAGATTTCTGTATGGGAAGTTTCCCTGGATATAGAACAAGCATTTCCCCTTAAAAAGCAATAACAAACAATTCCTTCGGGTGCTTCACAGCTTCACAGGCCGATGGTTTATTTCAGGCTGGAAAGCTGTTTCTTACATAAAGCTCTTCCTCTCCCTTATCTGCAGTTAAAACTGCATTAGTGATACGCCTTCTTGTGCCACCCTGCTTACTGAAATTACTAATCGTTCTGAATTACGGACACAAAGCATCAGAAGATTCGAAATTGGAGGGCAGACCAGCAAGTATAGTACTTTAAGAACGTACGCACGTTACTGGAAGACAGCAAAAGGATATTTCAAGCATATCTTTCTGTAAACAGCTTTCCAATGAGGTACAGCCAGCAGAAGGCTACAAAGAGTCGATGAATATTACTTTTACCTGAATATAGAAATTTGTGAAGAGGATAATCAAAGAAATCATATAAGAAATCTGGAAATACAGCCACCCCTGAGGAAATGCACATGGCCAAACAACACCACAGCTGGTCTGGAAGATTGTCAGGACAAACTGAGTCTGGGGAGAGAAAGAAAGAGACAAATGGAGCACATTAATGCAAGGAGGGAAAAAAGCCATTATTGACCAAAATCTCAGTAGTTATTTCCAAAACAAGTCAAAAATACCCTATGCATTTGACAAGTTTATCTTCTCTGTCTTACTAACAGCATAAACCGGAGTTAGCATGCATTCATTCGGGTTGTGGCATTCTGTTGTTTAGGTGTTGTTATTTGATTAGTATTGTTCCATTTTAGCGTGCTAGAGTAACTTATGTAGGCTTGATTCGTAAATACAGTAAGGAACAAAGACCACCTTCTCCCCAGTGAGAGCTCATTGGGGTTTGGCTCTACCATCCCAACAGAGTAGATCTGTATCTCACTGCAAAAGATTTGGGGCCACTGGGTCTACACGCAGATCCTGTGATCCTCTCCCAGATGGGGACTGCCTGACATTTGGCTCCAGTGTAAGGTTTTTTTGGGGTAAAGGCTGCAGGGAAGCCGGGGAGACAGGGAGGAGGACCGGGGCTTAATTATCTTCAATTACTTCTTCTGGAAAAAACAGAGTTTGGGCTTAAGTGCTGCAGAGGGCCTTAGGCAAAATTCATCCTTACATGAAGGCTACCAGATTAGGGAATGTTTATTTAAAAAGGGAAAGACTGTTGTGTTCTGCTCTGCTATTTTGCTGCCCTAACAGCTATGCGTGCAGAGCAGGCAGGGATGGGAAAAGCAGCTGTGACAATAGCCAGGGGAGCAGCCGAAACACCGAGACACTTGCACCCCGTAGTACTCAAACAACCAGGACGAAGAACAGAGCCTAAATCTGGAAGGAAAAAAAACCACCCAAACCACAAAGTAACCTCCCCCCCAAAAAACCCCAATGATTCCCACTGCTACGATACTTAGCCTTCCTTCAGGAAGGAAGAGTGCTAAAAAAATAAGAGATTTTGAGAATCAACAGTCTGAATTGCTGGCAGCAAATGTTATTAATCATCACCAGCAAATGTTATTAAATATATCCACAGCTCTGAAGGAGTGCTAAGGGGGGTGGGGGGAAGATAACAAAAAAGTCTATCTCTAGGCTTCAGTTTCCCCACCTACAAACTGGGGAAGGCAGAAAATCCGTGCACATTTCCTTGTGGCACCCTGACATGTTATACACATTAAATCATAGAATCATAGAATGTGCTGGGTTGGAAGGGACCTTTAAAGGTCACCTAGTCCAACCCCCCTGCAGTAAGCAGGGACATCTTTCACTAGGTCAGATTAAAACCTGGTTCTCGTGCAGTATCACTACAGCATGTGCCACATTGCTTAATTTTGTTGCTCTTTTCACCTCCAGTACACAGCGTTCTGGCTTCATCGCTGTACACACAGGAAACAATACAAATGGGATGCAAGGAGTCCAACACAGAATTACAAGAGAAAAAAAATATGCCCATTTAAAGTGCAGAAGGAGACCAGAAATATTGAACAGTTTTTAATAAACCATTTGCAACTGCATGCAAAAGTGAGACAGAAAAGCCATTGTCCTGCAGGACTAGAATGAAGGGCCTTGTTAGCTGTGGACTGGGTTGCACTTGGTTTCTGGTCTGTCATCTGAACATCGGCCTGAGCAACCGAGTACAGAGAAGAATGCGTTAGCTCAAGCAGGCTTGGGAGACAAGCTTCTCCCTCCTCCCTGACTAGTGAGTCCAAGAAGACCCAGTGCTGCGACTCCCAAATACATCTGGCCACAAAACACGGGGAGGTAGAGAGAGATCCCACTGATCTCAGCACCGATCGGTGTACACCATCAGCCCCCAGCTCCCCATCGCCCCGAAAACAGAGCAAACGGAGGCGCGGGAGCTGGATTTCTAAGGTGATTTAGGCACTAGCCTTCACTCTCCCTTCTTTTACCCCCACCAAAATTTTCTAACTCAGTAAAGACAAGAGGACCCCATCGCCAACAGAAGAGCCTGCTGAAGCGCTGAAGAGCTGATCACTCACCAGCTGCCCCTGAGTGATGTACTTCTTCCACCACAGATAAGGACGCATCGCTGGAACAGCAGACAGTCCGTAGTAGGAGTACATGAGGACGTGGATAAAGCTGTTCAGTGTGGCACCAAAGTAAGCTAAAAAAAGGGCAAAGGAAGAAGAAAATACACTGCATTACCAGGAACATGCCGTTTCATGGAATCTACAAAAACAACAAGTTCAAAATGTTACTATTTAAAATATGATTTTTCTTAGAAGAAAGGCAGAAGATTTTACCCCTACCCCCTGATTTTTTTCCTGCTCACCCACCAGAGTGGCTGAGCTGCTGTGCAGCTGTGCAGTTTATACCAGCATTCTGGTTTTGTTTCCTCGATTTATTCTTTTTCACATCTACATTCCGGCTCCTCAAGGGAACTGAGGGAGCTGATAGAAAGGAGGCACATAAACATGCCCAGCAGTCGATAGCTTCACCCATCTAATTTTAAGCTTATTTCAATTCCTTCCAGGCAGGAGCCTATTTTGTCATTTATAACCAAAAGCAACAGATATCTTCAGAAACTGCAAGTTAGCTGTTTTATTTGTCCTTGTTTACAGCACCTTTAGTCACTAAAGAAACTTTTAGCTTAACACCAAACTGCATAGTACTGTGATGACCAAGCAGAACATAAAGCTTGGAAAGGAAGAAGAGAAAACACATTACTAGAAATAGCACAAAAGTATTTTCAAGACCACACAAACACAAGCTAGAGTCCAAGTATCTGCACTTTTGACTGCTGTATAAACAGGGATTGACTTCCCCGGAGGAGAATGTGGTTCCAGATGCACACTTTTTAGAAGTTCAGCATTACTCACTGTTGTGCTGACAACACGAAACAAATATATGAGTTTCTATGTTGTTTGGCTCAGAAGGCAGACTCCTGAGCAACCCAGCCTCTCGGTCTGCGCTGCCAGTGGTTCACATCCACTGGATCTGAGAAGGTTTCTCTTGGATGAGTGTTCCACAAAGCCAGTATCTATAAGGTGGACATCTGAACCACAGCTAAGCCACGCTAATGCAGTTAGGAAATTAGATGCCGGCTAACAGCAGTGAAATTAAAGCATCAAAGCAAGACAGCCAGAGGTTAGCAGGATTTAGACAAGAGAGATGCGGAAATCTTTCACTTAAGATGTATTCTGTCAAGTTCATCAGTGCTCAGGGGACAAGATTTTAATTGAAATAATTTGTTATAGCTACTGGTATAATGAGATTAGATTAAGAAAGTAACATCTCAAGTGAACTTGACAGATACAAGGACAAGAGTCACTGTTAGCCCTCTTGCAGCTGAAGCAAGCTTCTGGTCCTGACTTGGAAAAGAGTATTGTTTCGTTAGAGGGCCTGCAACCACCACAAAAATGAGAAAACAAGGTTCCTCAGACCTGGACTAGTGAAGCTGATAAATGTCACACTGCCAGGCAAATTCTGCAAACTACATCAGCATGCCTTTTCTAGAGGCTCTGCAGGCAGCCTAATACGCACAACTATCTGCAATAGTTGCAGTTCAGCTTACTGTGGGACACAACAAATCCTGCCGCCGAAGGTACCAGAGACGTTTGGTTTAACCAAAAGAAAACCAAAACAAGGCCCTTGTCACAAGCGTTCCCCACCGTAACCCAGTACTTACAGTGACCACAAGGCACCCAGTTCATAACAAACCACCAAATGTTCAGCATCGTTGCATGGTGGTAGACGTGCAGAACAGTGATCTGATGATTATTTTTCCGCAAAATGAAAAAGAAGGTATCCATGAACTCAATGAGTTTGGAGAAATAGTACCACCAGAGGACACGTATGATCTAGAAAGGAGGAAACAAGTTTCAGAAGCATTGCACGTTGTGGGGGCTTTCAACCCTTTCACTAGCTACGTAATTAAAATCCAGATTCTGTCCTGCACTACTTGGGTTGAAGACACTGCTGAGATCTTCTCTAATGCTTCAGCCTCAGGTGTCTCCGTAGGAGATCAAGGCACGAACCCACAGCTACAGCTGAAAACAGGATGACAAAGACTGTTTTATGAGGCTCTTGCTGTGCACCTGGGGTGTCCTGGGAGAAACAAGAAAATATCTGACCAGAGCTGGTCCTGCAGTGCTCTCTGGAAAAGAGATGTCTGAACAGTGACCAGAAGAAATCATCACCACGCCTCAGAAAGAGAAGGGGAGTCACCACACACACTGGTTGGACACTGAAGACCAAGTCCTTGTTTTTTGACATGGGAACACTTGAAAATTTACAGATAATCACTCACCATAATACCAACCACGAATATATCGTAGATTGACTATTATGTTTGACAATGCCTTGTCTGTTGTATTGTAAAAGGAGGAAAAAAGCATATAGTTTTGAACAAAATCCACATAATCAATACCATTCTGCTCTCCTCTTACATACACGCAGACAACTTGAAACATTATTAGCCGTTAAGTCTTGATTACGTTACCTTCATATCAGCTTCTCCTCCACTGTGCGTATCCTGACAGAAGAAATTGTATCCTCCTTCCCATACTCCCGTCACCAGCTGAGAAGATCAAAGAACAAGGTGTCATTTGGGGAGACGGCAGCACCCTGTGGCACATGCCAACCTCGGCGATGGCTCTGCTGAGACAGCTGGTCTCCAGGGATTCACGGGCACCCGAATCTGGCATGAGGTTCAATTCAAGCTCCAAGCAGGGACTGAATCATAGCGGAGGGAGAACTAACAAATTCTTCCAATTGGGGTGTATCAGGATAAAAACAGGAGGGAGCACCTTATCCCCACTTATCCCACACAGCCTGTGCATTTTCCACAGTCATATTGCAGACAGGTTCTTAAGAAATGTCTTTCCGTCTTGGCTGATGACCTCATTGTTGGAGAAAGTGAACGACCAAAGTAAAATAAATATATTTTTCTTCTGATTATTTTTGGAAAGAAAAAATTATATTTTTCAAGAAATTTTATACACAGAGATATGACTACAATTTTTTCAACCATGTAACAGAGCAAATCTTCAGCTTTGTTATCCTTAACAGCTAGCAACTGATGTTTTACCACATTGTGATTTTTTCAAGACCTTTTTAAATAATTCACTCCTCCTGAGTACATTACATCCTTCCCAGTACAAGTGACTTCCTCTGCAGGATATGCTGTTGCCTGCCTGACTTCCTGGCATAACAAATAACACCTCCAACACGACGGAATTACCCTTAAGAGTAACAACCAGCTATTAGTCACGAGAGGATGATGGGGGGGGGGCTGGCTGAAACCTGTGGAGAAGCAAGAGGCAAGCTGGATGTCCACATCCCACCCTTTCACGGGTGGGAGATGGAGGGGCAGGTTGAGGGTGGGATGGGAGGAGGGAGCGGGTGCAAGGACAGGAGCAAGGCCCTCTTCAATATCCCCACAGGAGGGATCACTGCATGTTGTTTATAAAGATGTTTTTCCTCTTGGGAATAGCATGAGGAGAGGAGTAACAAATTTAGACAATTCCCAAGTGAAACAAAGAATTGTTAGGTACCCCAAAAAAACATTTTAAAGGCAGAAACAGATACCGTGCACAAGAAAGTTCATAGAATCATAGGGTTGGAAGGGACCTCTGGAGATCATCTAGTCCAACCCCCCTGCCAGAGCAGGGTCACCTACAGCAGGTTGCACAGGAACGTGTCCAGGTGGGTTTGGAATGTCCCCAGAGTTGGAGACTCCACCACCTCTCTGGGCAGCCTGTGCCAGGGCTCTGCCACCCTCAAAGGAAAGAAGTTGCTCCTCATGTTTAGGTGGAACTTCCTATGCTCAAGTTTGTGCCCATTACCTCTTGTCCTGTCCCCGGGCACCACTGAAAAGAGCCTGGTCCCATCCTCCTGACAGCCACCCTTTAAGTATTTATAAGTGTTGATAAGATCCCCCCTCAGCCATCTTTCTTCCAGACTGAAGAGACTCAAATCCCTCAGACTTTCTTCATAAGAGAGGTGTTCCAGTCCCCAATCATCTTGGTAGCTCTCTGCTGCACCCTCTCCAGCAGTCCCCTGTCCTTCTTGAACCGGGGAGCCCAGAACTGGATACAGTAAAAGTTGTCCGGTTTTGGCCTTATCTATGCTCGTGCAGGATGAAAAAAAAAAAAAAGCTTTGCAAAGCCATGGTGGAAAGCTCTTTGGACCATAAGTCATTTTAAATGATTGCTTGATTAAAAGACTACAATAACTGGTACGATTAAATGCTGCTCAGAACTGTGAACAGGAAGCTAGTTCTAAAAGGTGCAACGAAGATTATCACTTAAATGATCTACCTTTTCCTAATGTTATTTCTTTCATGCCTCATTTTCCTCCTAAATTAGCTTTTAAAACAGCTAGTCAGCCTAGGTCATTATTTTTGACCTTCTGAGATAGAATTATTGCTACTATTTTGGGGGGGGGGAAGACATGTAGTTATATCACAACATATAGACCTGGAATTATCTTGTGTATTAGAGATAAATCAAACTGCCCTCAGGGCACGGAGGGAAAGCCTGCACGGCTTGGCGAGCGCTCGCCAGTCCCTCAGACAGAAGACCACATTGTGCTGCCATCGTTTTGTCGTTAAGAGCTTACAGATGTTTTCAGGCAGTTCTCAAAGTTCAAGGAAGCATTAGGAATTTGAGGGATAATCACAATGTTTATATTGTGATTAATCCAAATAGCATCCATCACTAAGGCTGTGGTCCATAAACTTCTCCCAAGTAAAGGCTGGCGTAACGAAACCCCCCAAAGAGCCTTCCCTGCAAGAGATACAGGTTCACTACCTAAAGCGTAACACAACCAAAGGTGTCTGGATGGGTCCCACCTCTCTGAAGGGCAAAGGCATCCGCGTGGCTATAGGGAGCTTCAGCTAAACCCGAGTACTCCCTTCTTTCTTGAAGAGCACATAATAATATGCTAGGAGCTGTAATACTCGCACAGCCACAGGGGTTTAAAAAAAGCAAAGCAACACTTGTAGGAAGTGTTAACATATTTTATTGCATAAATAGTTAGTGTAGTTACAAAAATAAAAAATGCATAAAAATAAAAAAATAAACAAAAAGAAAAAAGCCTCCCTTTCCAGGAGGAACCAAATGGTGAAAAGCTGCTGTCGCTGCCCACGAACTGCTGCTGCTGCCCACAAACCTTGCTTGGTGCGACACACAACACGCACCTTTCCCAAGTTAGCCAGATGCTCTCAGACTACACCAGCACAATACTTTCCAGCTCTGGAGAGGCTTCAGAAACAAAACCCTGGTCCCAAGGCTCTGATCAGCAGGGACCAGGCGCACAGCAGCGGGGACATGCCACCTAGAAAGCAATAAACGGAGGTGTCATGAATTGCCATCTCGCGCATTTAAGTCAATGCTCATGCCTGTTGTGGTCCGCTTCCAGGATGGCCAGAGTTTCTAACCCCTCATTACGGCAGGTCTCGACTCGCCCGGCGCTCCTCATCCTCCCAGCGATGGGCTGGTGGGTACTCAGCCACCCCAGCCTTGGGACAACCTCTCCCTGCCCACCGCCCCCGGGAAGTCCTTCATCTTCAGGTTGGCAGGAGCCCAGGCTGGCTAATGGCTAATCTTCTCTCAAGAAATGAGCCTGTCTCCAAAAGGCTGACTATAATAATTTTCACCAGAGTACGCAATTTTTAAATGACACAAAGAGAGACAGCTCCTTCGTAAGCCAATTAAAATGGTACTCAAAGTCAATGTTAAGTCCTTCAGCTCCGGGGAAAACCCTGCGGCTCAAAGTTGCCTTTGCGTCAAGCAACTCTTAACTTCCATCCCCTGCACTGAAACTTTCTTTTCTTATGTCACTTTCATTTTGTAATTCTTTGAAATGCCGTAGCATGCGCTTCTTTTATAAACTCTGCTACCAAAATAAACCAGCACGCTAACACCAGTCTGACTGGGCTGTAGGAGAGGTGTTTACGGGGAGGATTTGGGTTTCTCATTGATAAAACCAAAGTCTGAGACTTGCTGGAGAGGGGCAGATAAGGGACGCAGCTGTCAAGGAGCGAGGGGTTTACGCGCTTCGAAACAGAGACAGATCAGAGTGAAAAGAAGCAGAGGTTCACTTGTCTGATCAAAGAAAGCAAATGCCTGCAGAGATACGAAATTTCATCTTTACATGAATGCAGTCACCTCAGGAGAGCGATAAGGGCTTCGGGCCTGTAGACAAAGCAAGGGGAGAGGACAGAGCAGCCTGTCAGCGAGCTGCCACCCGCTGTGGCACCTCCCCACCGAGTCCCCTCCTTCCCCAAACAAGGCATGGCTCTTGGGATGCTTCTCCTGCAGCATACACACCACCTCCCTTATCTGGAATATCTGAGACTTCCCTAAGGCCAATTCAGTAGGGAATGAATTTTTCAGATGAAGAAAAAAGACAGTAAAGAGATCACTTAAAAGTGAGCCTTCATCACTGACTTCATTTCTCAAATATAAGTCTGCGTGGTCCAGATCGCTTGGCTAGTTTTGCTAACAAACACCCCCAAAATAAAATAGGTCTGCGTGCCGTATAGCTGGGTACCTGGCGCTCTCCCTGCTTTGCCAAATTACCCAGCTGAGACCGGAGCAGAGTGGCACGGGCCCCATCACAGCGTCGCACGACAACTTGACTCGTGATGCCAGCACCGAGCAGTGGCACCAAGCCCGAGAAGCAGGGAGAAGCCACCCCTTGCTGCCCCTGCCCAAGACAGGAGTGCTATTTCCCCTCAAAGTCCAAACACTGTAGATTTATAGAGGATCACAGAATGGTTTAGGTTGGCAAGGACCTTAAAGATCATCTAGTTCCAACCCCCCCTGCCATGGGCAGGGACACCTCCCACTAGACCAGGCTGCTCAAAGCCCCATCCAGCCTGGCCTTGAACACTTCCAGGGATAAACAGGAGCAAAGCCTTGCTGTTTGCCCCTAATGAGCATCCTCTCTTCCTGAAGTATGGGAGTGACAGGTCAGCCTGGAGAAACCTCTCCCGCTCCCCTAGGTCTGCCTTGCCTTTTATATTGTTTGTGACAAGCACAGTCCGCTACTCTCTTCTGCAAGTACCAGAACCCAGTGCAGTCATTAAATGCCCCAATAAATAATTTACAGTAAGTACACAGAGAAACTACTATCTTAGGAATTCCAAATAAGAGGTGTAAGATATCTAGCAATTTTAAAATCAATTATGTATTACATCAGTAGACCAAATGGTGCAAGTACACAATAATTAGAATTATACAAATCCTACAATGCAAAATTTTTTTCCCCGCGTTATTGCATACAAACATTCAGATGTAAAGGTCAGAAAACCAAGCAGGTCACCTGTCTCATCCTAGCTGGGAGGATGCCTCACTTAAACATCTTGTTTTGGTCATTTAAGTACTATTTAAACTGAGCTGTGGTGCTATGAATCATGACCTGAACCACCACAGCTATTACACGGGAAAAACTCCAAAGCAGGGTTTCAGGTGTATTGTACACAAGCTATTAAAGCAGCTTATTTTTAGACAGTTACTAAACAAGCTTGTAAGTGACGATGTTTTATGACTTTCCTCAAACTAGGACTGAGAAAAAGTTCAATCCAGCTGAAACCCAAAGTGACAACAAGGACGAAAACAGGGAGTTACATCTCTTTTTTGAAGGCTGCTGTGCAGCATTTTATCTGAAAAGCGAGTACGTGTACTATGAAGTGCTACTGATGTATGGCTAATCCTTCAAAGCCAAATTTCCACAGCTGACATGGATCCGAGCCTGCTTTTTAGCACTACAGCTAGAGGAGGACGTACCTGGAGGTGCGGGAAGCTGATTTTTCCCCCCGTCCCTTCGTCTCTCTCTCCCTGCAAACATGGAGCAGCAGGGCGTCATGTCAGCCCAGCTCTCTGCCTGGCAGCATTTTTATGGGATTTTTGCTGCATTTTTTATGGGATTTTTGGAGCATTTTATGGGATTTTTGCAGCGTTGTTGCTGCAGCATCGCTTGCCCTCACGTCTAGCTTGTAAGTGCTGTCAAACACATTGCGTCGCAGCTATCGTGAGTTTAAGAGTCTTCATAACGCTGTAGCTTCGTGTATTCCCATTTATAAAGAGAAGGTATATTTACAGCAGTACCAATGAACACTTCCACACAGGTAACTCAACATTAACAGCAATATTCACTTTGATGTAAAGTGTTTCACTATATAGGAAGGAGGAGCTCTAATATTCACTGTATTTTAGTTGTCTCATTCCTTCACAACATAGAAGTTATTCAGCTGGTTACAAGTATGAGGACTTCTTCAGGATACAGTAAATAGTCCTTTCTTGGTAACCACTTCATTTTTAGCAAGAAAAAGACACTTATAAGACCAACAGTTCAGATCTTTTCTGTTGTTTAAATATATCAGCAGGTTTTGTAACATGGCAGAATGTTCCCATAATTTTCTTTTGGAAACTATGAATATTATTCCAAGTATTCAAGGAAAAAAGACTGCTATCCTGAGAGTTTTATTCCACACATAGTACAACTGAAGAAAAGTCTGCACTTGTAAACCCTCAGTAACATAACTGCAGGTTAAAACAATAGATTATTATATAATTATAAATAATTTCTGCATAAAATAATGCAGATGTTGCACATGAAGTCCACAGCAACACTACTTTTAGATAAATTAAACAGATCAACACACAAATTTTTCTGGATTATAACATCCTGACAGGGAGGTTAGAAATGTAAGCACATCAAGAATACACGTTGTTCCAAGTATGTACTGAAACCAAAACTGCTCCCCCCAAAAAATTAAGCGTCGAAGTTCTTAATAAACCAACTCATTTTTGACTGGACAATTCACTACACAAGAGAAATAACTTTAAATTTAAATCACTTCCTATCTAAACACTCACCTTGTAAAACACTATAGAATTAACTACAAAATTAAAGGAAATTTATGGCTTGCATAGACTTCTAAGCAAATGCCAAAAAAAAAAGAAAAGAAAAGAGATTAATAGTTGTAGCTCTAGCTTGTAATCACAAGTTGAAAATTATATCTCTCTTTACTGAAAGGAGAAACACTTTTTAAAAGTAAGCCAGACTATTCTGTACATTAAAGCCACACACTTCATCATTTTCTGACCACACTCTTATTTACACTTCCGCAGTCCTTCATTTTAACTTCAAGAAAAAAACCATAGAATTCTGAGTAAAAGCAGCTAAAGTACTCTCTGGGAAGCGGAAAACTTTGTACTGCCTAAATCTTTGTTTTGTTAGGAAAGAAAATAAGTCCACAGAAAAGTCCAATACAGTTTGAAATATATTTGTATGATCAGATCTTAACTTCCAAGAAACAGATGAATCACAGCAGCGTTGATTCAATTGTTTCAGCAAGAGGACATAAGAGAAGCTATTGCAAGCTTACAGAAACAGATGTGAAGAGTGAGTGCATGATTAAACACATTTAAATAAAACATGTTTTGCACTCCAAAATCAAGCCGTACAATCTTTGTACAATCCACCAGCAGAATCACATTGAGCGTGACTTCTAGGCAAGGCGGAGTCACCGGAGGAGTAACAAGGTTCACACTGAAAGATCAGGTCTTCCCTTGCCCTGATCGAGGGAAGAGCGTTTGAAGCATCCCTAACCAAGGTCAGCACAGGCGTTTAAGGCAAGGTTTCGCTCGTACCATCCTTAGAGGTAACATGACAACTATGGTTTTCTCCCCTGAAAAGCGACATTGAAGAAACGGCTGCAGCATTTCTGCAGATGTTTCCCCAGGTCTGGGAGGGACTCTCCTCAGAGACCATTTTCAACATAAGCCAGTATGATTAAAAGAGATACTGCAAAATAACCCCAACCCATCCCCTCTTCTCCTACCTCATAGAACATATAGAGAGAAAGCAGCGTAAGTCCAAGGTTGTAGACCACTAGAATACCCCTGCACGAGAACGGCTGCTTGTTCTGCATGTACTTTGGTCCTAGCCATACGATTAGCAAGTACAAGACTGAGAAGATAAAGGTAGGTGTATAGTTCTCCAGAAGAAGCCATCCTTTTACTCTGGGATCTGAAACAAACAAAAACATACAAACACTTAGATTTTTGTAAGGGGAAGAGTTCAATGCATCCAGAAAAAGCGGTACCCAAAATGCTTCTAGTGCCAGAATACCGGAGAAAGACGAAGGAAGAACAGCAAGCCCTTCTATTAAAGGCCACACTGCTAATTACAAACAACCTTTGCAAAACCCAAGGTTTTAGTTATACAGTCGTTAAAGAGAGCAGAAATAATTCTCTTCCTAAGGCAAAAATATTCTTAAATCATTATGGCCATATTTTTTTAATACTTACTACCATTCAGAATCATCATCTATCTTGAATACCACATATGAGCTTAAATTATAAAGAAAATCTTTAACGACCCTCTCCCCCTTATTGTCTCAAACCAACCTTTCCGGATAGTACACACCGTAAAATCTTTAACGACCCTCTCCCCCTTATTGTCTCAAACCAACCTTTCCGGATAGTACACACCGTATCTCCTCATGCAGACAGCAAAGCTAAGAGCGAAGCAGATACCACTGTGCTTATCGGTGGATGATCCTGGTAATTATTTCCTAATCAATAGTCACCCAATTAGGCTTACATATGTGCTACTCAAAAGGATTGAATTTTGGAGTCCTCGTATGGGCAATGAGACACAGAGTGGTCAGGTCAGTCTGACTAACCAGTCCGGTTCGCAACACGTCAAAAAACACATAAACCACCCCGAATGAGAGGATTTCAGGGGAACAGTTGGGACAAGTGCACGATCCTTCTGAACCACAACTGTGTTGTCCATCCCCAGCAACAGCACGGTACTTCACCTGGACTATTGCTGGCATTCACAGCCCTGACTTAATTTCAAAGGAGCCATATGTGGATCCTGAGTGTAAGAAATGAGGCCTTAAAACGTAGGTTGGGAAGCAGTTAAGAAAGCTGGGGAATTGTTTGGATTTGCCACCTATATGCTTCATTATTTTTGAGACACGTCAAATACAGACCATATGCCAGCACATGTAATATGTTGTATCAGAACATCCAGGCTCATTTAAATGGGCTTAGTACCAAGAGCCGGGCAACAAGGGCACTGAGCTCCTAAAAGCCAACAGAAAGCACACTTTGAAGTATCAGCAGCTTCTTCCACCTCCTGCGGACTTTGTCTTGCAAGGACGCAGCACCACCAGTGGAGTTTCACCGGGACAAAAAAAAAAGAGGTAGAAAAGACGCTACAGAAGCCACCAGAGGAAGAAAGCGCATGCCACCGAGCAGCATTGCTACGCACGCTCCATGTGGGATGCTGACCAAGAGCTGGCAATGTGCGCTTGCTGCCCAGAAAGCCAACTGCATCCTGGTCCGCATCAAAAGAACTGTGGCCAGCAGATCCAGAGAGGTGATTCTGCCCCTCTGCTCTGCTCTGGTGAGACCCCACCTGGAGTACTGTGTCCAGCTCTGGAGCCCTCAGCACAAGAAGGACATGGACCTGTTGGAGCAGATCCAGAGGAGAGCCACAAAGATGATCAAAAGGCTGGAGCACCTCTGCTAAGAGGACAGGCTGAGAGAGTTGGGGTTGTTCAGCCTGGAGAAGGCTCTGAGGAGACCTTATAGCAGCCTTACAGTACCTAAAGGGGGCCTACAGGAAGGATGGGGAGGGACTCTTTATCAGGAAGTGGAGCAATAGGACAAGGGGTAACAGTTTTAAACTGAAAGAGGGAAGATTTAGATTAGATATTAGGAAGAAATTCTTTACTGTGAGGGTGGTGAGACACTGGAACAGGTTGCCCAGAGAAGCTGTGGATGCCTCATCCCTGGAAGTGTTCAAGGCCAGGCTGGATGGGGCTTTGAGCAGCCTGGTCTAGCGGGAGGTGTCCCTGCCCATGGCAGGGGGCTGGAACGAGATGATCTTTAAGGTCCCTTCAAACCCAAACCATTCTATGATTTAATCCCCCCTGGTCAGGATCAGGTGGAACAGGGCCATCCCTACCCTAGCTGGAAGTCCTCACCAGGAGGCCACCGCCTGTCCCAGTCCCACTGCCTCTCCCTTCCTCACGCTGACCAGGATTGCTGTTCTCCACCTGTAGACTTTTTCCCAGTGAAAAACCTACCAAAACCATTGTTTCTTCAAAAAGAATGGTTTCAAAGAAGCAATGGTTCCCAAAAACTACAAATATTTCAGTGAAAAATTCCTTAGCAGCTCTAGTTATAAGGGCAAGAGTATTTTTATGAAATCAAATGCAAATTTTAAAAAGATATTTTAAAATAAAAGCTATTAAAAAAAAAAGCAGCAAAGATCTGAGTGAGATAAGTTGTTCACTAAGACTAGCAACACGAGGTTAACTGATGGCAAGAAGAATAGCACGTATGACTGTCAGAGCTGAAAAATTAGCATCTCTTCAGGTCAGAAGATCAGAAGCATTGAACAGACTTTTTTGTTTATTGCCAAATCGTATATGGTGGTATTTTGCAGATACTAAAGAAAGTAGACACCTGTCAACGTCAGGATGTTAGAAGGAAGCTGTTTCTTATGCTCTAGTATCGGTACTTTAATATCAGTTTTATTTATGTATTTAACTTTTTACAAATCTTACCTCTGGGTCCAAGCCAAACATCAAGGTAGCTATTGATTGTTTTATCCAGAAGTTCCATTCTACAGCCTACTGAAATGGAAAGAAGAGGAGAAAGTTAGTTATTTAGCTCACGAAAATAGTTTAGTGATCTGAATACATCTGTTAGGGTTAACGAAGAAAATATTAATATGCAAAAATTGCAGCAGACATACTGGAAATTACCAGCATATATAAAGTACGTAAAGCTTATTCTAGTCTCAGAGAGCCACTGGTATAAGAGCAGGATTTCCCACTGAAGTATTTAATCATAGATCTAGATACACAGAAGCTTAAAATAATGAGTTCAGGTTAACCTGAGGTTCTTCTAATTCTGCATTTTGTAAGTGCAAACAGAGGACGTCATCTTGCAAGATCCCTCTGCAAGGAGGCGGAGGAGGAAGAGGAAGACTGGACCTTGAGAAAGCCATCAACATTGAAATTCTCAAAGAAATACTACGAAGCTCTTTTAACAAACAGCTGGCAACACTAGCTGGGGAGGAGGAGGGAGGGACAAAAAAGCGAAAACTGGCTCTGCTGTCACTTTCGCAGGTAGGTGACTGATTACAGCTCTGATTAAAAGCCCATAAACCCAAGAGATCAACAGCCACCAAATGACAGAGAGGGCTGCAGACACAAGAGAGGAAACACTGACGTTTGTGGCATGAGTATCTCCAGCTCCGGAAACTGCTTACTGGTAAGACAGGGGACCAGATAAAACTCATCCAACCTCAGTAGAGCGATTCAAATATCTGTCAGCTCCGCACACGGCCAGTATCTATCTATTGGTAGCACCTGGTATATACACTGCGGTACGTAAGTCGCCGTACCTCCCTAAGGTTGAAGCAGGAAAGAAGTAGCAACACTTTGCATGAGCAGGGACAACCGTACACGAAGCTGTTCTCAAGAGAAGAGGAAGTCATTTTCTTCTTGATTAAGAAAATAACAACCAACCGACCAACCAAAAAAAAAAAAAAATCCTTCCAGTTTCCTCTTTTCTATCCAAAACTGCACTGAACTTTCACTAAAATAATTATATCCATTTTTAATAGCATAGTTTTTACTTCTTGGTGTTACTCCTCTCCCCCGAAGCACTAATGTTAACAGCCATTTTTAGTTATGGGGAAATAATGTAAGCAACACATAAGCTGTCAACATACCCACACCACAAACCCGAACAATCACACAAGTTTACATATAGTTGCTAACAACAAAAAAGTTCATCTCTGTTTTTTTCAGTGGTAGCTAAAGAAACATCTCTCTTCCACCTGTGAAAACCCTCCCTTGAGGGGATTTCTGATTTACGCAAGTAACACGAATAGTGGGACCTCTGGTTTTAGTCAGCTGGGACTGACACCTCCATTTCTTTCGAGTCCACCAAGAAAAGCCAAGCAGGATACAAGCGATGTCCTCTCCCTGGTCCAAAGCGGGACCGGGAGCTGCCTGGCCCCTGCAGGGGCTTCGACTTCCCATGGGACCAAGAAAATACAACGGGCTTGGATACGTGCATTTCCATGTTGAGGGCTTCTATAGAAGTCCATATCTCTTCCACCCTGGGGCTCCAGGCCAGAGACTGATGCCCTCCCCGAGGATTCCTGGCTGCATCCCCAACCCATCGTTTCCCGCAGGGCTCTCGGGGACACGGGCAGAAGACGGCTTTACCCTCCGCCTGCATCAAGCCTTTGTACCGCTTTGAACTACACAAAGGCACAGAAACTTCCCTGGAATCTGGTCACTAGGCACAAAAAAAAAAGAGCTTGTCTAAAATAACTAGGAGTGTTAAAAGTCTTTCGCAGTCCTGATTCATACGGGTTTTATTTTCCGACTGAAGAAGCCCAGCCCAATAAGTACACACTTCACAAGAAGGTGCGTTTTGGGGATTAAGTCACCCCACCAGCTATGACACATAAAACCGTTGAGTGCTCGCGTGAACAGCCACAGCACTGGCACGCTGGTGTCCTAGGAATAAGGAAATCTAACAGAGAAGCCTATGCCGTGCTACCAGAACCATCAACATCAATCAGGAAGACTGTGAGAAACGAGTAGATAATTTCCAAGGAGAAGAAAGAAAGTTATCCGGAGCAAGCTCTTCTTTTTTTTTTTAATCTGTCAGCTATTAAATATTTCCAGGAAAAGCACTCCCCAGTGGATAATTCATTTTGTTGCTTGAAATCCCCACTTACTCAATTTGTCTGTCGCTCCTTTGATCCAGCACCGATTGATTTAGTTACGCAGCACTGCATCATCCAACAACCCAGCATCTGCGCCTGACCTCGACTCCCCTTTTTGCAGAGGAAGGCTTCAGATGGGAGAGTTTGTTTCAAAAACAAAGGTTTGTATACAAAAAAATCTACCAAAAAAGCTCAATTCATAACTGACTTGCTATATACTGCTGTTTGCTGGACACTGAAAATGCAGATATGTAAATGAAACAACTAAGAAAGTAGAAACAAACTTTGCTACAGCAAAGACAGCAAGAAATGAAACGCCATGTTCAACCCTTCCATAAAACTGGAAGAAAAACCTCATTCCCCAGGAGGAGGAGGCTTTCTGCAGAGGTCTCAGCTCTTTTGGGTTGCTACCCCAAAGCAGCTTTTTGTGCCAGTGTTATCAGACAGCAGATTGTAAAAGGCACAGCGAAGGAAGAACTACTCCCGGTGTCGATTTCCAGAATCGTCAGAAAAAGAAATTGTTTCAAAAGGAACTCATTTGTGTAACAGAAAAACAGAGGGAAACAATCTGCTTTTGTTCCAGAGGGGGTCATGTGAAAACGCATCAAGTCCCCTGCCAACAGCCACACAACATTAAATACTGCTTCAACGGCAGCAACTACAAGGGTTCTTTTTTAATTTGAATAGTTTCCCAATTCAGAGGAACATCGACTCCCAGAAAAATTAAACCAGTGGCCATTTGAAACACTGCAATGGGCATGTTTCCTAATACTGAAAGTAAGCAAATTCTGCAGCTGACCACATACACGAGCAGAGCACTAGCAACGCTCCTTTACCTAGAAGATATCCCACAGCAAGGCACACTATTCATGGAATCATAGAATGGTTTGGGTTGGAAGGGACCTTTAAAGGTCATCTAGTGCAACCCCCCTGCAGTGAGCAGGGACACCTTCAACTAGATCAGGTTGCTCAGAGCCCCGTCCAACCTGACCTTCAATGTTTCCAGGGATGGGGCATCTCCCACCTCTCCGGGCAAGCTCTTCCAGTGTTTCACCACTCTCACTATAAAACATTTCTTCCTTATATCTTGTCTAAATCTACCCTCTTTTAGTTTAAAACCATTGCCCCTTGTCTTTTTACAACAGGCCCTGCTAAAATGTTTGTTTCCATCTTTCCTGTATGCCCCCTTTTAATCTTGGCCCTTGGAAGGCCACAATAAGGTCTCCTCCAGGCTGAACAACCCCAGCTCTCTCAGCCTGTCTTTGTAGGAGAGGTGCTCCAGCCCTCTGATCATTTTTGGACCTCTTCTGGACCCACTCCATCAGGTCCATGTCTTTCCTGTGCTGAGGGCTCCAGAGCTGGACACAGTACTCCAGGTGGGGTCTCACCAGAGCAGAGTAGAGGGGCAGAATCACCTCTCTGGATCTGCTGGCCACGCTTCTTTTGATGCAGCCCAGGATGCAGTTGGCCTTCTGGGCTATGAGCACACATCGTTGGCTCATGTCCAGCTTTTCATCCACCAGTACCCCCAAGTCCTTCTCAGCAGGGCTGCTCTCAGTGCCTTCACCCCCCAGCTTGTATTGAGATCAGGGGTTGCCCCAACCCAGGAGGGTCCGACTGACCCAGGACCCTGCACCTGGCCTTCTTGAACCTCATAAGGTTGACAGAGGCCCACTTCTTGACCCTGTCCAGGTCCCTCTGGATGGCATCCCATCCCTCAGGCGTGTCAACCACGCCACTCAGCTTGGTGTCTTCCACAAATTTGCTGAGGGTGCACTCAATCCCACTGTCTTTATCACTGATTTTAATGTTGTTTTTTAAGTTTCTTCTTGGAGTAACTTCAGGTTCCAGGCACAAGGATAAGGTAAGAAAATATAAAGATTTGCCCCCTGTCCCATGCCACCCTTTTTAAGCAAACCAAACAGCAGCAACAAAACATATCGGGCTGAAAGCTCAAAGCACTGGGAGCCTACTCCCTCACTGCAGGATCCCCCAGCTTGAGAACTCCCTGAAACAACAGATCCCAGTTTTCACATTTGAGTCGCTGAACTTGAGTTCCAAAAAAATCCCCAAAATAGGCATCTAAATAATCGTGCTGGCTTCTGAGAGCAACACGCTGTCAGGCCTGGCTGCTCAGCCTTCTTGGAAAACAGCCACTTTGCCCATTCTTAAATTAGGACTTCAAAGCCTAATTTTAGGCACTCGATTTTGGAAATCTTGAATTGTGTTTTCTCGTTAAAGTGATGTTTCCCAGTCCCTGCCACTGCAGAGGTGACTCCTCTTTTCCCCCCTCCAGAAGTACAAACTACCCCTCCTCCAAAAACACAGCGATCACGCTGTGCTTGCTTTCGTAAATGTCCTGGAATTGAAAATGTTCAGCTGCTGAGAACTGGAAGACGGCACCAATAATCAAAGCTGTCAACCATTTTCTGTCCATTTTCCAAAGCTGCCCAGTTTCTCCTTTCTATTCCCAAAGCCTTAACTGCCCCTTGCCTGTATTCCCTTTGCCTTTCAGCTTGCTGCCAACCCCAGATTCCCTTTTTTTTTTTTTTCCCTTTTTGAATAGCCTCTTAGGTCCCAAGCATGTTTAACATCAGCGATAAAAAGGAATTTAGAATAAATTATAGTCCATTATTGATCTGAAAGCGCAACTACATTTATTTCATGGGAAACCAGCTGAAGTGTGAGCGCTGTGGATTTTGCACTTTAGTTTTGTCAAAATGCAAGAAACCATTTTTAAACTTTATTTTGCAACTCTATCTCTAGCAAAGCGATGCAGCTATTTGGCCCACCTTGAGTCAGTGGCAGACCCTCCGACCTGCTGCTGGCTCCCCGGGACCCACAGGGCTCGGCTTTCACCCTCACCACCAGCACCAGCATAAGGAAGTTTAGAAATAAATGATTTGTATAAAACTCGGGGAAGAGTGAAAAATGCAGGACGAAGGAGAGGAACTAGTCTCAAACAGTTTAACCTCAGCAGTATTTCAAAACACTTGAAAACGCAGGGGGTTAAGGAAGACTTTGGCCAGTTAACTAGAGGGATGATTTCATGTCCTTACTTTTCCCATCATTCTACCCCCTCAAATCCTTGAGTAATGACTGCCTTCATACACAAACACAATCGTGGTATTTAAAGTGTTTTACAGAACCAGTACAAGAAAGGATGCTGCAAAACGGAATAACTAATTGTGCTCAATACCCAATTCCTCATTAAACCAGGATCTAATCATCTTCAGATAGATGACTTAAGACAAATCGTAGGTCCTCGCAGTTTGAGTCGCATTTTCAGCGGATCTAAACCAGCTTGAATTAGGATCTGAGCATCCTAGGATGAGAACATTCACATGTGTTTCATCCCCTCACAGGCAACAGCTTTTGCTGCACCACAGGGTAACTTCAGCCAGAGGGAAAACACCAAGAGTGGCAGCCAAGCAGGAAGACCAAGTTGGGAGCAACCACACAAACGCACCCCTGGAAACACTAAGAATCGCAGGAAAATGGTACACCACCGCCTCTCCATCCCAGAAGGATGCATCCAGCTACAAATAAGGATCTCTCGTGCTGCAAAGCCCCCCTTAGGAGCAGATCTGGCATCCCTCAGTGCTACAATAAAATGCTTTTTTGCAATAGGATGCATTTTCCTGGAATAAAATGTTGGAGGGGGTACCCTGTGCCCAGTCACTGTGCCCATGCCCCAGCAGCGTGATACTGGAAACCTCCTGGCCCCTGCCAGCTTATAGCGCAGTGCTGTTAAGAGTTATAAAGTGCAAATTGCAAAAGTATTCATGGAAATAAAATGGGGAGGAAGAGAAGGCAAAGCACGCAGGTTTATTCAACTGCTGTGTTTGTAATAGCACGCAACTATAAAACATGCAAGGACACTGCACAGACAACTCCTGGCTAGGGGTTAAAGAACTGGGTTTGTGTTTTGGTTTTTTTGTTGTTTGTTTTTTTTTTTTTTTTAATGGGAAAGAAACAGAAGAGAGGATCTGTAGCAAACTAGGTTAGATGGAAACAGGGAGAATATGTACCAGGCACAAGAGCTACAAGTTGACTTTTTCAGTTAGGAAAGCCAAAGCACAGCATTTGCCATACTGCTTTGCTCCAAAGCCCTCCTCCGCAAGCGATGTGTGAGTGTTTATTACAACTACTGTTTTAAACTGAAGCTCCCTTTTTTTTCCAAAAGCTGCGCCAGTATTGCAATTGGGAAAGCGCTGCTAGCTGTACCTCACAATGGCAAACTAGCCAGAAGAAGCCTGGGAAATTAAAGAGAGAACCCTGAGGACATGAAGAAGTCAAAAGCTAAGTGCAGAAGGCCATAAGGACTTCAGTTTTCATTGCGAGTCTCCCTTCTCTCATTCAAGTACCACCTGCAAGAAAGTCTGAAAAACTCCTCCCCTTTAATAAAGGGACTCCTCCAATCCCTGTGCACTTCACTCAAACCAACTTTTTACCTCCACGAGAGAAAAACAAAGGTACGGTCCCCAAAGCCTATTTTAATGAGCCTTCTTGGTCAAAGGCTGCATTTTCTAACAATAGAACCGATAAGACCACAGCCAACAGGTCCAAAGGGCTGAAGCCCAGTCTTGCGTGACCACTACCAGCAGCAGAGTTCAAGAGAACTGTGTAGCTTCAAGACAGTAAGCTTCAATTTACTTTTTTTATTATTTTTTTTAATGCCCACATCTCCTAATTGCATATTAAAATTTAAAAAGCAAGAAGTAGTAAAAAAAAAAAGTTACAAGCAGGGCCGTCCTCCCACGTGAACCCTGGTTTCCTCCAACACCCCGCAGCAGCGGCACCAAGTCCGAGCACCGAGAGAGCATCCCACACCAGCCAAAATGCTGCTGCACCCAGCTCCGAACCCAGGGCACATCTCAAGAATAAAGCCGAAAGTGCAGGACAGGCCCATTAATTCTTGGTTATCTTCTTTGCATTTATTAGCTTGACATACGAAAGCTTGCTATCTGACCCATAAAAGCACCTGCAATTCTCCTGCCCGTGTGAAACCCCGTACAAAGCAAGAAATCGCTGTGCGCACTCATCCAGTAAACAAGGTTTAGCTGTAAAAAGGTTATCTGGGGTTCACATGCTGACTAGATACAGCGCTCCAATAAAAAGCTGAGAAATTAGAGGAAGAAAGCCGAGGGTGAGAGTCAGGAAGGTAATGCTATGCCGTGCAACACTGGCTAGAAGAGGGATAAGAGCGCACACAAAACCTGGACTGAGATGCCCTGCTAAGATGCATAGCTGCAACCCCTGTGCTGAGATGGGTAAACGATACCTTTTGGAGGACCACTTGTGTTTGGGAAAAGAGATCGCACTGAAAATGCACACAAACAAGTCACCCTTAGGCAAGTTACAGTATGTTAAGTATTTATTTGTGTGCTTACTTCTATTTCCAGTGAGCACAGGGCACTACCTGAAGTGCTACGGGAGCAGCAAAGTTCCCTGGTGGGCCCCGACACATAAAAAATTACATTTAATACACTGAATTAGTTATATTCCTCAATAAAAATGAAGTGAATTTCTATACTTTTTACCTACAGGAAAAAAAGACGCATACTGATGCCGTAAATGCACACCACAGCTTGCCTTGCTGCTGTTTCTTCATGCAGCCAGCCATGCTACAAGAAGTCAATCTTAAAACTTTTCTATTTTCCTGCTGTACCCCCATGAGACAGGAGTTAAACCTGTAGGGCTGCAGCTGCACCGATACTTGGTGCCTCCGTTTTGAGATGCTAAACATCACGCCAGACAGTACAGCCACACGTAGTGAACAGCACTAACAAAAAAAAGTCAGGCAACTACAATGACAGCTAGCTTTAAATAGAAGAAAGTAACAAAAATGTTCCTTTTCCCACCATTTTGAGAATTAAGAGAAAAGAAGAAAAAAACGTAACCTCGGGTACAACTGTTATGCCGTGGCATCGTGCTGCTCAGGACGAAACCCTGCTGCTCGGTGCTCTGTTACACCCCCCGCCTTCCGAACAGTACAAAAATAATAGGATCATCATTCAGAAAAGCAACCGCCTTTGAAGATCTAATCTCCTTTCCAAAGGATAAAGGAGTTAACGCTACGTAAGGCAAGATTTTGACCTTGTTTTCTTCCTGCCCAGGACTGGCAAGCAGTACTGGGAGCAAGGACTACATGTCCTCGTAACGGGGCAGAAGATGCTGAGACAGGAGATTTTTTTTTACAGACGCATCAGTCGGATCGTTCCCCGCCATTTCCCTTCTTGTACAACGCTTAGCACATCTGTGAACGAAGCGCTGCCATACCCACGCAGCCAGCTGATGGCATTTCTGTTACAGAAGCTCAGGGGCTGAAAAGTCTGGTGGGTCCCGAGGAGCTGAAGGTCCTTGCCTGCACCAGACCTGTGCCCACCCAACTGCTGCCGAGAATCAGCAGGTTTCCAAAGCACCAAATCATTGGTGTAACAAGGGCCACCAAAAAAAAAAGATGACCGACTCCTGGAGTAGTTAGAAAAGAAAGCATTTCTACCTGTACATTTCCTTGGTTTGATGTTGTCAGTGCTTTCCTAAATATCACCTCATCAGAAGACCCCGCTCCAGGATGCAAGTACTGCAGATTCTTGTATTTTATTCTTTGTTTTAAGAGCAGAAAGAACGACAAACAAACCAACCAATTAAAAGGAAATATTGTAGTGATAAAGCCTGGTGCGATCTTATCACTGACTCTTTCTGTGAGCTTTAAATAGACTACTGGAGAAAGAAAACCCCACACTCTCCACACATCTGGCAACTGCCGAGATGTTTTCTACAAACTCATAATATAAAAAAATTCAGGCACTTGCAGAAGCCAGGTAGGGAATTCCAGCAAAGTCAGTCCGCTCTTTTCTTTCAATAAAAGGCAACAAATTCCTGATGCCATGGAAATCCCACCGCCTTTAAAACCTGTTCCAGCAAAGAACATAGCTAGATTGAATCCTCAGCTTCAGTGCCGAGGTGCAGAAGGTTTTACTGCATTTGCTTCATACTTTCAAAAGCATCAGAGTAAAGGCAGGGTCAGTACTGTTAATTCGGTATAATACACCTGTTTCAGATACAGGGACAAACAAATACCCGCTTAGGCAGCAGCAGAAGTGTCCTCCCTGCCCTGCAGCCACCCTGTCCTCCTCAGGACGGCGGTCCCCTGGAGAAGAGGGTACCAGATACGCCTCCTCTGCCTCGCCGCTTGTGCAAAGTCTCCCTCAAACAACACCTTCAGCAACTTACTTGTTCCTAAAGATGAGAAGCTCCCTCCACGCAGGCATTTTTCCTGCTCACACCTGTTACAGCTCGCGCCCACCGGTAACCCTCAGGCTGACAGCCACCGCATCGCCTTACCCTCACTCCAGCGTCTCCATTCAGCCAGGTCCATAGCTATAAGACAATACCAGGGTGGGTGGGGTGACCAGAAGCAACCAAGAACAGCTTTTGATGCTGCTGCAAGGGGTGCTTTCATTCCTTCCCTACCCTCCGTCCTGCCTGGGTGAAGGAAGCAGGAGGAGATTGAGGTAGTCCCCGAAAAGCACCAAAGCAAGAAGATCAGCTTTCAGCCAGGTCCACACCAGCACCAGATTTACTACAGGAGAAGAACCAGCACAAGGTAGGTACGTGGGGGTGACCAAGAGGTCTAACCTGACTGAAGCTGAGCAAAGCCATCGTATTGCACCTGGCAAGAAATCAAGGCCATAGCAAAAAGAAAGGTAAATAAAACAGATAGGCAAAAAGAAAGATGCAGAGTTTTTAAAGAGGAATTCTAAGACGCTAGTAAGAGAAGGCCAAAATAAAAGGCATTGCACAGGCATCATTTTACATACAGGAATGGTTCTAGTGAAAAGTGCAAGAATTGCAGGAAAAAGGTCATACAAGATATGTTAATGTCATGCAGATTTAACTTAAATATATTCTTAAATATAATCCTAACAGCATGAACTGACAGGTAATTGCACAGTAAAAAGCAAACAACAAAAAGCCACCTGAAATACAAGAGAGACAGATTTTAAGATGCATTGCTATGTTTGTGTCTTGAGAACTGCAGGGCTAAGGATGGTCTCAAGGCAGGTCAGATGTGAGAGAGCAGGACTCAAAGGGGAAGGGGAGAACATGAACCATCGAGAGACCCAAGAGAGGGAGACCAACGACAGATTTATCAAAAAAAAAAAAAAAAAAAGGCAACTTGAATGCTTTACTCAATCTAAACACAGCAAAAGTATTCCAATAGAAATAGAGCTAATGAAAAGAAATACACAGGAAAAGCTAAATAGACAGCGAATATGACCAAAACCACTCACTACACACTGCTCAGCCTGCAGCTGAGGATCTTGAAGACAGAGGGGAAGTATCCCTTCTAATTCTCCGCCTTAAGGCATGATATACTCTAAGAAATGACAATCAACAACCTTTGTAGTGATTTGGGACACACCTTGAGTGCAGTAGCCTAAGACAGAATTTCAACGGGAAGTTTGATTTTCTGACAATACCAAACATTTTTTTACCTGATGCCCAAAGCTTATAATTAAATTCATTATATGAGAAAAGCACATTGCTAGATAATTAGAAGGTGACTTACACATGGAAAAGAAAACTTTCTCCTTTACTATGCGGCTTGCAGCAAAGTGAAAACCTAACTTACAGTGTATTTTATAAGTGCTCATGTTTTGCCAGAAGTGAAAGAAGGAAAGAATTAAGCTGTGTTTCATCAGTCCCACTTGTAAAGCAACTCTTTAAACTCTGGGCAAAAGACAAGCTCTTTAGCCTCTATCGTAAAACTCTGTGCGTATCTATTATACGGATGGCAATATATTAAAAGTTGCTCAGCACGTAAACCCAAACCTTTACATTCTGAGTGTACCTGTTTCATATATGTTTTGTACAGACCGTGTAGGATACAGAATGACGCTTCAGGCAAGGAAATTGCTTATTCATGTTGGCAGCTCTCTGAAAGTTTCCCCCTCCGGAATCTCGCCACCACCACCACAGCTCTATTTTTACTGCATGCTAAAAGCAAAACACGCTTTTGTGCAAAGAACTCTTTCGTGAACTAGTTTTTTAAATATCAAAAGACAATTGCAGCGGTTGGAGGCTATTTTTCCACAATGTTTTTATCTCCCTGGAATGCAAGTCCTCCACACAGATGTGTCGTCTCTAAGGTAAACAGCAGCAAAGGGGCTCTTCATTTAAATAGACCCGTTACTCTGGGCCAGGGAACCTAATGCTGGAGTTCATGGCCTCACGCGGGAACTGGTAGGTGGTGGAGGAACAGAGGAAGGGGAAAAAAAATAAATAAACCAGATTTGGTTAACGTCCTGCTCTCACATTAATGCCTGACAGCTTAGGTGGGAATTTGGCAGGGGTCTCGGCAGAGCGATGCTGCTGTAAGGAGGGACATTTGGGAGCCGCCAATGGCTGATTAGGACTCCTTCATCAGTTCAGCCCAAAACCCAGCCCTGCTCCTCTGTTCTGCAAAATAACCCCCCCAGGGCATCGGGTGGATAAGCTTTTAATAGGCAAAGCCTGAAAAATAGAATTCAGAGAGAAATAAGAAAGTGAGAGAAGGAGCAGCAAGGAAAAAAGAAGGGGGGAGAGGGGTGGAAAACCCCTTAACTTCATTGCTAAGCTCCTTCACACCTGCAATTGGAAATCCCTTACTGCCCCTCTCACTGTAGGTTCAAAGATGGTGACCTCCTCCCAAGGCCATACCTCTCTCCTTCGGAGGCAGCACAGTACTAAAGGATGCAAAGCACTCGCTCCAAGACTATCATTTTTCATACACTGTACACAGCGGCTAAAACCTGGCGACATCCCCGTGTTCTCACTAAGTGCGTCCTTCGGGACTCAGATCTGTGTTTTAACAGCTTCCTAAATGTATATTTTAAGGCACAAAGTCAATCCCCCCAAATGCTTCGAAAACTGAACTGATCCCCGCGTTGGTGCATCGTTTGAGCCTGATGGGTTTTGTGAAACCAAGAAGCGTTCAGCCTGCACAACCAGAAATTCGTGATAGCTCTGCAATTGCTCGACTAGAGTTTAAGATCTGAATATCTTATCTAAATGAGCTCTGTACTGAATTCAGAAGGAACGAGGCAATTAAGCAGTAGACTTGAAAAAAATGAGAAAAACCTTTGAAAACAACATTAGCGGTCCCTTCCTGTACCTTAATGCAACCACTTAGCAGATAGAACAAGAAATCAATATAAAGAAGTACCAAAGGATGTTATTTTTGTTCTGCAAGGCATGGCCAGACTCACAGCCTGCTTCTGCTTGCTTCAAAGGCAGATGACGACGATTTTGACAGGGCAGAAGGAAAGGCAGGGAAGTTAGAGGTTTCAGGAACCTGCCAAGGAAGAACGGAGAACCGAGCATGGCCTCAAAGACCTCCAGAGGTTTCAGAATTACCCGGGAACCTGATAAAGGCTGCAAAACGAGGGGATGGAGCTACACCATTTAAGCTCTCATGACAAGTGGTCTCACACCACCGTTGGCTCTAAAAATGGCTTATGCCACGCATGGTTTCTACCTATAAGCAAGCAGAGACAGCAGCAGCAGCTCACACATCAGCAGGGCAATGATCTACACCGAAACATGGTGGCCCTTCTGTGACTACCTGTCATTATTATTATTTTTTCTCCTCATTTTGAACTGAGCAGACAAGGCTTGCCAAATGCAGTACTCCTTACTGACTTGCTCAGCGCCAACTCTCTCCATCTCTACATAATGGGTCCGCAACCCGATATATTGCTGGGGTTCTCTCGCATTTGTGTTTTCCTCTAACCCTTACACTGCGTTTTAACCTCTTGCAGAAGGTGATGGGGACACCCACCCAAAATTTCCCAGCCTATGGTCAAGTACGGTGCCTGGGTCCAGGCAAGCCCAGCCACCTCTGGGGTAGCCAGAGCAAACGAGAGGCTGCAGAGGCGACCGTGGTGTAAGCTGCGCCTTCTGCGTGGCACACAAGTCAGAATTCAATAAAATATGACAAAAATTGCTCAAATCTTTTGCAAGAGGCTTTTCTGTGTAGGCCTGTTAAGGGGACAGAGAAAAAATCTGCAGGCCTGCTGGACTAGCAGCTTATTTTCTGTCACTGTATCAGGTGCGTTAATAAAAAAAAAAAATTCTGAACTGCGTTACAAGCACAGGTATTTTCCCCTTGAATGAGTTTTCATGCACGCAGTAAATCAAGCTCACAAGACTAATGTAAAGCTTAACAACATGCCAAAAGGCTACTGTACACAAGTGAACTGAGGGACAAACATATGATGCAATGGGTAAATGCATGACCCCAGTTTAGGACAAACAGCTGGGAGCTTGCACCAGTTCACAGGGGCTGTGACCAGCGAAGAGCCACTTTGCCATAGAATCATAGAATGTGTTGGGTTGGAAGGGACCTTTAAAGACCATCTAGTCCAACTCCCTGCAGTAAGCAGGGACATCTTCAACTAGATCAGGTTGCTCAGAGCCTCATCAAGCCTGGCCTTGAATGTCTCCAGGGATGGGGCCTCCACCACCTCTCTGGGCAACGTGTTCCAGTGTCTCACCACCCTCATTGTAAAGAACTTCTCCCTAATGTCTAATCTAAACCTGCCCTGCTCTAGTTTAAAACCATTGCCCCTCACCCTATCACCACATGCCCTTGCAAACAGCCCCTCCCCAGCTTTCTTATAGGCCCCCTTCAGGTACTGGAAGGCCGCTATAAGGTCTCCCCAGAACCTTCTCTTCTCCAGGCTGAACAACCCCAACTCTCTCAGCCCGTCTTCATAGGAGAGGTGCTCCAGCCCTCTGATCATCTTCGTGGTCCTCCTCTGGATCTGCTCCAACAGGTCCATGTCCTTCTTGTGCTGAGGGCTCCAGAGCTGATGCAGTACTCCAGGTGGGGTCTCACCAGAGCAGAGCAGAGGGGCAGAATCACCTCTCTGGATCTGCTGGCCACAGTTCTTTTGATGCAGCCCAGGATGCGATTGGCCTTCTGGGCTGCAAGCACACATCGTCGGCTCATGTCCAGCTTTTCATCCACCAGTACCCCCAAGTCCTTTTCCACAGGGCTGCTCTCTATCACATCATCTCCCAGCCTGTATTGATAATGAGGACTGTCCCGACCCAAGTGCAGGACCTTGCACTTGGCCTTGTTGAACTTCACGAGGTTTGCTTGGGGCCCACCTCTCTAGCTCGTCTAGGTCCCTCTGGATGACATCCTGTCCCTCTGGCACATCGATTGCACCACTCAGCTAGGTGTCATCGAGTATTTGCAGTACTTGCCATGCCAGTACTGCAGAAGAACCACCAACCTGGAATCAGACATTCACCATAAGAACCTGCCACCTTGCAGTCCACACAGGCACACACGTAAAAACGCAAGCACAACTAACAATCACTGTGTCCTTCCAAGCCACATCCAGATTCCTGTGCCTCTACCAACATCGTCCTGCAGCTGCCATGTGAGGTCCTGCTCAAAAGCAGGCGAGCAGCCGTGGGAATGAACTGCACACACAGATGCTTTTCGGTAAGCGCACGTGCCGGGCACCCAAACTAGCATGCCACTTGAACTTCCGCACGCAAAAGGGTTTCTCAAATTTCTTTTTCTAAAGGGCAGGGCGATGTTAAACATTAGAGAATGTCATCCTCTTACCTGATTAAAGGTTTAATTATTGTTATTTAAGTCAAAGGTTCTCCCTACTGTTTGGCTAGGAGATGATTCTCAAAATGATGATTCAAAACATCAGCATTTTTAAAGGCCACCTGGGAGCAGGAGATAATCCTTCAGGAAAAGGTTAACAGAAGCTTTCTGATTAAATTACGTGCATAGACAGAGCAAATCTAAGAGCACCTTAATAAAGATTAAGGTATAAAGGTCTATAGGTTCCCAAGTCTTCATCATCTTGAGTGAAACCCAACCTGAGGACACAGGACCAGCTGAAGAACTAGACCTCTTTGTTGACAATTGATAAAGTAGTGGCAAACGTACGAGTAGATTTCTTTTGCTCATGTCTAAGAACTTCAAGACCCGATTTGAGCTTCAAGACGTCTATCTGCATACAGATACTATGGTTTTAACTTAGCAGGGGCAAAGGAGCTCCTCCACCAAGCTGCAGTTTGCTCCAAACCCGCAACCATACAGCATCTAAGGGAAGAAGGCATTTTCCTGTAGTTAGCACTTGCTAGGGACTCCTTAACCAACAAGCACACAGCTGAAACACTGCCTTAATCCAAAACACTTCCCAGCAAGTTTGTAACAGCATCAAGTAAGGGAAGAAAAAAAAAGAAAAAAAAGAGAAAACCAGGCAGCAATGCAAATGCTGCATGCTTATGAATTAATTAGTAAACATATGGCCTAAAACCGTAAGATACTTTGAGGTGTATTCAGTTTAACAAGCTAAACCACATTATTCTGCAAATTAATACTTGTTAGTTTTCGTCTAACACTGGTAACATCCTTCAGAACTGTGACACCAACAGAAAGGTCCATCAGCACGCACGTGCCTTAAAAGCTGGAGTGTTACCTGAAATCAAGACTACGTCCTTTTTGAAATCAAGTCTACATTTTACAGCAGGGAGCCTGAACCTGCGCATTGGAAGAAAGCAATTACCCTCCAGTCACAGCAGCAGTTTTCTCAAGGTCATAGCGGGAGAGGAGCGCTTCCAAGTGATAGCAGAAGAGGAACAGTCACTTTGTTCGAATCGCTGACCCGGTGTCTCACAGACGGTAGGGTTATGTAGGCATCAAAGAGCAGGGCAGAATTTGAAAATGCACGAAAAAAAGGTTTATTCCACATTCGTTGTAGCTTTGCACAAGCAAGCTCTGCCTCCTGTAAACGTTAGTGCAACTCAGCGTATTTAGTCATCGCTCAAAGCATCTCACTTGGCAGGGAAACGTTTGTTACGAAGCTTTGACATGGAGGTCAATTAAATCCAGACAACGTCAACATAAATACAAGTTCATGGAAGGTTTTTATATTTCTACCTGCTCGGTACGCTGTTGGTCATCACCAAACCTATGGTAAATGAAGCACAACCTCTACAGCTAATAATGCTTTAATAAAGGCATGCAAAATGCCCAGATGCAATGGGATGCTGAGACCAACTCTTAATTCGCGGCACTGAGTTCAGCATAAGTAGCATGATTCATTTGTGCCAAGAGAAGTGACAATTACACTTAGCAGCATGCATCTGTAAAATCTCTACACCTGGTAAGGGAATTTATTAGACTGCCATTCTGCTTTCTAAATGCTTGATGCTTTGTGTTTCATATGAGTCAATCATTTCATCAAGGAAATTAAATAATTCTCCAACGCATCGAACACAGCGGGAAAGCATTTACCGACCACATACTTTGGACAAGTTTGCTCTTGTGCTCTTATTTACCCTTTAAGATAATGTGTCCTAAATGCCAAAATACAAATAGAGAAACCGAGGCAATACATTTTAGGAGATTAATTTCATTAATTCATAATTATAGGTTAGGGGCGGACATGCTGGGAAGCAGCTCTGAGGAGAAGGATCTGGGGGTCCTGGTGGACAGTAAATTATCCATGAGCCAACAATGTGCCCTTGTCGCCAGAAAGGCCAATGGCATCCTGGGCTGCATAGGGAAGACTGTGGCCAGTAGGTCGAGGGAGGTCATTCTCCCCCTCTACCCTGCACTGGTGAGGCCACAACTGGAGTACTGCATCCAGTTTTGGGCTCCCCAGTTCAAGAGGGACAGGGAACTGCTGGAGCGAGTCCAGCGTAGGGCAACCAAGATGATTATGGGACTGGAGCACCTCCCTTATGAGGAACGGCTGGAAGAGCTGGGACTCTTTAGCCTGGAGAAGAGAAGGTTGAGGGGGGACCTGATTAATGTTTACAAGTATCTAAAGGGTGGGTTTAAGGAGGACGGAGCCAGGCTCTTTTCAACGGTTCCCAGTGACAGGACGAGGGGCAACAGGCACAAGTTGGAACATAGGAAGTTCCGTTCAAATACACGGAAAAAATTCTTTATGGTGAGGGTGACAGAGCACTGGGACAGGCTGCCCAGGGAGGTTGTGGAGTCCCCTTCTCTGGAGATTTTCAAGACCCGCCTGGATGCAGCCCTGAGGGATGTGCTTTAGGCAATCCTGCTCTAGCAGGGGAGTTGGACTAGATGATCTCTAGAGGTCCCTTCCAACTCTGAAGATTCCGTGATTAAACAGATCTAGGGAGAGCCACTGCGTACACAGTCCACAGCAACTCTGAGTTATCTCCATAGTAAGACTGGAGGCAGCACTTACTTGACTTGTCAACAAAAAAAAAAAAAAAAAAAAAAAAAAATCAATCCAGGTCACTGTTTGCAGTACCTTTATCAAACAGAGATATAACTGCTGTTCTGTTGGATGCAGGCAACAGCCTTTGGTGCCCTCAGGAACCCAGATATAAACCGCTTTTACCAAATCAGCGCTTAGGGACTCCAGGGATGTCAGCCTGAGCAGTGCCCTCTTAACTGTATTGCTGCAATACCGAATTTAAACAGCCTTAGGAAAGGCCATAGCAAAGCAATCTGAACTGGAAATAAGTTTTTAAACAAACTAATTTCTATGTAATTCACTGATTATCCTTTTCATTTCTCCTTGTGCGTGATCTAAGGGAAAAAGCGTTTCCAGTGCTAGCGTGCATAAACCGTCTGCATTGCAGGAATCTTCGGCATTTTTAACACATTTAAGAATCACAAAACAAATCAGCGACTATATTGCATATGACAAAACAGCTAGATATTACAAGGATTATTGTCAGTTTCGTGAGGCGTTTGGATGCACACAGAGCAGTGTGCTCTGACTGGCATGCAGTGAGCATCAATTTCTTAAGTCTATTACATAGTCAAACGGCTTTCAAAAGCATATGTTGCACCCTGGAAGAACATCATTTTGTAAACTGTAAAAATGGGAAAACAAAAGCATAATGGCAAAGAGCTGAGCCCCAAAAGCACTCCTGTGTTTAAACAGTTTTATAGATCTCACTCCTCTACGACTAATTTCAGACATGGCAATGAAAGAAGGTAAAGAAAGAGGATTGAGATTAAAAGGATAAAATGAGCAAGTTGTTCAGTTATGCAGGGGAGGTTATAGGAAACAGCACCATCACCTATACATGCCTTCGTGACTTATATGATGAGCTGCCAAATCTAAGTGGAGCTTTAGTAGCTTTGAACACCAACAGGGTTTGCTGGTGACCCATCTCAAGACAGCAGGCCACTCACGGAAGTAAAAAAAAAAACACCAAGAAATAATAGGTGGAGGTACTTGTGGCTCTGCTCCTCAGCAGTGAAAGAGCATCCCTGCCTCTGTTTGTTCAAAGTTAGAGAACAAACCCTCAATCTCTGGAATAAAAAAAACCAACACGTCACCAAGAGCCCATTTGATCCAAAAGGCTTTTCCAGTCCAAAGGAGCCTCTCCAGCACAACCTGTCCCGGGAGACAACTCTGCGCAGGGGTCATAGAATCACAGAATGGTTTGGGTTGGAAGGTCCAACCCCCCTGCCATGGGCAGGGACACCTCCTGCTAGACCAGGCTGCTCAGAGCCCCATCCAGCCTGGCCTTGAACACTTCCAGGGATGGGGCATCCACAGCTTCTCTGGGCAACCTGTTCCAGTGCCTCACCACCCTCACGGTGAAAAATTTCTTCCCGATACCTAATCTAAATCTACCCTCCTCCAGTTTGAAGCCATTACCCCTCATCCTATCACTACATGCCTTTGTAAAAAGCCCATCTCCAGTTTTCTTGTAGGCCCCCTTCAGATACTGGAATGCTGCTACAGGGTCCCCCCGGTGATGGAGCCTCCTGGGATGGGAGCTCTGACTTCTTGCCCCCCTGGTAGGAGCCCTGGCCAGGCAGTAAGCCAAGCGCTGCCTAAGCCATCTCCTGTGCCAGCAGGAAGGTGACACCCAAAATGCCACTGAGCCCACTCTCCTGCCCGATCACTGCCCTGCACCACCACACCGCTGCCCCACAGGCAGCAGGAGCAAGGATGAACACTCCATCAGTGACCTCCTTTTAGCTCTAGCTCCAAGAGGGACGGAGGGGACAGCAGGACACGCAGGCTTGATGCTATTTTAACATGGGACCGTATGCAATTGCTGTTTCTTTCCCCAAAATTTGTCTCAGGTGGGATGCAGATGGTGTTAACTAGGAGACTCGCTTCGTCACCACGGGGCAAGGATTGCTGAGACCACTAGAAGACAGGCAGAAGACGAGGATTTTAGCCTTGTAAGCACCACCAGCTTGCTCCATATGGGTGGGGTTTTTTCTGAGCTCATACTGAGCTTTTGATGTCGCAATGTTTGCTGCCCCAAAAATGAGGAAGGTAAACGAATGAGGTCAGCTCAGTACTTAAGAGTATTTAACCAATTACAAACTTTCACTTCCAAGGAATATGCTTCCCAAGGGGCAGCTCTGGATGGCTCTCAGCGCCGGGCTTTCCACCTGCAGCTGCCAGACCCGAGCACCAGGTCAGCCTGAAATCCTGCAACATTGTCAGTTCCACTGTCGTGCCGAAAATCAGAATCATCAAACGTATTTCCAAAAATCTGCTCCTAGCAAGTCGCAAAAGAATGAGCACTTACAGGTGCTGCCCAGAGGCCCGATGGATTTACAGTATTATTTCCAATTTACATATTTTTTTTGTTCTGTTCATCTTCTCTAAGTTAATTCCTCTTGTAAAACAACACAAAATTAAGGTCAGCATGGAAAGAAGAGATTAGACCAGAGAATTCAAAATATTTTATTTCAACTCCGGCTGTTCTAAAAGCAAGGAATGCAACAAGAGGAATTCTTGCTGAGAAATGTAAAGACAACATCAACTTACTAAAAATACTGCAATTAGAGACTGGTCCGTCAGCACATAAACTAAGTATCCTTAACGATGCTGTATTTATGTACCAAACATGCACGAGTTCTAGTCAAAGACACTTCATTTGATCAGCTGCTGGGACGTAAGAGATACTAAACCACACAAAGTGCAACTGCTTTTTAAAAAGCAGAGTGAGGCAAACAGACCGGCAGCCAGACTCTTCTCCAGCTTGGAAGACAAAGCTCCGTGGCGTATTAATTTCACTGCTGCTCTCTCTGGTTGCATTTGAACGCTGAAGTACAGGAGACTTAAGTTTTAGATCACTTACGATAAATTCACTTAGCTACTTATGGATAAAAAACACAAAGAAGTCCCTAAGGGCTTCCAGCATGCATTACATATGTAACGTGTACCTTGGTAAGAAATTCAGTGAAATCCAGTAAAAGTCTAGCACGCCTTTTAGCGTCCTTGACCCACGTCAGCTGGCAACAGCGTCTTCAAGGGCAAACCCACCCTTAACTTCAGCAAACTCAGCACGGCGGTGCCTTTCATCTGCTCCTTGGTCGATGCAAAGCTGGAAGGAGATCTCCACCCAGCTGACCCCAGCACCACAAGTTTTCCAGGGAAATCCTCACCCTGTGTGTGCCACTATAGCTCCCCCCCGGGCAGACCACATATCTTGGCTGCTCTGAAAACAGAAGATGTCTAGTGCACCCCAAATACATTAATACTTTTATAAGAAACTCCAGCTTTCGTTGCTAAACAGCATCAGATGATAATCTGTGCCACAGACTTACTCTCCCCAATGCAGCTTCCACTCCCGGTGAGGATACACCAGGATTCATCTCTAGCTACGGAGTTTTCTAACAGCAGGGAAAAACCTCAGGCTGCGACTGCACCGAAGGAACGAGGAGGGCTTAGACTGAAATATCAGGGTTACGTCGCCAAACTCTTCAGCGCTATTCACAAGTTCACATTAAAAATAAGTAAACCCCCTCCCTCTACGCCGGCAGCTTAATTCCGACGCAGCAACACCATGAGCCCGTGCATCTACAAAAACCTCACAGCTGCAAATCCCTCCATCCAGCTGGGGCCACCAGCCATAATTTAAGCCGAACGCTAATGTCAGGCCGGCAGCGGCCAGGTCCCGGCGGAGAGCTGCTCTTGCAGAGATAACCTCTCCCTGGAAGAGATCAAAACTCCAGCAAGAGGCCGTGCCGCTGCCGGAGCCGCCAGCACGCTTGTCTTCCTCCGTTGTCAGCTGCAGGGCGTGTTTCCATTTACACAGAGCGGTTTTGGAGACTTCCTGATCGGAAGCATCCGAACTGCAGCCATGCCCCTGCCTTGTTTTCCCCTCGCCATCGCTAGCGGCCGACCGAGCCCTTTGCTGGTGTTTTTTGCTGAATCCCACAGCACCAGAGGTCACCCCAAAGCACCGGGAATACAAATTAGCCGTACGGGGCACTGCCGAGCAGGCAGAAGAGCCAGCTGCCTGAGGGAGAAACGCCTCTTGTCATCTGCCAGGAGCCCTTCTTGCTTAACAAGCCAAGGTGCTCCTCTTCCTGCCCAGGTCTGCAAAACTGGCCTTTTGTCTGCCAGGTCCAGAGCATGGAAAGCTCTCCGGAGTCGGATCCTCACCTGCTGCATCCTTGGGAAATGGGGGGGGAGGGGAGGGGGGGATGAGGGCAGAGAAGCAGCCAGCGCTGGCAGGGAAGGAGAAAACACTTAAATCGCCCAGGACCATACTCCGCATAACCCGGAGCGCTGCCAGCTTCTAACGCTGCTGATGCCCGAGGGCTTCCAGGAGATGGAGGAGATAAAAGCAAAGCCATAAAGTTTTTCAGAAAGCCCCTGCACAGGCAACTGACATACTGACACATTTCCATCGCGCGGCAGATTCCTACTTATTTCCTAATGCTTGTACTCCACAAACGCTCGGGTTTTACGGCGGGCAGGCATGTTTTAGAAGCCACCGCGCATCTCCACGGCGCTCCTTTCATGGGGCGCCCGCCCCGTCCCGCAGACGGACCCGGGAATCACCCTCCCAGCGGCTCCATTTCGGAGCCAGTAGGGCGGCCGGGGGCGGTGAGCGAGATTACGGGCTCCGGGAAGAAGAAAGAAGAAGAAGAAGAAGAGAGAAGTCTTCCCTGCCCGGCCCGACCGAGCCTCTCGCTGGTCCCGGCCCCGCTCTCCGGGCCCCGCATCCCCGGCGGCGGCGGGGGCTCGGCTCATCCACACCGCGGGGCGGGGGGCAAAACAACGGGTCGGGGGTGTTTTTTGTGTATTTGGAGCCGTAGCAGCAGCGCTCAGCCCTCCCGAACTCCCCGGCGAGGCGGCGCCGCTAAACGCAGCCGGGGGATGGGGGGAGGACTGGAGGGGGGGGGGGGGGGGGGCGCGGGGGGGGTCCCTCCCTTCCTGCCGTGTTATTTCTCCCGCCACGGCGGAAGGCGCCGCCGCCGCGGCGGGGGGATGCAGTAGCCATGGCAATGCGAGATTGCATCATGCTCCCGACCAACCGCACCGGGGAAAAGACGCTCCCGGCGACAACCCCGGCCCTTCCGCCGCCTCGTCCCGTCCCGTCCCGTCCCGTCCCGACCCATCCCCTTCCCTACCCTCTTTCCCCCGGCCCGCCCGACCGCCCCAACGCCGCACTTGTTGCGCGCCCGGCGGAGCGGCGGCCCCCATCCAGTACCGGTACCGGCCGCCCCCCGCCCTTCCGCCGCCGGGCCCCCGCGCCGCATCCCGTCGCCGGGCGGGGAGCCCCGGCGCTGCCCTCCCTCCCGCCCGGGGGACGCGGCCCTACCTGGCGGTGGCAGCGCTGGGGTCGGCGGCGGCAGCGGGCGGGCACCGGCCGGCTCTGTCACGCTGCGGCGGCGCCGCGGGGGCGGGGCCGTGGGCGGGCGCGGGGCGTTGGGGGGGGGGCCTGTCCCGCCCCCCCCCCCCGCTCCTTCCGCGGGCGGCCGTGGGCTGACTGTGACGTAAGAGTGGTGCGGGGGGCTCACGGGTGGCGCGGGGGGGGGCGTTATGATGTCACGGCCGGCGAGGGCCAATCCGGCGGCGGGGGAAGGTTCGGGAGCGCGGGTTGGGGGGGGGGGTCCGGGCCCCGTCCCACGGGTGGAGGGTTAAGGGCTCCGTGGAGGGAGGGGTGCGCGGCGCGGGCGGGGGCGGCCCCAGCGAAAAACAATATGGGATCGTGTAATTAAAGACGTACGATAATGAGCTGAGCCGCAGGCCCACATTAAAGGTCACGGGCAGACGAAGTTGGTCCGTTTGCTGTGTTTGGATTAATGGGCTTTGTGATGTCACAGTGTTTCTGAAGATAAGCTCTGGGGGCAGTAAATACGTAGTATTTTAACTCGGCCATACAACAAAACCCCTGGTTTTGGGGTGTAATTCAGATGCACACACCGAGCCCATCCTCGCGGTGTCGGATGTCCGAGGAAGGACTCTCAAAGCATCCTTCTGGGCTCCTCTCCAGCGGCCGAGACGCCCAGCAGAGGAAGAGAAGTCCCCTCTGTCCGCTCCAGCCGCTTCGTTACCTCCACGAGGTCCTCACGAGGCAGCAGCGAGGGAGCCTTGGCGTTTGTATGGCCAACGGGAAGAAAGCACTTTGCTTCTTTCCCTCTCTCAAGTACTTTCTTGTGCTGGAAGATGACCTTTTAATTTCCTTCCCCCCCTCCCCCCCAAGAGTTTGTTCCATCTCTTTGCTAATTAAATTTAAATGTTACATAAATAAAGATCAGCTTTGTTTTGCAAAGGAGGGGACTCGAGCAGTAATTTGCATGGGTTTTATTCAAGATCGGGTATATGTACTCAACGAGAAGCAATTTTGGAAAGCTGGAGGGAAAAAGGGTCTCCTGGAGCTTCCTCGGTGGCTGTAGAAGGCAGCGTTCAGGTGAAGCCATCAAGGCCAACCATGCCAACGCAACCTCCAGTAGCTTCTCCTGGGTGGTGCCACCCTAGTCCCATGTCCATGGTCATTCAGCTGGAGCAGTGTGTTGCAACCTCCCCTAACCTGGTTGAAGCTCAGTGGGCAAACAGTCCCCAGAGGTGATGCTGGGTTGTAAACGGGCAACGCGATAACAGGGTGTGTTTGCCCAGTCGGGTCAGGAACCATCTTCCTGAAGCTTCAAGGACAGGCTGGATGGGGCTTTGAGCAACGTGGTCTATTGGGAGGTGTCCCTGCCCATGGCAGGGGGTTGGAACTAGGTGATCTTTAAGGTCCCTTCCAGCCCAAACCATTCTGTGATTCTGCTGGGACAAGAAAAAAATCCCTCTCCAAAGTTGACATTGAGGCTATACCATAGTTTTTTATTTAATCTTATTTCTTTATTAGAGTAAGAGGTTAATAGGAATGCTTTTTGGTTTGGTTTGGGTTGGGTTGGGGTTTTTGTCTTCTTTTCTTTTTGTTTTGAAGCCCAAGTCTCCATTTCCCTTTCTCTTTGGAGGTCCAAACCCCTGTATGATTTTTGCGTGTGTGATTTGAGGCTTTGTGGCACTTTGCAATAAGGCATGAGCACTCAACAACTCTCCTTGCCTATGTGGAACTCTCCTTGCCTTTGGAAAAAATCCCAAAAGCCAGCACAAGTCTCCAGCGAGCAGGCCCTTTTGAAGGCCCTTAGCCCAAGTTTGTGTTTGGGATGTTTCCGAGGCATCCCTTCTCATTTGAGGGGAGTCAAGCTTAATTTTGCTCCTAGCAAAATTAATGGAGTAAGGCACAAGTCCCGTTTTTTTCTCACTTAAGCTAAAATGTCCTGAGCTCATTGAAACGTGACCAGCATTATGTATTTTCACATCTGTAAATCTGAACTTGGCTTTTCAACGTGCTTTAAATAAAGTTGCTTCCCAACGGGCGTACACATTTGTTTCCATGGTTTATTGATGAGAGATGATTGCGCCGAGTGTTACTTTTCACAGCCAAAACAGCTTTCTAAATCTGGAAAGTGCTTAAATAATTAAGACTCAATCTGGCGGTTTAAAAATAAAAAGTAAGGACCGTTTGCAACTTCAGATGCAAAAAAGGAGGGAGGGGGGAGTAGGGAGTGTAGGCAGAGGGTGGTGGCTGGGAAGCGAGTAACACCCCGTGCAGGAGAGGGATGCTGCCTGTACCCGGGCTGTGTCCCCCCACCTGTGCCGTGCCCACAGACAGGGGACCTGGGAGGTGTCCCAGGGAAGTTATGGATGCCCCATCCCCGAAAGCGCTCAAGACTAGGCTGGATGGGGCTTTGAGCAGCCTGGTCTAGTGGGAGGTGTCCCTGCCTATGTCAGGGGGTTGGGAACTAGATGATCTTTAAGGTCCCTTCCAACCCAAACCATTTGATGATTCTATGACCGTGCCACAAGCCCACCAGAGCCTGGCACGCACCTGCGCTGGCTCCCTCTGCCCCCGAGCTTGCTCTTCTCTCTTGGTGGTGGGGTTTTAATGAGGCTCTGTGTCCCCGGGGTGTCGGGTAGTTGGCACTGGGGAGGGGGGACACAGCTGGTGATGGGGGGAAGGATGAAGCTGGGGGGAGGGACTTTGGCTTTGCCAGCCTGGCTGCAGCGTGGGACTCCCTGCCCGCCTGCTGAGCTGACGTTTCTTCCCTCTCCTGGCCTCTCCGAAGTGCTCCTGCTGTTATCAGTCAGGGAACAAGAGCAAGGTCACAGCGTGGGAAATGTAATTTCAGAATTACCCATTTGGGAGAACTAAGCAAACAGTGCTAAACATTTTGGCGCTAAACATTTGCCTTTCATGAGGGGTAGGGGCTGGCCAGTGTCGTTGTCGTTCTGCCAGCCGCCTCTCAGATGTACCGAGTCCCGGTGTTGTACCTGTCCTCTTGGAGCGTCTGCAAGTTTGTCAGGAGTGAAGACATTGCCATTGACCTCTCCACCGAGCACTGATGAAATTGCTGCTGGTATATTTGCTCAGGATGGGCTTCAGAGACCTCGTTATCAGAGTGGGATCGATGAGGCTGGAGTTCAGAGAAGGGCCAATTAAACATTATTAAGGGGTTAGATGGAAAGATTGCTAGGACAGGCTTAAAATAAGTTATACCTTGCATTTAATTTTCACCCATTACTCGTGATTATTGTAATTCCCGCTTTTTGAGAGAAAAGTGGCAGAATCTGAGCGCTGCGGAAAGCCAAGTCCGAAGTGACCCAGCCTCAGCAGCAGCAGCAGAGGTGACAAGAGGCCTCAGCAGATACAGTTATCCTCACTAAATCAATTAAGCAAAGGGAAGAGGTTAAATAGATGCCAGCGTTTGAGAGTACATGTTGGAGGAGAACAGCTGGAACAATGGAAAGTAGAGTGAGGAGTCGGCGGGGGCTGCAGCACTGGGGAGACAAAGGAGTTTGGAGTAGAAGGTCCATCAACGTGGTGTTTGAAATTAGCGGGATAAAGTGATGGAGTGTGCATTGCAGGGAAATGAGCCTGAATGGCCTCCTTTTTTTGGGGGGAGGGGGGGTGTGAGCTAAGAAATCTGTCTTCTTTTTTAAAAAACTATTTAGAAATCCTAGCTGTGCCTATTTAATAGTGGCTCATCATACACACTGTAATGAATAGGTCCTTGTTTTGATTAGAAACAAATTAATCCAGTTTTTCCAGAAATAAATTAACAAATTGATTAGAATAAATAACCATCGTTTGCCACTCAGTCACCTTAACGGGAATTTTCAGTTCTGCCCGGGTTTGCCTTGGCTTCCCTCCAGGCTGACTGCAGCAGCTCCGTGTTCTTTTATCAGCGAGATAAGTGGGATGCGATTACTGTCCCCTTTAAATCAAACACTGGACAGAAGTACCAGCCTTGAAATTTCAGCATCTGCCTCTTCTGAATACGGCATTTTCTTCTGTTGTGCAAACCACAAATGCTTCGTGCTGTTTGTACAACTCTGTCTAACTTGTAAGTACTTGATCTTTGTAGAAAAAGCTTCCAACTGGGGTTTTCTTCCCAATTTCGTACTTGGCAGGTCTCATGAGCGAGTGCCTGGATGAAGCTGCTATTTTGAGATTCCAGCACAAAGCTGGTGTGGACACACTGCCTCTCTGTTTGGAGGCATGATCACGTTACAAACTGTCGTTAGCTTTTGAGGGTGCTTTTTGCTCTCTGCCATCGAGGGTAAAATCCTCACAAGCCGGCGTGGAGGCAGTTTTTTGGCCCTGACTACATTTCTAATCCAATTTCACGCGTTTTACATTAACAGCAGTTACTTTTCTGCATTTCCTCTTCCTCTTCTTACATCTCCCTGCAGCGTGCAGTGTTGTAAGCAAATGATTCCTTTCTGAGACCGAAGACCTGCACTGACTTCCCAAACTTGCAGTGTACTTTGAGAGCCAGGTTCACCCCAAAGGCAGAACAGATGGTGTCCCACGACAGCAAAATATTTTGTTTCTTGCCAAATAGAATCCAGGTGAAATAATTAGTAAGTTTTCTCTGCCAGTGGCATCGGTATGTTTTTCTCTCTCACCATGCCGCTTGTCATCTCAGAGAGAAAATTTGATTGAAATCAACTCTTATGGGTGCTGCTTACCTTCGTTACTTGGGATATGTGCATTTTTATTTGGTGTCGTCAATTGGCTGCTAAAGCTTTGATTGCCCCGAGCTGAGAAAATAACAAGCCCCAGGAATCTTGCCGCTATATCCTAGCTGGTTTGCCCCTGTGGCAGTGCTAGACAGCTGTCACTGGCAGCTGCTGGGGCTGCTAATAGGACACACGTGGAGAATTAAAAGGTCTTCCTGATGAGCAAGTGATAAAGGCGCAGGTAGTTTCAAAATGGGCATGAAGAAAGTGGTGGCTTAACCCAGAGGCACAGACACTCAGCTAACCCACGTGGGTGGTGCCTGTGGGTCCTCCTCTGTCTGTCTCCTCTCTGTCAGCGTCTACAGCAGAAGTGGTGATCAGGAGCATCTCGTCCACAGCCCTGTGCTCACGCCGTGCCTCGCTCTCTGGGGCAAACCCAGCCTCTGGTAAGGCAGGGCTCACCTTAGCCCACGCGGGGGTTTTGGTGATGGTTGCAGGGTGCAAGGGAGGCAGCAGGAGGTAAGGATCGTCTCACCCAGAGGCGAGGACCTCGGCTGGATCTCACCCTGGTGCTCCTCTGTCCCGCTGGCTCTGCTGCGACCCCAGGGAGCCCCGGGAGCCCAGCCCCGCTCTCTTTCCCTGCCTGCCTTTGGGTATTCCCCGCACGATTTGGGCACATCTGCAGTGAAGATTAGAAGCACTTCAAGGGGGAAAGTGTACTGTCACTTCATCTAGCAAGCAGCCTCTGCTGCCGTAGAGTGATTTTATAAGAGCTAATGGCAATCACGGTAGGGTGAATAAAGTACAAACTGTATTATTTTGCATTATTAATTAACTGCCTGCTCCTTGCCTGTTCCTTTTATGGTGCCTTTTTGTTGACTTACTGTACGGATTACAACATCTAATCCTTCAAAACAACGTTCGATCTTCCAAAACAGCATCATAAACCCATCATTATCCACTGCAGCCTGTCACCAATTTACTGCTTTATTTCAAAACTAGTGGGGCTGGGATTCGGACCTGGCACTTTACTCAGTGTAATGGAGCTGGTGGGAGTACAACACTGTATTTCCATTAAGAGTATTAGATGTTCTGGTTTGGAGGAGCAGTTAAGGGCAGCATTTGCGATCCCTCTTCATATGCCACGCTCCCTGTCCCTTTCTCTTTAATCACAGCCAGTGTAAACTGCTTGAGATAATCCCGTTGTTGAAAGAAAATCCTGTTGTTGAAAGAAAACAATGTCTCACTGCTTAGAGCACGCAGTAAATCGTTCTGTCTTAATACAAAGAAGAGATGGGGAAAATATTTTTGTAAGTGCTCTGATTGATCTGAGATGATGTACATGAATCTGAATGGTTGTCATTCCTCATTGGAGTTTTTCAAGTATTGAATACATTCAAGTTGCCACGTTGCTGATTGTGGCACCAGCCCTTGCCTGAATAGTCAGTACGGTTATTAGGTCATTACTGCAGTCATGTTTTTGAGGAGGCTGTTTCCCTACGGAGCACTCAGATCCTGCCATAGCTCCCTTCCTCTTTCAGTCTTCAGTGTTCACAGAAGATCTTTTCTGCATTTTGAGAAAACCATTATACCTGGACATTTCTCCTGAGTTAAAACTATTGCATACGATTTTAATAGTCTGTTTTATTGTGGGATCGCTGTCTGTTATCTCCTGTATGTCTTCTTCCCGGGAGATCAGTTCACTGAAAATCCAGTGTGCTGTCTCTGTTGCTTGCTCAGCCCACGTCTCAAGGTAAGCGTTACCTTTTTGTGCACATATAAAGTGTTCAGATATCCTGTCCCACTTCTAAGGATTGTCCCAGCTCTCACCTGGGAAGGCAGAACCTGCCCCGTGGTCTCTGCAGCCTTCTTGGGACCTCAGCTTGTACAGCCTGGGAAGAAGGAAGGCTGGCAATGTATTTTACTGGCAATTGGGAAAAAATGCCAAGTTAAAGATTAAACATTCAAAATAACAGGGTTTTAGGGTTTTTTGCCTTCTCACTGACCATCTTCAGAGGACCCTCTGAAGATGTGCAGCTGAAAAGTGAGCCACCCAAACCAGCGGCTGCTGTTGGTGGTTCCAGCCCTGCTGCTGACCTCAGGAGGACCGCGAGAGGACCCTGGGTGGGTTCCCTGCCTGCAGCCTACCACCAGCACCCTGCCAGCTATTGGGAATACTCTCTGGTGAGGGACACAGCCATCAATCCAGGTCAGTTTTTGTGTGGGAGATATTTTAGCATAAGCTTGCTTCTTGTTAGATGAAATGTAGTTTGGATTTCTGTGGGAAGGAAAGCTGGTTTGGCTTTTACTCTCTTAGGAATGCATTTTTTTTCCCCCCAGCTGTGATACGGGTTGACACTGAGATAAATAATGGTGGATATTCATCTTTTTCTCCGTCACTCTCTGCTTGTTTTGACCACTTACACTGTAAACTCCTCAGGGCAGGGACTCTTTCCTACTCTGTGTGCGCAGATGGACCCCAAATATTTAGGAGACAGGAGAAGGGTGTAGAAATCACAGGCATAGACGGGTAGAGAGACGGGTATAGAAATGTGGCAGACCTACGAGCAGAGGCCTGCGTACGGCCAAGGACACAGTGAGCAGAGCACACAGAAACAGGAACGCAGATATCGATATGGATGGAACGAAGAGGAACTGGTTCAATATAAACATGGAACAAGAAAACAGCTTCGCGTGCTTATCTTGGTGGGAGCTGAATAAGGCGACTGGGTTAGTGATCTGAAATATATGTTTACTTGCCTAGCAGGTGCATGGAAAATTTTAGAGCTTGGGTATAAAAGCTGGTGCTTGAGAAGCAATAAACGATTTTGTGCTCATCACAGCCAGAGTCCGTGCCTTCATACACCACACAGAAATGTTGCACCTCACTGGAGTAATTTTCGTAATAACCCAAGGAGCTCTAAGGGAAGAGTGAGTGGAGTCCTGGTAGCTCTCCAAAGAGGCCCCACAGTCTCATCATGATGTCATAAGTAAGCAAAAGTCTTAAAGGTGATTGAATCCATTCCTTCACCCTTAGGCACAGTGAGATTTTCCTAAGCATAGCCAAAGATGCTAAACTATTCCTGCTGGGGAGGGTTAGCAGCCAAAATGAACATCCCCAGCCACATAGATGACCATGTCCCAAGTGTATAGGTTGCAATTGCCAACCAAGATCTTCTGTTAAAGTTCACAGGAGGTCGTGGTGGGGTCCTGGGAAAGAAGAGTTCTCGCTTGGAGCGGAGGCTGCTGTCTCTGGGGACACGGTGCTGCTGTTGTTCAAAGAAGCAAGCCTGATGTACACTTTTGAAAACAAATTATATTAAAAACAATGCCCTGGTCTGTCTCATTAATTTCTTCTTGAACCTATTGCCTCCCTCAGAAGTGTTTTAACCAAAGAAATACCAATAATATCAACAATTAAAATAACAAGTGACTACTTATGACTTCGCCATCAAAGCAATATTTTAATATACTTGGGTTTGCTTCCAAAAGTATTTTTTTTCATGCTGCTGAGGTGACATTTCTCCAAAGACTCTTCTTTTATGAACAAATGCATTTGAGTTTACAGTCCTGTCTTTTAGCTTTACATTTTTTCATTAAGCCTTACACTTACTTTGATGACACCTAACATTTCTCCTGTGCCTCTGGTACAGAATTTGGTCTATAATCTTCATTCCAACTTCCTGCTTACATAATTCTTTTGCATTTATATCATTTCCAAGCTGTAGTCTGCTAAAATGTGCGGCGCTCTTTGTTTCCAGTCCTTTGACACAAATTTTCACTTTGGTACTTGAACAGTCTCACTAACAATTATTAGGGTTTCTTGCATTGATCGGTTTATTTAAAAGGCTGTAGGAGGCTGGCATGATCACGCTATCATCAGAAACTATGTACTAGTCTCTCACACCGATTTCCTTCCGACATAGCTGCAGTGGGCTGATGACATGATGTGGGTTGTGCTGGCTGCTTTCCTGAGTAGAAGGCTAGTACATCTACACCTGTGAGTAGCCACTTTTATGAAAATATCAGAATTCTGAGCCTCAGTCCTTGGTTTTTTGTCTGTCCTAATTTCTCTCATGTAACTCCATTTTGAATGAGGCAAGTTCCTCTTTTTGAGTCCTCTTACAGTTTTATCTCTTGGATTTAAGTTAATCTTTTCAGTGATTTCTGTGATAAAAGATTCTGTTTCTGAACTTGATCTCATTTTCTGGTTTGGTTGTATCAATGTCTAATAGCTGTAGTGTTATTTCTTTTATAATTTTAAATACCAAGTTTTTATGTAACTGTCCTTCTCTCATTTCAAAGAAAGAGATTTAGTATGGTTGGACTAGTGCCTGTTTTTATTTTATTGTTGGAGTAGTTTTATGCATTGAATTTTTCTAAAATTGAAAGCAGTAGCAACATATATCCAACCTCAGGTTTTTCTTGTGTTTTCAAACAGAAACCAGAAGTGTGGTTTTTGTGCTCAGAAAAATTGACCAGAGAACCCTGAATATATAAAAATGGGCAATTTATTTGAATTTTGCAGCAGTGCAAGGCAAATAGCTTGTATTTAGTGTCACTGTCTCCTGCAATGTGATAAAACTGAAGGCTCGCAGGAGTTTCTTTCTCTCCCCTTTCAGGTTGTCTATTAAAATAAGAAGGATATTAAGTATCTCGAGGTCTACTGCACTTCAGCTGGGTGATCCCAGACTTTCTGAACCTTTGGCTCATGCCAGCCTGTAAAGCTCCTGTCTTAAGGCCCCCTTGGCATCACATATTTCGTTGAAACACAGTAAGGACCAAAAAATTCTGAGCAGTCGCTGTGGTTCCTTCACTGCTGCCTCCAGCCTCCGTGTGGGAACAGCTGCTGTGGGATGTCCCCAGACCCTTTCATCTCCGGGATGGCTTCTCTGCGTCAGGACGAAACAGCTGGAACTCAGAGATGCCAAGTTGCTTCTCTTTAATGGGTTACCACATCACTTCAGCCACGGAATGAAGTTGTTTGTGCTCTTACTGCCTGTTGGAAATGAGAAACGAAGTGCATCAGCCTAAATCTTTGCAGATCAAAGCTGGCACGCTCTGCTTTTGGTGGGGACTGAGAGCTTTTAGCTACTGCTCCTGCACAGGGACTTCTTCAGCTGCAGGGACCGCTTAGGTGTCTGAGCCCTTACATATATTTTAACAAGAACTAAATTAGCTCAGTGTATACCGGGGGCACTTCGTGTTGCTAACGGCTCTCCTTGGCACCAGAAGCTCTTCTAGGCATACGTATAAGAGTGCCTCTGTTCTCATAATGATAGTATCGCTACCAACATGCTATAATTAGAGAAGTTAAAAATTGTCTGAGCTCCACCTTCTTGCTGAAATGCGCTAAATTCCGGATGCAGTTGTCACTGAGAAAAACTGCTTTGAAGCTTCAGCTCCGGCATAGGTGGTATCCTCACACCCTCCTCACCTTTCACTTCAACGGAGCCTTTTGTGTGGACTTAACACGCACGGATGGTCTTTGTAAACAGCTCTGCTTGCATTTTTGTTATACACCAGAAGAAGCATTAGAGGTTCAATGGAGTGCATTTTTTAAAATAATTCCTTTGTGCCACCCACCAGCCTTAAGTGTCAGGGGTTTGTAATTTTATTACGGCAGTTTCTCACTGAAAATGTTTATTTTCTGTATTGGGGGCTGTGTAGGGCATCCTTTGAAATCCGGGAGGAATAATCTATTCACTCTGTTATTCCGTGGGAGGCATCTGTGCTCCTCGTCCCTTACCTCTTGCAGATAGCAGGTGCGAGCTCTGCACAGCACGGACAAGAGGTTCCAGCTTTGAACTGCTGCCAGAGTCAATAAACCTTCATCTTCGATGTCTCTTGGTTTCTTCAACCTACTTTTATGGGGGTAGGTGGGGGGAAGTGTCGCTGGGGCCTATTTTCTTTTTGCTCTAACTGCTCCTCCTCATACCATTTTGACAAGGTAGTTGCCTTGTTACATCCCTTGTATGGATCATTTGATCGTGTCGCTTTTTATAAGCATCGCATTTTTTGCTCCAGCCCTGCAGCGCGAGCGCCGACGGCAGAGGAAAGGCAGCTCGGAACAGAGACTTCTGGCCCCGTTCTCACGAGTGTAGTAGCAGGGGATTCATCATCAGAGGCTCTCAGCAGAAATCCCCGTTCTTCACATAGTTTCTTATTGGTCTCCTCGCTCTTGGCAGGCTTTCTGCTTCCACCCACATGGTAAAGGCTTGTCTAATAACGGCGGCAGCAGCGTGAAGCCCATTAAGATCAGAACTGCAGACTCACTGAGCCTGACTCCCCCTTCTGATAGTGGAGAGTCATCATCTTGAAAGGAAAGCGGGGAAGTGGGTTTCAGTTAATAATAGCTGGACAGTTTCTGACATGGAAGCAGGAATGTGTGTTGGCCCTGCGAGTGCCGGAACGCCAAGGCAGGATGATGTCTCCTCCTCAGCCGTGTTTACACTGTGCCTGCTGCAGCCAGGTCCTGTCCCATCGGCCAGGAGCTCCCACGGGCTGTCACCTGGGGGCAGGATTATTCACTGCCCCTCCTGCTTCCAGCCCATAGCTTTGGTACGCTTGGATCCCACATTTTATTTCAAGATACGGTACTTGCCTTTCCCCTGCCCTTTCCTCAACCCTAGCTTCTGCCAGACCGGCTCAAAAGCCACAGTCATCTGGTTTCATCTGGAGCATCGCTCTGACGAGGAGACTTAGCGTTCCCAGTGCCCGGGCTTTAATGGATGACTGTCCCCAGGGGTGGCAGGATGGGCCACACGGGCACTGAAAGGCTTTGAACTCTGCTCTGTGTGTATTAGCACCACAAACTAGTTCCTGGGTTAAATACGTACATTAACCAGTGTTTTCTTAAGTCACCATTATACTCCACAATCCGTAGTGTGTATTTTGCCATGAATCAGCAGGGCAAGCTTACTCTCCCCAAATGAATTATGTGCATAATGTTAACTTTATAAAATATGCATCCCTAGCTCATGATGGCAGTCTGGCATCCCGCGCCTGATAGTACCCATGCAGAACTGTGCCAGCAACCTGCCTGGGTAGGGCGCAGTAAAGACCTTCATAGTCCAGATCCCGTTTTAGCTTAAACGGGGGGTAAAGGCTTCTGGGAAAATGAAGCTTGGCTATTTAAACTCAGTTTTCCCCTGGTGGACTGTATGTGTACAATTTTTATTCCTAGTAAGCCCCATAATGCATCAAGCGGACCACAGGTCAGTAAGATGGATCCATTCTCTTGAAAACTAACAACTTTGGACTAACAAACTAACAACATGGATGTCCTGGTAACCAAAAGACTAAGGAGGGGCTGGATTAAGTGAGTGTAGGCTTATAGCTGTGGAGTAGCTCCCTGCAATACCTTGGCCTGTCCTATCTCTGCATTTCTCTTCCACTTTCCACTGAGCCCTTTCTCCCCAAGAAGATGAGGTCTTCTTTGGAGAGCCTTGCACTTATGCCCCTCAACAGTGCCTGTGACATCTTTTTTCAGGCTGTAGTGCCATGGTTGGCTTAGTCTGGCTGCCATCAAAGGCCTGGCCCACTACTTCACCCATCACTTTCTGCAATTGCTTGTTCCAGGTGTCCCTTGTTGCCGTTCACCTGATCTTGGGGTTAAACCCTGGCTGGAATCTAACCCAGCACAAGCAAGGAAGATTTGCAGAAAGCTACACCAACATGAGGGAATCAAACTTGTCCCAGACTGTTCTCTGGCACCGAGGATGCCTGTGCCCACGCTGTCAGACTCACTGTAGAGCGATGACCCACAGCAGGGTGTCCACGTGCAGCCTCCCGGTTGAGAGGGATGCCTCCTTGCACTAACCTCTGGATCATGCCCGGAAGCATGGCTGGGAGGTGGCCAGAAGGCATTGCTCCTCGTCTTTAAGCATGGATGCCTGAGCTGCAACGTCTGGTAACATTTCCTGGCATGCTTCATTAAATGAATAGGTGTGGTCCATATGCCTGTGTGACCAACAAACAAAGCCCTGCTGTGGAAGAAAGCTCAGAAGAGGTAGGCAAGCATGGTGTGGTCATGAAGCTCAGGAAAGAAGACAGGAAGTGACCACAGCTGTCATAAAGGAAGCTGAACTTAACACCAAGGGGACCAGAGGGTGACCTTTGTTGTAGATAGAGCACTGTGTCAGTTGAGTGGGTCAATGGCTTGTGTAATTGGCCTGCTCTAAAATAATCAGCAAAAATGATCTTCCTGAGCGAGACAGACCAGCATGGGGGAAGTGTATCTATGTCTCAGCCCAACATGGAATATAAAAATCGAAGAACCAGCAAAATTAACTGTGAAAAGGACAATGGCCTTGAGCTGACTTCAACCCAACTATTTCTTCCTGGTGACTGGAGATGCCCAGCATCGTGACGGTGAGCGTACAGACAATGGGAACGGGATTTGTGTTTGTATTGTTGTTCAGCTGTGTATTGCAATTGCTGTACTATGCTTGTGTTGTGATTTCCGTATATTGCTGTATCGGTCTGCTAAATCAAAGTCCTGTATAATGTCAAATATCTTCAAATAAGTGATTTAGTATTAAAACATTAAACCCGGCTCATACGGGATGTCAGAGAGAACCTCTTCGGAGGGTGTTAGGCTCGGGCAGCCTGCATGGGCAGTGGTGTGGCTGCAAGGGAGAGGATGGGAATGAGAGCTGGGAGCCGGGGGAAGACAGGACCACCCCTTCCTGCCTGAGTGAGCCCTTGCGCTGGATTAAGGGATCACAGAATGATGGTGTCAGTCGTCACTGCAGACACAGCTGTGGGTGCTACATGCTTACTGTAATTTGCCCTGCTTGATGGTCTCCTTTTCTAGAAGGTACCTAGGACCAGACCTCTCATTTCCACCTCTTGTTTCACGCAGACTTTTTGAAATTATTGACTTCTTTTTCTGCTTTAACTGCTTGCAATTTCTTGAAAACAGACACTTAATCCATTTTCTGATTTTATTCTTTTGTATTATTTATTTCTTTACCCAAAAATGTTTATTTCCCTGCATTACCTCCTCTTTTCCCTGCATTACCTCCTCTTTCTTTGGATGAATTTGCAAGGAGGAAGAAAACCATGCTGTCAGAGCTCATACAACTAGAACTGAAAGAAAGCAGCTCTACAATACTGTGTATTCACTGGATCTCTCTCAGTTCAATCATTTTTTCTATTTGTCAGTGAAGCCTTAGAGCAAATTAGCGCCCTGACTGGCCCCTGCAAATTGCAGCATGTCCACAGGTGGTGGGAGTGATGGCTCCACTTCCCAGGGCCTCAGGAATGTCCCTGAGGTTTGTTAGGATGCGCAGGGTAAGAGCCCCCAAAGTCACACGGCTACGAAGAAGCATCACCTACATGAAAGCTGTCCAGTCCTACGTACTTCGGGAAATTCACATACAGTTGCCAAAATGCCACAGATCCAGCTCTATAGGTAACATGATATAAAGGAGGCATTTGAGTCAGAAGAGCGAAATGGTTTTTTGAATCCTCTTTAGAAACATATATTTGGAAAAGAAGGAAACTTAACATGGTGTAGGTTTGCTGGGTTTCTTTTTTAAAAAAGAACAAGGCCAAGAGGGAAAGATCTGGTCTACATTTTCATAGAACCAGGGCCCAACTCCTTTTAACTTAAATTTCCATTGATTCTAACAGGAGAAGGAATGAGCCTCGCATTGATTTAAACAACTAAAAATTGGATTTCACATGGCAAACCGTTCTTGGATCATGACTAATTACACCACTTCAGGTAAAAGCTATAAAAAACCCTATATTTATCATGTTCCCCTTTTTAATGCCATTTTGTCTGAAAAACATCTCTTGTGAAGGGAAAAAACCAAAATCTGTATTCAGTTCAGTTTTATCTACTGGACAACACTTCTGCATTCCGTAAAAACCGTACATAGAGTAGTGAAATAGCCGATACCAGGAATGATGGTTGGAGAGCAGGGTCAGCCTGGCTTTGTAGGCCAGTGCCCACCAGCTGGATGTGGGCTGAGGGAGCGGTGTTCCCATGGCGGTGTCCGCTTGGAGGGTGGCCACGGCATCTCAGGTGTGGGCGTTCCGCCCAGCCCTTGCCGGGAAGCTCGTGTTTTGTTTTCCATGGCCTTAGTCAGCGTTGCCTCTTGGCCTCGTGCCTCAGGATGTGCTGTTGCAGGCCACTCCCTGAGGTACTTCAAGGCATGTTTTTTGCCCTTGAGGCCAAGAGGTTTTGGTTAAATCCAGAGATAAGCTGGGCTTGGCTTGGTTCAAGCTCTCTCCTCTCCTGGGAGTGCCTGGGGAGGTGCCTCAGGGGCAGCTCGACTTGCTGATAACATCCCAGATGGAGGTTAGAGCAGATCTGTAGGGACTAATTATTTGTGTCATGTCCTCTTTATGTTGCTTTAGCCTTATCTGAGGTGCAAATATGCCCTGCCATGCCTCAGGGCAAGAGGTCCCAGGTACCAGATGTGTCTCTGGGGTGCACAGCTGAGACGGAGTGTGGGAAGGAAGTGCAGGGTTCCCGTAACCAACGGGAGGGGTGAGGACCTGACCACAGCTTTTCCAAAGGAAAATAAGGACTGGAAAGAAAGTATCTTGTGAGGCTTCTGGTGCAAACCATGCAACCTCAAGGAAGGAAATCAATTGGCATTATTCAGAGCCCACCCCTCTGGTGAGCATCATTAGCAGAAGCTTTGGTTGGTGGGAGAGCTACAAGTCTCATCTTGTGTCTAAACAATCCAGATTTTTATTAAAAATTATATTCAATTATTTAAATTCTAGCAGCCAGAGCCAGACATGACAGTCCTGATGCCACGCTTGAGGATGTCCCCTGGCGCAGCACCGCGGCCCACATCTTTACGGAGACTTGCTGTTACCTCTCAGGAAGGGTAGCAGGCTGAGGCTGAATGGGCATGAGCTAACCAGAAGTTTGGGACCCAGATCGCCTCCATCCTTGTCTAGTATCTAATCTGTTGGTCTAGCCCATTTGCAGGGCAGGATTTTCAACCCCCACCAACTGTCCCACAGACTAATGTCTCTTCCAGATTGCCTGTCTGTACTCTTCTAACCATGGCTGTTGAGAGCAACCTTACAGCCCAGCACGGGGGTGTTTGGGCCTCGCTCACTGGAGGAACGTAGAAGTCTCTTTCTTCACACTAAATTTGAGTGGTCATGTTGTCATCTTAAATTAATAACAGAATGATCCCTGTGGTTAGGACCATCCATCAGGCCAAGGTTCATCCCTCAGATAAGTCCAGATCATAAAAGCATTCATCCGTTGCATACACAATTTTTTCAACATCATTACTGGCATTGCTCGCCTCTCTCTGCAGGTACTTTCAGAACATCCTCTTTTTCTTCTAAAAATATGTGCTTCCTTCCTGTGCCTCCCTCCTTTTTACATTACATAGTACCACTAAAATCACAAATATTTATGGTCTTGCCCGTTCACTTTAGTTAGGTGAGAAAAAGGATCAAAAAAGCAGCTCAGAGTGTGAAACTGAAAGCTGGTGGAAGTGATGCAGAACACTGGAAAGAAAACAAAGGTAAGTTAAGTTATCTAAAGGACAAAGCTGAGGAGCAGAAAGAAAGCAGACGGATAACCTTTGAAGAGATGGTAACAAGGAAACGCTGCCTGGAAAACAAGGTGACATTTTGAATACAGGCTAACTAAACTGTAAAGAAAATACAGCCATTCATTTCAAATCTGTTTTGAATTTCTATTTTCAAAGTACCAGTGGCAAAATCCAGAACCATAAACATCTTTTATTTTAAAACATATTTTAAAACAGCAATAGAAGCTGTAAGCTTAGCTTTCTTGGAGACATTTGCTAGCATCGGCAGTCCAGCCAGCTGAAAGCAAACGGTCTCTCCGGCTTCACTAAATACCTGAATCCTCTTCCTGCCAAAGGAAGGGAAAAGACCAGAAGCAAAAGCTGCCGGGGCCTGTCACTGCTTCTGCTCAGCTCTCCGGCTGCTCAGGGTGCAAAGGGCAAATGGTGGGAGAGCCCCTGAGCACGGCCAGAAACACAACACCCTACACTCAGAGCCCAGCAGCAGCTTATCAAATAGCTCTCATCATTACTGATCCCCAGCAGCTTTTTTGTAGGGTGCTAATCAGCAGCTTGGGTGTTTTCCAGCCCGCGTGATTGCATTCCACCTGCTGAAATAATTACCTTCATCAGTTTGAACTGAATTTGGTATCTTTTTGCGTGTCCCTGACTAAACTGCTAGAGGGCGGGAGACGTGTTTGTGCCACGTTGCGACTGCAGCTCCTGACTGATGGGGTGTAGGAGAGGCCTCCTCCCTCTGCATCTGACATTTCTTTCGTGTCTTAGGGCAAGGCGGTTAATAGTTTTGCAATGGTTTGTGTCTTAGGGCAAGGCGGTTAATAATTTTGCAGTGGTTTTGGGTCACATGACTGGAAATTGCTCTTAAGGTCCAAAATATGGCCCCCAGCCTTTTTTAGGGACTGTGTGCTTCCTGTCAGAAGAGACCCCTGCATCTAAGTGCCACCTAGTATTTAAGGAAGCGTATGTGCAGGCAATTGGACATAGAATCATAGAATTGCCTAGGTTGGAAGAGAACTTTAAGATTATTGAGTCCAACCATCAACCTAACACTGCCAAAACCACCACTAAGCCATGTCCCTAAGCATACGTACCTGTCTTTTAAATACCTCCATAAGAGCCTTGACAGCCTCCCAGGTAACAGTTGGCCTCCGTTACCTGACCGTCTGCGTGTGATTGCAGGAAGGCTGTCAGCTGCAGGGATTTTAAATAGTAAGTCTTCTCTCACAACTGCCACAGGCTGAGGAGACAAGGCAGGACTTGCCAATGCTCCAGGCAGGGCGGGCGGCCGCTTGCGGGATCGAGCCGGGGGAGCCCTGGGATGCCAGCCTCGGCTGCACGCATTCCCAAAATCCTGGCACCTGTCCCCCCTGCTCCCACTTTGCTCTCTCACCGCTTCCCAGGACTGTAAGCAGAGTGGCCACACGCTTGGATTTTGCTTACTCCGCTGAGAAACCTGGAGCTGTCTGTCACGCGCCCAGTTACCGCGCTTCAGTTGACAAACAGTAACTGATTAATCATGGTAATTTACCCTCAGCATACCACTGCGAGAAAATGGATCAAATTCTTCTCCCGGCTCTGTCCGGGCAGTTGCACGACTTCCAGGAGCTTATGCGAGGGGAGGATCTGGCCCTTAATCTCCCAGGGGAGTCACAGTTGCTACTCGGAGCTGCTCCTCCCAAATCCTCTGAGCTCTCGGGCAGTTTTCGTGCTGCAAATTGCCCTGGAAATATATTTAAAAAAAAATAATCTGTTGAGGCAAGCTTGGCTGAATGTCTCATTGTTCCTTTGTTTCTGAACACGTGGAAGCAGATTTACTTCTGCTGCCGTCCAGTTAGAGAGGAACAACTGCTTTAAAAAAAAAAAACGAACAACAAACACCTCTGGATACACAAGGGAAAACAACTGGGGTTTGAACATGAATGGCCATAAGCCCAAAGAGAACCATATCTGACAAAGAAGAAAAATTAAATAGACTTATACCCGCTATATATAAAGCAACCTATATGTTTTTAAACCCATAAGAAGAAAATACCCTTTGTTTTCAATTCATGTTCGAAAATGGTGACATCAATAGCAAGAAGAAACAGCTTCAATGCCTTGCTGGGGAAAAATGGCATCAGCACTTCCCATCTTTGTCACCGAACGGTTTATTGAAGCCTTTTCTCCCGAAAGCCGTGTTTCCCCCTTTCCCCTTCCCAGCTGCTGCCCAGTTCAGCGTTTGCTCCAAGGTCCCTGAATAAGCCCGCTAGACAAGCACAAGGTGTCATTCACATTGAAATATCCCTACGCTGATCTCGTGATTTTTTTTTACAATCCCACCAAAGATATGCTAGTGCAATTATTTCTTGCCAGGCAGCAACTGCAGAAGCCAAGCGTATGATAACGGCTACAAACGTGTTTTCGTGGTCCACGGAGGGCTTCACGGAAAGCACAAGGGTGAGCTCTAATGTCTGCGTGCTCCTTTGTGTGATTTCTTACTCTTTCTTCCAGGATCCACAAGAAATTTAGCTTGCAGCAGGAGGTGATTTTGGTTTTGCTATGAAAACAGCACATGTGAATAGTTTTCACCTTAAAATCGTAAGTTGCTCTCTCATCTTAACTACCAAAATATGAGAATAATTTAAGAGAAACCACTTAAAGCACTTTTCGACATAATCACAGTTTTGTGTCCTCTGGCAGTGGGAAAAGGCTTTAAAATGTGGATACACTGCAGGCTATTTCACCTTGCCAGAACGATGTGTGTAAGTACATGTATCAGTGGTGCAATAACCACTGTCTTCTGTTGCAGTAATTTGAAATTATATGCCATTCTCTTACACCTCCTACAAAAGGGCCAATTAAGAACAAGGTCTAAATACAGCAAAGTCACCTACCGTACCTTCTGGATTTTGTAAAGGAAGAAGCTTTTATCAAAATCGAGCTTTTTGTGGCTTTTGACTTACTTTCCCTGTTCCTATAAAACGCACAATTCAAATGCAACATTCAAAGGGGGAAAATGCTCATCGAATACCCATTTGCTGCTAATACGTGCTGTAGCGGAAGGCACCGGGCAGCAGGCAAGCTGCCTTCCTCTCACAAAAATGTTAAATAATGGGTTTTTTTCCCCAAAATAAATTCAGTGTGTTTGCAGAGACCTCTCAGGAGGTAGCCTGTATATGTTGGAACAACCCCTGGCTGCAGGTGTGGGTTATATAACATTGCCAGTGATGGGGGAAGCAGATAAGAACAACAAAAGATAATCTCTTTACCCATTCCAATCGCAAAGCCCTCCTGCTGGATGACTTCCTGCTGGCATTTATCGTCAGTGTGACGCTGAGGTAACCTCAGCGCTGTAACTCCGCATGGATGGCCACACAGGTGAGAGAACCCGAATTTGGCTGCCTGCCTCATTTTGATATAAAATGCTCCAGATATCCGTTACCAGCAGGCAATGGTTTGCATGGACCTGCACGGTCTTCACTGGTAGCACATCTCTGCTTTGAGGTGCGATCTTTTTTAGACAAATGCCGTACGACCAGGAGAAGTTGAGGGGTGAACCATGAAGTCATGCCTTGCTCTAGAAATCCGTATGAGCAATGAGAACTCGAAGGAATAGGGGACACGTGTTTGTGCTTAAAATATCAGGAAGGTTTCTCCAAACATGGAAAATGGCCTAGGGAGAGGGCACCAAGTCGGAAGTCGAAAGCAAGCATCAGTGGGAGTATTTGGGAGGGAGGATATGAGGGCATCAGTCATCACAAGGCGGGCATATAAGGAGATATACTCTGTTCTGGAACAACTAAAACCAAATTGTTGATGTTACTACTTGTCATCTGACACAGGTAAATGCTCTGCAAAACATTCATGGATACAATCGAGTTTCTGGGTACAAATTTGAGGAAGTACAAAAACTCCTATTAAAACTCCTTTGTCTTTTATCCTTTCTCCTCCCCTCTGTGCTCCTCCCTCTCTCTCTGTTCCTTCTTTCCACCGCTCTTTCCATCTCAGGCCTTCAGAGGAAGGAAGATATGCTTTTCTGCTGCCAGATGCAGCCTTTCTCCTGGCTGCAGGTTGGTATCAGAAGTAAAAGGTGAGAACTGCTCACAGCCTTGCAGCTTTCCAAAGTTGTTGGGTTTCTGTATGGTCCTGGGTATGCCCAGAAACAGAGGAGCTGGGAGACAGGAAGGAGGGACACCAACTTCCCGATGCAATATTTAGGCACCAACAAAACTTTCTCTTGGAGAAGATCCTGTACTGCTTTGCCTTAAAACATTTTAGTCTGAGATTTCAGAGCAGACCTATGATGTTCCATCACACGCAACAGTGTTCTGGCTGCCTAATCTCAAAAAGCAACATCACCCTCTGCACCAACCGTGAGACATCATTTTCTGCTCTTTTCCTCTCTCTGTTTGTATGTGTCTCTGCCACAACTCAGTCATTGACCATTGGACTAGATTGGAAACCACCACGAAGCTGAATGATCATTCATTTTGTACTAGCAGACAGACCAACATGGGTTATGTTGTTGTGGGTATCTTGTGCAGATCATTGGATTGGGAAGAAGTAGTACATGAGGTCTTCTTCAGATAACCGGAAGAAGCCTCAAATGACCGAAGTGATTTGGAGTAGTCAACATGGATTTACAAAGGGGAAATTGTGCTTAACCAACCTGATAGACAACTGTGATGAGTGGCTTGGCGGATGAGTGGATGTTTTTTATCTTGACATTAGCTAGGCTTTCAGCACTCTCTTCCATAACATCCTCACAGGCAAGTAGAGAAGTATGGGCTTAATAAGTAGACAGTGAGGTGGACTGAAAACTGGCTGAATTCAAAGATCAAAGGGTTGTGATCAGTGGCACAAAGTCCATCTGGAGGCTAGGCAATAGTATTGTACCCAGAGGCTGATACTAAGGCAAATATTACTTAACATCTTAGTTAATAACTTGGATGATGGGACAGAGTGGTCCCTCAGCAACTTTGCAGATGATAAAAAACTGGGAGGAGTGGCTGATGCACCAGATGGTTGTGCTGCCATTCAGAGGGACCTGGACAGGCTGGAGAAATGGGCAGAGAGGAATCTCATGGAGCTCAATAAACCAAAATATAAAGTCCTGCACCTGGGGAGGAGTAACTCCATGCTCTAGTACAGGCTGGGGGCCAGCTGGCTGGAAAGCAGCTTGGCAAAAAAAGGCCCTGGGTGTCCTGGTGGACAAGTTGACCATGAGCCAGTAATTCTCCCTCGTGGCAAAGAAAGCTAATGGTATCCTGGGCTGCATTAGGCAAAGCATTGCCAGCAGGTCAAGGAAGGTGACCCTTCCCCTCTGCGCAGCACTGGTGAGGCCACACCTGGAGTGCTGTGCCTGGTGCCGGGCACCCCTGTACAGGAAAGGTATGAATTTACTGGAGGAGGTCCCATGAAGTGTCTGAGAGATGATTAATTGTCAGGACCAACTGTCATATGAGAAGAGGCTGAGAGAGCTGGGACTGTTCAGACTGGAGAAGAGAAAGCTCAGGGGGAATCTTGTCGGTGGGTATAAATGCCTGATGGGAAGGTATGAAGAAGGCAGAGCCTCTTCTTAGTGGTGCCCACTGTCAGAATGAGAGGTAATGGGCACAAACTGAAACACAGGGAATTCCATCTGAAATAACATAACACATTTTTACTGTGAGGGTAATCAAACACTGGCACAGGTTGCCTGGAGAGCAGGCAACTCTCCATCTTTGGAAATATTTAAAAACCATCTGGACGTTGTCCTGAGTGGCCTGTTCTAGTTGATCCTGCCTTGAGAAGAAGGGTTAGACTAAGTGATCTCCAGAGGTCCCTTCCAATCTCGATTGTTAGGTGCTTCTGTTCCATAGTTTCTAAGTTGCTATGCATTTAAACTGCACTTTCTTTTATCAGGAAAGCAAATCAATTCCTGCTCACGCTACGGGGAACAGGCAGTGATATTAGACCTTCTCCATGCATGAGAACATCTGTTTGCTATTTCAGACACAAAGTCTGGATGTAGCTTTTCAGATGTGTTACAAAAAGTTGGACTTGAAGACAGTGTGTAAAAAGAACATTTGTTATATGAGACTCAAATGCTGCTTGATTTTCACAAGGCTGAATCACCAATTTCTAAGGCTTTGCCATTGCCTGGAGCTGCAATACTTGACCAGCCTCTTCATCTCTGAAGGGCTCCTTGGGTCCTGTATAGTACGTGATGTGCCCTAAAGTACTGCTGGATATAACCACAAAGGCATAACATTCCTCTGCTTCTGTAGAATCTGGTGGCAAAACCAAGAAAAGATTTGGGTACATGAAAGTTAGTTGTTATTATGCCTAATTTATAGATATAGCCTGTTCTTGCCAGTGGAAGTTGGCGGGAGGTACATATGCTACATCTGTACTAGTAAATGAAACAGTCCAAGGGGCTGACTCACCTTGAGGCCGGTGCAACTTGAGTCCATACAGCAAAACTGACAGAATCACAGAATGGTAGGGGTTGGAAGGCACCTCTGGAGATTATCTAGTCCAACACCTCTGCCAGAGCAGGGTCACCTACAGCAGGTTGCACGGGGTGGCATCCAGGTGGGTTTTGAATGTCTCCAGGGACGTGAGACTCCACCACCTCTCCTGGCAGCCTGTTCCAGTGCTCTGTCACCCTCAAAGTAAAGAAGTTCCTCCTCATGTTGAGATGAAACTCTTTCCCCCTCTGAGCAGCATCCTGCCTGCCCACGTCACTCGTGAGCCATGCCTGCAGAGTGCCGGTCAGCTCGGGCTGGGACCACCCAGGGCATAAGCTAACTGTATGTTTTCTGTGCATATGTGCCCAGCCAGGACTGTTTGCTTTACCAGGACTGTATATGAGCCCCAAACTCTTTTCCCACCTCACGGGTAGGGTTAGGTATCTCCATGGTTCAAAGCAACCCGTGAGTCCATCATAGGGGCTAGTTAATGTTAACGGGCTGTTATGGCAGTGTTGCCCAAGATTTGTACTGTACCCATTAATCAGGTTATGAGACATGATTGGGAAGGTAGTTGGGGCATGAGAAAGAGCAACTAGAGGCAGATTAATACATGAGTAGTTAGGGAGAAGGGTATGAATGACTGAGTTCACCTAGAGCAGGAGCATGGGGCAAAACAGTTGAAAATGCTGCTGTACAGCAAAGTCAATAGGAAACGCTGAGGTTTTCCTTACATCCCGCTTAGTCGAAGGGTTAGAGGGGCAACCCCACGAGAGCCCTGAGTCCTCTCAGGAGACGAGGCACCTACCTACCTGTTCTGCGTGACTGCTGAGAGGGGTGGGCAGGCTTCACTCTTCTGTCAAGGAGCACAGCAACATGGCTGCAGCTGCTCTGTGCAATGCTATTGTGTCTGGAGGGCTCACACAGAATGCTGAAGACTTTAATTCAGTTGTGTGCTCAGCCGCTAACAACCACCCCACAGGAGGAGCCACCAGGCGTGGTGAAGCCTCCCACCAGAGGAGGGCACGTGTAGGCCCGGTGATTGGGAGTTTACCTGCTAGGGGAGAGGTCTGAGTGGTCCATATTCTCTTTTTCTATGCTCTACTAGTGACTGCTTGAATGCTGATCCAGCTCCCAAAACGCAGGACTCCTAAACCAACGCCGGCCTGCTAGGCCGCAGTCCTTTCTTTCTCCTGTGCCCCCTTCCCAATTAACACTGAATTGTGTAAGAATGTAACTCTCAGACCAGAGAGCCAATGTTTTCTTCCTGGCAGATGTGGATGCTTAGGGAAAGAACATGAGAAACAGCCGGTAGGTACAAAATGATCCTTCCCTGACATATTTCCCATGTTCCAGCAGCCTGTGGTTTGGGGATTCCCTTGGACAGATATGGCTGGACCATGGCCCAGACCATGGCCCAGACCATGGTAACCAGAATGCTGAATATTAAACCAGATAGTAACAATAACAGTAATGACAATGGTGATGATGCCACTATCTAACTACTGTAGCTACATCTTTTCCATTGATTTGGCTAATCACCTGTCGAACACCTCCATATTTTGGCCTCTGTTAACATCTTGCAGTGATCAGTTGCACAACTCACTTACATGATTTAATTTTATGTACCCCTATCATGTTACCCACCCAGATGCCTATTTCCCAAGAGAACAAGTTCTAACTTACTTTGTCTCCCTTGTTATGAATGACCTTCTGTTTTTCTGAAAATCCTATTTGGCCTTGGCCATTTCTTGCTTTGTTTTATGCTTTTTGAGATTAGGCAGGAAGAACACACAGTAATTAAGATGTCAGCACATTGCAGATTTATACAGAGGTTTAAAAATATCTTCTGTTTTGTTCTTTGTGGTAGCAAAGTCCGATGAAGACGATGGAGAATTTCCATCCTTCCAGAGACCCTTTAAGACTATGCTAAAAGGAACTGGTTTAGGTTCTCTGGGTGGCGATTATGTGCATTTGAACCCTCTGAGGTAGCAGACAATCTGACCTTCCACTTTCTGGGACCACAAGAGTCTCATATGAATTTTGAGACATCTTTTTCTGCTAAGCCCTTCTTGAAAAAAAGGAAGTGGCCACTATTGGAGTTTGTGGATTGCCATTGCCTGTTGTTTACTTTCCAAATGGAGTCCCTCTGGGACTTGGGCATTGCTGGTTTGGGCAGTGACTGGACCTACGCAGGTCTCTTGGTGCTCCTCTCTGTCTGGAGAGGTGTGTGCTGAGACGCCTGGGAAACTTGGAGGTCGAATGTGAGAGGAGTCTGGAGCCCAACCCATGCAGACGACCACAAATGAGCAAGGGTTCGATGCCTCAGCCTGTCTTAGAAAACAATATCAACATAAATGGACTTCTATCAATCACTCCCAATCTACATAAAAAATTGCTGTAAGCCTGCAAAAGCCTATGTTCATGTTAGGATTGCTGCCATAAGCGATGTGAAGCTTCAGCCACCATCCCACGGCTGCAGGACACAGCCATAGTCACAGTCCTGCGTTGGTTGTGTTGGACCCAGCTGCTTTCCAGCCTCACCCGTGAGAAGTTCCCTCTCCTCAGTGCCAAGTCCTGACATTTCAACTGAAGCCACCAGCTCCCTATAAAAGTACCATTTTACCCCAGAAATGCTTCATTCCTTTTCAGTTTCTATCCGCCACACAGAAAGAAGCAGAAGGATGATGGAAAGCCCAGCTTTTCTCGGGAAGAAGGAATTGCTAGGATTTCTGGAAAAGAGTTGCCAGTTGCATGTCCAAAACCGGTTCCACAGTAGCCAGACGCAGAGGAGTTCCTGCCTGCCTTGCTGCGTGCCAAAGCTAACGAGGTAAGAATATGAAAGCATTCCTTGGCAATCATTTGAGGATGTCTAAGTTGGAAGGAGTGGCTCAAAATTAGAGGAGCTTTTCTTTTTTTTTTTTTCTTTTAAAGCTAAAATTTTGCAAACAAAAAGGCCATCAATCCCAAATTATATGGCAGCCTTATCTCCCTTGGACCATCAGGCTTCACAGACGCTGCCGAACCCCTCAAGCTATCTAATCTTCCCTGGCTTTCTCCTGTTCTGTCCCCTCTTGGGTTCCCTCCTGACTATCTCCTCGCTTTATCAGGTTGCCTTCAGTGGGTTGTTCTCATCTTCTCACCTCTCCTGCATGGCCTGCAGGTCTGCATTTCTGCTGTCTGTTCTCCTGTCTCTGGATAAAAGCAGAATTTCATTTGCCTGTCTCCTTGCAGACGATTTACAGCTCACTCTCTGTGCCAGACCTGCGTTCTTCTGCCCACACTGAAATCTCAGTTTGTTTCTTTGAGATTAGCTGCCAGATAAGCTGAGCTTGGCCAAACTGGAGCTCTTCACCATCTCCTTTTCCTCCTTCTTTTATTTTTTTGGTTAACCATGAACAAAAAAGCCACACACAGGCTTCTAGCTTGGACACTTGGTCCCCATGTCCAGGCTGCCTGAACCCTGCAGAGTCTTCCTTCGTAATGGGTGGCTCGTGCCCGTGTCTGGCTGCACAGGTTTTTCTGTCTCGTCCACCACTTAGGCAGTAGGAAGCTGGCACAGCCTCCCAGTTTGCACCCTTAGGGTGCGGGATGCTGGCGTGCAGCCACCTTGCTCTGAGTCAGGCAGGGGAAAATCAGAAGGCAGAGCTTATGCCAGAGCAAAAGAAGCATTTGGACAAGAGATTCGACCACAGAGATGGCTTACCTGGGGAGAGAGAGGGAGATAGAGGGGGTGGAGTGCCCTGAAGGAGAAGGTAAGGCTGGAAAGAGGGAAATAATGATGAAACTAGCCTTTTTCCCTGAAAGCCATCTTTGCAGTTCCTCTTGACTTGGTTCAGCTTTGATTCTTGCAGAGGGCAGAGCTCATGGGAGCGCTAGGACATCCCATCTGGGACTTCATAGAATCATGAATCACAGAATGGTTCAGGTTGGAAGGGACCTTAAAGATCATCTAGTCCCAATCCCCCTGCCATGGGCAGGGACATCTTCCACTAGACCAGGTTTCTTAAAGCCCCATCCAGCCTGGCCTTGAACACTTCCAGGGATGGGGCATCCACAGCTTCTCTGGGCAACCTGTTCCAGTGTCTCACCACCCTCATGGTGAAAAATTTCTTCCTGATACCTAACCTAAACCTACCCTCTTACAGTTTGAAGCCATTACCCCTCATCCTATCACTGCAGGCCCTTGTAAAAAGTCCCTCTCCAGCTTTCTTGTAGGCCCCCTTCAGATAAATACTGGAAGGCCGCTATAGGGTCTCCCTGGAGCCTTCTCTTCTTCAGGCTGAACAACCCCAACTTTCTCAGCCTGTCTTCTTCAGAGAGACGTTCCAGCCTTTTGATCATTTTTGTGGCTCTCCTTTGGACCTGCTCCAACAGGTCTGTGACCTTCTTATGTTGCGGGCTCCAGAGCTGGATGCAGTACTCCAGGTGGGGTCTCACTAGAGCAGAGCAGAGGGGTAGAATCACCCCCCTCGACCTGCTGGCCACGCTTCTTTTGACACAGCCCAGGATAGGGTTAGCGTTCTGGGCTGCGAGTGCACATACCGTTTGCTGGGTACATGTGAATTCAGATATTTTCCTTATTCCTATCCCCGCAGAAATCATCAAGCAGGTCACAAAACCTGGGAACTTGGTGTTATGTGAGTGTTTCCTACCCCATCGAAAGAGCTTTTGAAAGTGGCTGCTGAATCACCAGCTCCTGTATTAGGGCCTGTCATAGCGGCTGATCTCCGTCTGGAGGTGTGCCATGAAGTCACAGCACCAGCATTTAGTGATTTCAGGGCTGTCTGTAACGTCCCCTGGGAGGCACATGCAGCCTGTGGTGCCCCTGGGCACAGCCTACAGGTGTCTTCTCCCAGTAGGTATCAGATAAACAAAATCTGACTGATGATGAGTCCTTACTGCCAGTGGGCTCCACCAGTAAAAGCTGTTTGCAAGGAAGTGGCCAGCACAGACCAAATTTATACATGTTCTGTATTTGTTTGTGATAAAGGATAGCAAATGGGTGTGAGAGGCTGTCACCGTGTAATGCTTTTCAATTTAATTGCAATTAGAGCATCAGACACACTGCACCACATCATCCCACAGGCTCTTCTAGAGCAGCACCGAGACCACCGCCTGTTAAAATGTGTGGGTCTCACTGTGCGGTGCTGTCGCGTGTTGTTGCAATAGCAAACGTGGTTGGCCCCAAAGTTTTCACACTACAAAACTCTGTTGGCTGCATTAGGACCAAAGGGAGATAAAACCTCCCTTTTGGGATGGAAGCAGAGCTGGAAACAGAAGACAGCTGTGCTGACGTCCTTACCAGCGACGCCCCTGGCAGATTGTCCCCTCCTCTGGACAGCATGGTCCTGGAGGAAGCGTTCCTCTCCCCCAGGGAACAGCGTGCCCTGGTATGTCTTGAAAATTATCACAAAGTTTTGTAAAAACACACGAGCCCAGAAGGCAGCCTGCAGAGCTTTCCCCTCGATAACGCTTGTTGCACAATTTGGATCTTCCAAGTTCTCTTTCTGTTGTGTGGATTTTGCTTTTCCAAGGTAGGACGAGAAATAACGTCCCGTCCTAGCGCTGGGTTGAGATTTGGGGGAAGCATCACATTTTATCAGCTCACAGCAAGGCCAAACACGCCGCGTTGCTGGAAGCCGGACTCACAGCCGGAGGGGTGGAAGCAGGGTGCAGGGCTGCCCTCTCCTCACCGTGCCACACCTTCCAACCCTCACGGCCTGACTGGGAATGGGCAAATACCGATGACACCATGTGTGCTGGAATCACTGGGAAGTGGAAGGTCGGAATGATTTTCCAGGAACAGGTGGATGCTGTTTTTCAGGGAGCTCTGCTTTTCACATGTGCCTCTGGAAATGGCCCCATCCCTCACCCAGCAGAAGCTGTGGGACTTGTGCCAGTCAGACTGCGCCGTAAATAAAGGGGAAAAGACAAAAATCTGAAATATGCTATTTTGTGCCATTTGCTGAGGAGGCTCAGGCAGTTTTTTTAAAACAGTGAGTGAAGTTTGTTGTCTAGAAGTGAGTATTTTAAGAGCAAGACCTAACTGTGTTTCAAAGGGGAGGCCTCCTGTCCCTCTCACATCGTTGCTCAGGATATGTTGTGTCCAGACACCCTTGGATGTTACACGTTTTAATTCAGACAGCGGCAATTTTGCTCTCAGCAGTGCAATCGTGCGGCTGAACCGAATGCCTGGAAGGGACAGGCTGGCCTATTTCCAGCCTGTGCTATGGCGTACCCTTTAAAAATCATACACCGGGGCTGCCCTGCTCGTAGGACATTTACACGTCTGCCCAGAGGGCTCCTGGCCAGGGTGTCTTCCAGGCAGCCCCACCATTGGCCTCAGCTCCCCTCCACCCTTTGCTCGGGGGGAAAGTCACCTGAGCTGTTCCGATGAGGTCCCTGAGCAGTGCCCGGGATGCCGGGACATGAAGAGCTTCGCACTGGTTGCATGGGCTGGGGCTAAGCCCATGAGTAGACACTCGGTCCAAAATCCACCGAGGATTTGGACCTGAAATGCCGTTGTGGCTCTGGCTCCTTTTTCTCTTCATTGCCCAGAGAACAGTTATTTTCTCTCTCCAGAATTCGCTTTTAACTTAGGAGGCCACCTAGGGCTGGCCCTGGGCTTAGCAAGGAGCTTTTCCCGACCTCATCCCTGCCTGCGCCAGGAGCACAGCCCAGCGAGGACGCTGGCTGGTTTTCCACTCTCTGTGCCAGGGTTATTTCGCTTTGCCGGCGATGTTAACGCTGCCATAGCTCAGGGACCACCTCGGAGTTTATCTTGCATTGCTCCGGTTCACCCTGCCGGGGTGAGGAGTTACAGGCAGAAGCGTTTTGTGCTCGGTAGGCTGGTTTGGAGACACAAAGTACGATGCAGCCACATCTCCTGCCCACCAAAACCAGGGGGGCTCTGGAGAGCCGGCTGCTGGCTTGGCCTCCCTCCGGTAACATCCCTGGTGATCCTCTGTCCTGGTGCTATTTAAAAATCAGATGCACTTTAGCTGATGCCAGAGGGATGAGTAAGGCACAGGAACGCTGCAGGGTGGAGTGAGGGGTATGAAATGCGGGTGATGCCGAGCCTTCTTCCCCTCGGTGGAGAGGGGCTTGTTTTTTTCTGGAAGACTTTCCTGTTTTTCATTAGGCAGCTGTGTGACAGTCTCCGGGCAAAGAGTCCCAGGCCCTTATACCGCCAAGAAAAATACTGCGAGTTCTTGGCCTCTGAATGCCCATGTTGTGAGTAAGCTGGCAGGGATTAGATGTCCAGCACTGCCTGTGCACGCACGGATGGGAACGGATGGGAAGGCGTATGGCCCAACCAAGTAAGTGGTTTAAGGGAAAGAATAAATCTCACTGAAAAATGTTGGAGAGCTCGAGGTCATCTTGGCACAGCTGCTTCCCCAGCGCAAATCAAAGAGTGGGGAGAAAGCGGGAAGGACATTTCAGAGATGTGATGCTTCCTTTACGCTTTCTTCCCCACTGCCCCCAGCATCTTCTTCCAGACACGACCTGCCGGAGCAACATACACGAAGAGACTCCTCGCTTCCACACGGACTGGCTGTGGTCAGGTAACAAGGCACTCTTTAAGTTGCCTTCATCAAAATCTGTACCGTCATCCTCATAAAAATGTGCTTTCTTTTGATCTAATTGCTTTTAATAGGAACTTGGACTTCCTCCAGGGTGAGAACAGTTGTTGTTGCTTAAATATTTTATAAACTAGTGTTTTTCCAGCCAGAACACAAACTCTTGGAAGTCGATGACAAGGAGCAACCATGCAGCAGCAACTTCATTTGTGCTTTTTGGGCACAACGTGTCTCTGGGTATTATCTCCACTTTGCTCCACTGGAATCACCTTTACCTTCTCACTACCAGCGTGATTACAGCTTTCCCTTTAGGTCATCTAACAGGGGTAGTTTTTGGAATATCTTTGAGATACGTGACTAAACGAAAGGACTAAATCAACAGACTGTAAGACTGTTTTCTAAGTTAGGTTTGGAAAAGACTATACAGCTACTTCTTGCTTCACACAAGCCATAGGATTTCACCCAGTTGTTCAATTCGTCGCTGGTATTTATGGACAATTGCACTTTTCTTCTGTAGAGACACTGTTATTTAAAGGTTTTGGGTGAGGAGATGCTGTCACTCCTGTCTCTAAGCCCTTTCAGTGGGGACGGCAGGCGAGTGGCCCCAGCCACAGGGCACTTGGGAGGGCTGCTGCCAGCACTTGTCCCCTGCCGGCGGCTCCGGTGAGGTCTGGTGCTAGCAGATACCATGTTACTTTGGTCCAGGACGGTGGTATCTCAGTGAGGAGGACCCAGGAGCACCCAAACATGGAGCGTGGCTCAGCAGTGCTGCCTGCAGCCGTGCGAGGTTCACCTTTAGGGCTACCCACCTCTAACAGCCTTTACACCCCCCCAGCTGACTTGGGAGGGCATAAAGAAGAAAATAAATAAGGGACATTTTCAGGAAACAATTTCCATTATAATTCGCCAATACAGTTGGAATAGCTATCGCATCTGTCACGTCTGATAAAGTCCTACCAGAAACCACGTGGGCTTCTGCCTGGCAATGTGCTCGCTGGCGGGGCACTCCGTTAGCGGCACTGCAGCCGCCTTTTTAATTGGGGCTGCAGGCAAAGCCATGGGAGGAGAGCATGTCCTGGACCTACAGCTAAGCAAGGCGTAGAAACTTGTGTTTACTTCTCCCGTTGCTTTTCGGAGTGAATCCTCCCACCTGAGAGGGAATGGACAAAGAGCCCCGAAGCCTGCGAAGCCTTCCTGACTTCACCGTTCTAGGAGAATCTTACACGAAGGAGAATCTTTGTTCTAGGAGAATCTTATTCCAGGGAACAGTTATTATATCTGGTGTTCCCACTTTAAATTCTGGCTTCAAATGTCTTTTTTGCTAGGCTCTGCGGAATGCTGCAAGCTACAAAACTGCAGATTAGGGCATCGCTGTCTTCCCAGTATCCACAGAATGGCTTCCCACATGGTTTCCCTACTAAACAAACAATGAAATTGCACAGGAAAGATAGGATTCATTTAGAAACCTACAGGAGAGATGGGGAGGGCAAGTTAGAGCGTACTGGCATACCTGCTGCTGTTCTCCTCAAGCTCGGAAGGATCTCGGAGATAAACAGTAACTAGAGCGGCCACCTTCAAGAAACCAAGAAATTGCCCCTGAGACAAGGGGAAATAAGTTCACTAAGGCACAGCAGTGCAGATGTTATATTGCCTGCAAATACAGGTAGCAGAAAAGGAATCATAGAATCACATAATGGTTTGGGTTGGAAGGGACCTTAAAGATCATCTAGTTCCAGCCCCCCTGCCATGGGCAGGGACACCTCCCACTAGACCAGGCTGCTCAAAGCCCCATCCAGCCTGGCCTTGAACACTTCCAGGGATGGGGCACCCACCACCTCTCTGGGCAACCTGTTCCAGTGTCTCACCACCCCCACAGTAAAGAATTTCTTTCTAATACCTAATCTAAATCTCCCCTTTTTCAGTTTAAAACTGTTACCCCTCGTCCTATCGCTCCACTCCCTGATAAAGAGTCCCTCCGCATCTGTCCTGTAGGCCCCCTTCAGATACTGGAAGGCCGCTATAAGGTTTCCCCGGAGCCTTCTCTTCTCCAGGGTGAAAAACCCCAACTCTCTCAGGAGGAAATTTGCATTAGCTTTAGTAGATTTTTTTAATAAATAATATGAACAAATTGCAGATTTCTAAATGAATCCTATTTTTCCTGTGCAATTTCATTGTTTGTTTATTAGGGAAACCATGTGGGAAGCCAGCTCTCTGGAGCTGTCTGGGAAGTGTTGCTAACTGCATTTGGAAAAGTTGGGCTGTGCTGCCACCAAATCATAATGATACCTGGAAAAGGAGAATCACAGAATCACAGGGTTGGAAGGGACCTCTGGAGATCGTCTAGTCCAACCCCCTGCCAGAGCAGGGTCACCCAGAGCCGGTGGCACAGGAATGCGTCCAGGCGGGTTTTGAATGTCCCCAGAGTTGGAGACTCCACCACCTCTCTGGGCAGCCTGTTCCAGTGCTCTGCCACCCTCAAAGGAAAGAAGTTCCTCCTCATGTTTAGGTGGAACTTCCTATGCTCAAGTTTGTGCCCATTACCTCTTGTCCTGTCCCCGGGCACCACTGAAAAGAGCCTGGCCCCATCCTCCTGACACCCACCCTTTAAGTATTTATAAGTGTTGATAAGGTCCCCCCTCAGCCGTCTTTTTTCCAGACTAAAAAGACCCAAATCCCTCAGCCTTTCTTCATGAGAGGTGTTCCAGTCCCCTAATCATCTTGGTAGCTCTCTGCTGCACCCTCTCCAGCAGTTCCTGGTCCTTCTTGAACCGGGGAGCCCAGAACTGGACACAGTACTCCAGGTGCGGCCTCACCAGGGCAGAGTAGAGGGGGAGGATGACCTCCCTCGACCTGCTGGCCACACTCTTCTTGATGCACCCCAGGATGCCATTGGCCTTCTTGGCCTCGAGGGCACATTGCTGGCTCATGGTCATCCTGTTGTCCACCAGGACTCCCAGGTCTCTTTCAGCTGAGCTGCTCTCCAGCAGGTCAGCCCCCAACCTGGACTGGTGCATGGGGAGAAGATTTTGTAAAGCACAGGGAGCAGCACCGCAGCCATGGCTGGTGACAGCGCGGCCCTGAGAGAATCACAGCCAAATGGAGCCCACGGTGGTGCCCATCCCGAACCTCTCTGCACGAACAGACCTGGTCTGGGACCAGGGGCTTGGGACATTGCAGCTTGATGACAAACATCAGGAGTCACCTTAAACTTCCAGACTCCGGGGAAGAGCACAGTAGAGCAGAGCTCCGTGGGGTTTAGCACCAGTGGCGGGGAGAGGGACGAGCTCTGCTGCTGCCATCTCCAGGGCTTTGCTGAAGGACCACGGGAACCCCTGCTGAAAGGACAAGCACCTGCATACCAAAACCGGTGCCGGGACAGCAGGGAGGATCTCAATACCTGCCTGCAGCAGTCAGTAAAAGTAACGCTGTGGCAATCGCAAGGATTTGAGATTCCCTGAGTCGTTGTGGCCTTCAAAAGAAAATACAGTTAACACTTTAATTTTTTCCTAAATGAAGTGATGGAAAAAAAGTGATGGAAATTCCCATTGCAGTTTTACCTATGTAAGTGGAACACTGCACAAAGAGGAAGAACAAGCTGGATCAAAACCAGAGAAATCTTTAGGTCAGGTGCTTTTACTGGAGATTACTGCTCTAAATTTGCCATCCACGGCCCCTGGAGCTCCAGCTCTGCCTCGGCTTTAAGCAGCCATGGCTCTCCTTGTGGCCCTCTGAAGCTGGTCAGCCAGCACCGAATCCTTGCGCCACCTCTGCCAGTGTCAGCCCATGGTTCCAACACATTTCTGGAAAAGGCAAGATTTTCAGGAGGGCTTGCAGAGGGATTTCCACTTCTTTGTCACCGTGTAACCTTAAATGAGCCTTAAATGAAAGGCTGAAGGTTTTGGGTCTCTTCAGTCTGGAAAAAAGACAGCTGAGAGGGGATCTTATCAACACTTATAAATACTTAAAGGGTGGGTGTCAGGAGAATGGGGCCAGGCTCTTTTCAGTGGTGCCCGGGGACAGGACAAGAGGTAATGGGCACAAACTTGAGCATAGGAAGTGCCACCTAAACATGAGGAGGAACTTCTTTCCTTTGAGGGTGGCAGAGCACTGGAACAGGCTGCCCAGAGAGGTGGTGGAGTCTCCAACTCTGGGGACATTCCAAACCCGCCTGGACGCGTTCCTGTGCAACCTGCTCTAGGTGACCCTGCTCTGGCAGGGGGGTTGGACTAGACGATCTCCAGAGGTCCCTTCCAATCCTGTGATGCTGTGATTCTGTGATTCTGTGATTTTATTTCCCTTTGCTCCATTGCCTCTTCCTTCTTCCCGATTTCTTCTGTAGGATTCGGAAAGCACTGCTATCGCAGGATGCTCTGAGGTGTTTGGCTTATTTGGTGTCAGCACAATATTTTGATTATAAGGCGTTTTACATAAGACAAGGCGAAGCGCCACTTTCCCTCTCCTGAGGAGCGGGGGACACAGGAGGTGGCTGTCCTGGGGGAATGCATCCGCTCCCACCTGGTTTTCTGTATGCTGAGGACACCACAATTCAATTCTTAATTTATAGCTCAGTGAATCCTGATACGAGAATATTTAGGGCACATAAATAGAGGGGGGAAACCCAATATCCCATCCTCTTCCTCGCCATGATGCTGTGCAGGCTGCAGGAGGGCAGACGAGGGATCCTGGTTGCAGAGGACGGCCACGGGCTGGGACAGCATTCCCTGTCCCTGCATCAGCCTGGGAGGCGCTGTGCTCTCCACCTCTGGCTAAACCACTGCTGGTGACCCACCGGGGCCGGGGCTCTTCCCACCCTGTCACCAGCAAGCAGCCCGGGGGTGGGCAAGAGGGGACGCGGCCGGGACAGCTGACCCCCAGCTGTCCCAAGGGGTGCCCCATAGCATCCTGCTTGGGACTTCAGGAAATCACAACAGGATCTTCGAGCTGAAAACAGAGTGGAAGGCATGAAGCAAACGACCGGGGTTGAACTGAGGCCAGAACATTAGCAATCACGGGAAGTGCATGACTGACTCATTGCTAAGGTCTCTGGGCAAGGAACCAGACACGTTTCACTTCAGGGGCCTGGTGGTTCTTCCCCTCCCTTTGCTCAGGTGGCTGTTGGAAAGGTCGTTATTTCCGTGAAAGCACATCATGACTGCAGGACCAAAAATTCTGAATTCATAGCCCAAGGGAGTTTCTCATGCTCTCTGCAAAAGGTCACCCAGAGCTTGAGGCTTGGCCTAGGGCTTGCTTCTCCACCTCGGAGCGGGTGCAGACACCACACAGCCACCTCTAAGGTATATTCAAAACTAGTGGCAGAGCGTGCTTCTCCCTGTCCCTGCAGCAACTCCGGTTTGCCCTGCGAGAGTCTTCACCACGCCACACGTAACTCTTCATCTAGGGACCGCAAGCTGCTTAGATACCACAACCATGGACATCTCAACGAACAAGTGGCAGTTTTGTGTTTGATCTTTCTCATCCTTTCTGAAAACACACATACAAGAACTCACAAGGGCAACTTCCAGCCACAGCTTTTAGGCATCACGGCAAAATTTTCTCTCAGTTACAGGACAGTGGCCACCCACTAGGCCAGAACGGTAATTTAACGTCAACTGAAAGGGAAAAAGGACACATGTTGATGCAGTACCAGCAGGAAAGCAGTCTAAGGTTTTTTTAGGGGTCTTCCAAGCATAGCACCTGGCGCTGTGCGATCAGACAGATGCCACCACAACAGCAGCAAGGATTTCTCTGTTGCAGGGGTTCAGACCATTTGCCCTTAATCCCAAGAACTTCCCCTGTGAACAAAATAAGAGCGGGCAGGATGAGCTGTGCTTGCCAGGTACACAATGCCTCCTTTTTTGAATCCACAAACATGGGTTCAAGTCACGCAAGCGACCAACACATACTGCAAATTTTATTTTTATTTCCTTATTACAGAAACTAAATTCGCATATGCCTACATCTGGGTTAAAACAGATTCACCACCGCAGAAAAAAAAAAAAGCATTCTTTTTATTGTCTAAAGCACACCTCGGGAACACAGAACAAAGTCTAATATCAGTACATAAAAGCTTCTTCTTAGTGCACCTCTTCATTGCAGTTTCTCCATTAGTTCTTTTTAAAAAAATCATTACACCTTAGGTATTTATATATGCTTGCATTAAGCGTTGCATAATCTGCCCATAACGCAATTCACTTCCAGAAGTCAGTTAAGAAGCTAAATCAAGAAGGCCCCTTAAGTTTGCTTTATTTACAAGTTGCAATGGCTAAATTTTAAATACTTTACAGTCACTCCCAGCACTGGCTTCCAAATCAAAGGATTAGTGCATTCCATAATTTCTTTATAACTATTTTCTAGAGGGGATTAAGTTGCCTGTACCTACAGCTATGTAGGCACCTCAGCTATCTACATAAAGTACCTTACCAGAAATAAACATGCTGACAAAAATATCTGTAATAATGAACGACAAATGAGCAACTCAACCTTTAGGAAGAAGGGGCAGGTGCTTGATTTTGTGCTGCTGTCATTGTCAGCAATATGGGAGAAAAAGCAGTTAAGGAGTGAAGTCCAGAGCGGGTCTCTGGTTCCTTTGTAGAGAGCTTTACGTTCGACTCTCATTTCCTCCTCTCTTTCACTATGTCTCCCCTGTTACTGCTTTTTTGTTAAATCGGGCAAATTTCTGAACTGCGCTAACGTACAAATTTGCTTCAGAGGGGGGGAAGAAAAAAAAAAACAAAAAAAGAACGATGCATGTGCAGACAGGCAGACTTGCGCTATCTGAATAAAGACAGATGTGTTCCTCTGAGTTTTACAGTTTACGAGTGGGTCTTGTGGCAACTGAGCGACTGCTGTGAAGATTAACAAATGGGATGCACATGCATATATCTGCTCTTACATGCTTTCAAAACCCAAATGGAAGGAAGAAGTATCTGCGATTCAGGTAGGTCCAGAAGATTATTTTTTTTTCTTACACAATAAGGTAGATTACTTAGCACATTCCAGGTTAAAAAAATTACAGTAAACATTCAGTAACTGGAATGCATATAATATACAAGTACCATTACATTTACAAAGCTGTTCGGGACAATTTTTCTTTCTAGAATAAGCATAAAAAAGTTACAAGCTAATTCACAATAACTTTAGATACAATGTTATTAAAATACATTGATGTTAATCATAAAAATATTTTACTATTTACATGTACATTGTATAAATCTTAACAATAAGAATATGCCCATTTTAGGATGCCTTAAACAAATATTTAGGCAGATTGGCCCATTTTATAGTGCAGTATCCCTGTTTTGGTCTTCACACCATGAAACTGTACCAGATTCACAGTATCTTTGCTAGTGCTTCGCTAAAAGGCTTAAACTTTCTATTATTTAAGAAACCTTCATTCATTACAAAGAGCCAGTTTTGTTTCCACTTTGTTTCTTATTAAATCCCACCCCTAATAGTTCAGGACACTCTGCCTGGCCTTGTGCGATTTGGTTGCATTTCCAAATAAGGCTGTAATTCATTTCATCAGTTATCACGCTGTCTTGCTTGTAGTCTGGATGCTGCGCGATAAATTCCCTCATCCATCGAGCAACTGTCATTAACTCTCCTGTGGGCAAGAGGAAGTCAAGTTTCAGTTTATACATCTAATTTAGCTGTACGACACCTAAAGTTCCACGCATTATATACACCATTAATGAAGAGCCAAGTTTCAGTTTATACATCTAATTTAGCTGTACGACACCTGAAGTTCTACGCATTATATACACCATTAATGAAGAGTCCATCCCTTCACGAGAAACACATTCCTGTATGTATCTTTCTTTTTAAATATGGCTAAACTGCAGGCATAATGAAGCTGACATATAGTCTATATTTGTCTGGTGCGATCTTCAAACTTCCAGATGTTGTAATGAGAGAGTACAGAGAGAAGTAGCTACTGGAATAGGTGTCACCAACAGGTCGTACAGCAAGAGGTCTTAAACGTGTCATTTAACAGAGAATCTGGATGAGATGAACCAACACACACCTCTACAACAACTACATATAAAACAATTTTGTAGTTGATCCATGCAACTCAGCTGCTAGCTTGGTTCTGTCTTCCTTGACTAACTATTCTTTCTCCCTCTGGCAGCTCCCCTAGCAAAAAATAGGCTGGTTCCCGATTATACCAACTCCTGGTTTGCACACACTGCCTCTGCTTCACTACGCAGTCCACGGGGCAGTCACCAGGTGCCTAAGGGTCCCCGACACTTCTATCATCAAATGTGTCATCAAGTGGCGCACACCACTTGCGGCAGACCTGCACCCCTGTAAAGCAGCAGCTGGAGGCCAGCTGGACACCAGTGTTTAGGCTACTGCATCTTGCTCCTGAATCCAAACCTTAGCAATACAAGTTTAAGGTAACTCTGCCAGTAAGACATTAAGGTAGGCTGATGGGATGCTTGAGGAGCCGAGAGAAACTTTCAGTGCTAGCTACTGGAACCTCAGCTTCCTTGTAAGACTGGAAAGAGTCAAGGGCTTCCACTACAGAAATCTCTGGTTTAAGAATATTACAAAAAGCAAGAGGAATCAAGTTAGGGAGAACAAGGAAGAACACACAAATGAAAAGCAAAAAGCATCCGAGACTGTTCAAAGATACCCTATCAGCGGTTTTAAACAGGGTTACATGAACACAAATCAGAAGAATTGCGAAAAGTACAGGAAAGAAAAGAAGAATAAAAAAGGTTATTAGAAATAAAAATGTCCCTCAAAACACAGAAGTCATGTTTTAAAAAAGTGAGGCCAGAGTTTACTTTTCTATATAAAAAGAAGGCAGAAATAAATTTACCCAAGAAGCATTATTGTTGAAGGCACTAAAAAAAAAGGCACACAAAAACTTTCTCAAACCAACACAAAGCAGGGGGCCTGCAAGAAAACTGGTGGGGCTGGGAGATGATCGGAGCAGAGACACACATTTTTGGACTAAAAGCTGCTGCGCAAGTGCAGAGACACACATTTTTGGACTAAAAGCTGCTGCGCAAGTGCAGGAGATGGAAGAGCAGTCCAGCTAACACCAACACAGACACCTAGTGGTCAGGCAGCCCAAACACTCTGCGTCCTTTTTGTACCGGTGTAAATCTGCAGCGCCTTCACGGTGAACACAGCGTGCAGCTCTCAAAGAACATACAAGTAATGGGAAAAAGCACCACAGACTGACAAAAGGTGCGAGAACTTCCAAACGAGCAGAGACAACACAAAGGGAATTGCAAGTCTGGAAGCAACAGTGTACCTGAGAAGTTTGCAAAATCATGAATGTTGATGAGATGTGAGTAGAGAAACATTATCCTACAATGCAGCAATTAGAAGGCAACTGTGAAGAGCATTTAAACATGCAAAACTACAGGAATTATATTTTATATAGGAGCATATAATAAAATTGTGGCATTTCTTATTGTATGACTTTATGGGGACCAAAAGTGTAAGTGCTTCAAGAAGGGTAAGGAAGCCATCATGAAAATCATGTTTGTGAACGGTCATCAAGCACCATGATTACTGCACCACCTTTGGTGGAGAAAGCACCTACACTGCAGACAGCCAGGGTCTGGGAGAGCGTGCTAGGACAAGGATAACTTGATACTGCTATCTTAACACCGCTTTCATTAATATTTGGTGGTGGTCAGCAACTGCTGCCTGTCTAGCAAATCTGTAGTCTCACTGAGTGGCGGCAGTCATACACCAGCTGGACGGAGACCAGGAGGGCAATACCTAGCTGTGCTGCAGGAGAAGATGCGTCTGAAGCACAGATGAACTATGTCAGGGCAAGGTTAAAGCCACAGCAGCCAAGGTTCCAGTGTTTAACTCTCATGAGTGCTCCACGTTCAGCATTTGAGAAGAGAAATCTGAAAAACAGCCACTCTTTGTGGACGCGTCTCATGCTAGACAGGCTGCAGCTCAGGAACATTTGATTTAAGACTGAGATCTGGAATAATCCAAAACTCACAATTGAGAAATATCATGGCACAGTAATACAATACCTAATGACTTTTATTCTGTGTATTCTGATTCTTGTGAAGCATCGTTTAAAAATCATTCCAGTTCATCAGAGTTAAGATATAAACCCTGGACTCTTATCTACATCACTCCCACACCTTTTAGGCCTATGTAAATACACAAGCTGACTTTTGCAATGCCTACAATTTTGCACCATGTAGCGAAGTAGTTCTTTGGACGGGGAACAGCTGCCACAGGGTGTCAAAGCCCAGGTCATCAGCTCTTGGAAAAAACCTCTAATTTATGCATTCCTTGTTTTTTCAACAGTATTTTTCTAAAGGGAAAAAGCCACAAGAACAAACAACGGAATGTTTTGAAAGCATTGCTGTTTTGAAGGTTAATGTGCCTTTTCTTCCTGCCAGTTTCTCTTCTCTCCCTCAGTTAAGCCAAGCATCAAATCCCTGTCTACATTACCTGAGGGACAGAAGTCTCCTACAAACAAGCAGCCTTAGGAAAGAATATTTACAGTGAAAGCTTTAATTAATTAAAAGTTGTTAGCATTCTGAAGTACTGCTAAAGTACTGAGTTACCAGGCAAGAGAAAGTCCCCATTTCCACCTCAGCTTTAAACCTAGAAGCTTCTACAGCAATTTTCAAGAATTAAGAAGGAATGCAACACTTCAGTTAAAACTGGGGGGGGGGCGGGGGGGGCGGGGGCGGAGGCGGTGTCTTGACCTATGAGACTAACATTAACTGTCTAGCTAAATTTACAGCATGGCAGGCATAGAAGGAATCTGCACATATAAAGCTGCTGCAGACCGTGCTGTGTGCCCAGTTCTGAATTAAAGTTTAGCCTGCATCTTTTACTCATTATACCACTGCATTTTAAAAAGGAGCATAAAGAGTCATTATACCACCTGTCTTTGAAAACACTGCAACATGGGGAAGAGCCTGGTTTGCTCTGCCTTGAAGGAGTTTTGCTATTTACAAAAGGGCTTTCTTATCAGGGAACTAAAGAGTAGGTCCCATGCTCTAGCATACCAGAATTTAGACTTAGGAATCTTTTGGAGCAGCACGCTTTGGAGTCGCTATCAGACACAGCTCACATACTCTTACAACACTCAAGTGACAGGCAAAGGGGATTAGTATATGTGCAAACAACTACAAAGTGGGGAATACACTGCAAAAGCAGCAGTAAGTGGTGCTAAAAAGAGAAATCTTGGATTGGAGACACAATTCAGATTAGAGGGTAGGGTAATTAGTGCATCAATTAGTCCTAATTTAAGTTCTAAAATGGATCACAAAACATTTATAACGAGAATTAGACAGGACTAGATTTAAGCCAGAGAACACACTGCAGTCCTTTGTTCCTATGATTCAACACTTAATCAGCCAGCCACAGCTGCCACCAGTTTTACACAACCAAAAACTAGAGAACAGCCCAATTACTGTCCAAGTAGAAAAATGCCAGGAAAATCAATGTCCGCAAGTGTCAAACATACCAGATGCTCTCTTTTTTATTAACTTCAGGTAGTTTAGGATGGTGCACCTTGTGTCCACATCCACTTCCATGTTTTCAAGATAGGAATTCAAAATTGGGATCAAACCAGGAAAGACTCCTTCCTATGTAAGAGAACAGAGTCAGCATAAAACACGCTTGATCTGATTTCTGGGAGGGTGGAATAGAGGGGAAAATTGTGTGTTCCAGGTATAAGATGCTATGACCTTCCCATTGATAATTGTATCAATGCTCATTAAGGTGTACTCTTCTGCGTCTGTGCCTGTCCCGTTCTGTGCAGAGCCACAGCCATCCACAACAGCGTTTCCACCTTCATGGGTGACAAAGGGAAAGGAATAAATGGTTAGAAGGCCACTAATTAGAATTAGACGTACTAATCCCACAACAGTGTTAATCAGATTTCTTCTTGTGATACCTTTGCAAATATCTTTTCTGAAGTAAAACATTCCCTGCCGCACAGCATCTCTTTTCTGGGCCACCTTCATGTTTTCATCCACCTGGCAAAAGAAGTATTTCAGAGATTTGTGACATTTTAGAAAATTAGGATTCTCCCAAACCCTCACCATTTTGGTCTTATTAGTTGAAACATGTACTGTATTTCCTATCATTTCATCACAAAAGGCCAAGCTGTGGAGATAAGTTTTACTTCATTCTTCAGGAGCCCTGGGCAAAACCACAAAGAGATGATGTTCTGTGAAATTAGGCCTCCAGCAAGAAAAGGTAATGGTATTATGTTAGAACATGCTACACTAATCTCTTAAGTTTGCATGAAAACACAGGAACAGCTGTGATTAACAGCTTGCATCCCGTCTGGCAGACTTCTTTCCATATTTACATGCAATTTAAATGAGTACAGAAGAATAAAATTGCCATTTCCCTAACCACAGTTTGCTGCTTTTATTAACAGAATCACTGAAGTCTTTAGAAGAGTTATCACTGCATTAAACAAACTTTCAGAAACAGAATTCCAGTAACTTTGTATGGGAATCGTATCAACTCCATACCCAAACATCTGTTGGATAGTTAGATAAACTCGGACTGTTTGTAAGGAAGGTCTAAATTTCAGGCTTCTCAAAAAGTCTACAAACTACAAAGCACTAATCATACGCTCTGCAAATGACATAAGCGTTGCTCTGCCTTTCTGGATGGAAGATTTTGTCCAAGTTCTTTGGACGGTATGTTCTCAGGGAATTAACATCACACAGCTTTTGGACATTAGCTTTACTGTATTGTCTTCAGAAGAAGGGATACGATTTCCTGAATTCTTTGACCTTCAATTGAGGCCAATGCAAAATCTCCACTCACTTCTTACCTTTCAAAGCTTTGTTTTCAAAAGTCGGTTTTCGTTCATTTTATATTATGAAAGCTATTTACACAACAGGCTGTTTTGAAAGTTAGAAAGAACTCCAGTCCTAGCTGACGGGCGTACAACCGCAGGCAATCAGACAGCAGAGATCAGTGCGAGATTAGCCCCATAAACCTGTATTGTTTTACTTGAAAGAGGCAGGCTTACCAATGGTTGTGCAATTCTCTGTTGCATTACCTGCCAAATTGCTCGGCGAGCTCAAGCAATTTTATGCCCCTCCCAGCCCCCCAACTCTGTTCAGGTTCTTTCGGCACCTGATCTCTTTTTCAGCCTGAACCAGTATTCATTAGTTAAAAATGTTGCGCTTCTGAGGCATTCCAAATAACAATGTAATTATGAACTATAAGCGCTAAATTGCTGCATATTTACAAAGTCCAAACTCCCTGACATCAGGAAGAAAATTCCTCCTTTTAGAAATCATACCAACTGTATGGTATGATTACTGTTAATTTACAACTTGAGTATTTTTCTCCATTTTAATTAAAAACACAAGAAAAGCCACAGGATACTATTATGCTGTAGCCAGCACTGGCAGTATTTTCAGTATGCAGTCTGTCAGAAGCCTTCTGCCCTACGAGACCTCTCAAAGTTACCTATAACATTGCAGGACTATCCATTTAGAGACATTTTCTGGCTAGGTGCCTCAGAAAGAAGACGTGCAAGGACAATTTCACCCAAAACAGTTCAACAATTGTGAGGACAAAAGGAAAAAGCGCATTTTTGCATGGCTGGTCTGTGCAAGCACAAGTCACAATTGTGACCAGAATCAGCAGTATTTGTTTTCACTAAAATACTGTATAACACTAAGCACAGAATCATAGAATGTTTAAAATTGGAAGAGACCTTAAAGATCACCTAGTTCCAACCCAGCTACATGGGCAGAGACACCTCCCACTCCTTTCCCTCTCCACCAGATACAAACAAAATAGAAAACAAGAACACGAACAGCCATAGGCAACAGCCATGTTAAAATAAATATCTCAAGTTTTTATTTTGACATCCACAGATTATTTTCCCCACATGTAAAACGAGGGAAACATGCCCTTTCCCAGTCTCAAAACAGTCTTGTGACAATGGTGTTTCTGCAGTAGTCAGACACTGTTAGTCACCACATAAATTCCCACAGTATATATCTGTAAGCTCAATTCCATGAGGCAGCAGTAAAATATTTGTTTAACACTGTAGAGTTGAAATTGATTCAGAGTACTGGTACAGATGAAAACTGACAGAAAGATAAAAGTGACTGTTCTGTAAGCGCCCAAATATCAGCTCCTAGCTCGCAGAGGATAAAAATCAGTCTTGATGCAACTGTGCTGCATTTAGCTCCAATAGAGCTGATCTTTCACACCTACCTTAGACAACGGAATGAGAAAATCCAGTTTATATGACAGAATCACTCTGGTTAGCAATACGACGAACACAACATACGCAGAATTTTCAAAGTCTGTTAACTGGACCTAGACATGAAAGGATTAGAGATTAAACTATTTTAGTGGGAAGACACTCATGGAAGTGATAAATATCTGGGAGAGTTTAAGACAGTTTGACTCAAACATTCACGTTGGTACTTGCAATTACACACATGCTACTAGCAGAGATGTGATGCACGAGCTGGAATCATCATCAGTGACTTCAAATGCACAATGCATGCACACTTCAAACTCAACCCTTTAATCCAATGCCAAAACACATTTGCGTTTCAAAAGCCTGTCTAATAACTTGTACCTTCAGGCTCTCTGTGTAATTACAAATGTATAATAGCTTTTAAATTTCCACTTTAAAGGGATTAAATTCAGAGAGCTCAGAAATAGACAGCTATAAAATAAAGTAACTTGTGAAAAACAGAACAATGGCGGTGGAATTGTTCAGTATCAGGAAAAGTACTGGAGAAATACTGTCCCCAGAAGCTAAATGGGGCTTTGTTTACTGTTGCTTTAACGCAAGCCTAATTCCTTTCCCCATCAGCCCAAATCCATTAGCATGCTTTGCTGCGCTGCAGTGGATTCTCCTGTCAGTTACATTCCCACAGTCCATGTCTGATTAAACACTGCTGTCCACTTCACTTGCATCTAGCAATTCAGAGGGGAGAAAACACAGCATAGTAATAAGGGTTTGATACTGGATGGCAGAATGCCTGGTACTTTTCCACTTAAAAGGAAACTTTTGTGTACACTGAAGCCTTCCTTACCTCCATAGGTCTGAATTCCACTCTCCATCCAATGTCTGAATTTGGAGGAGGTGGCTTAAACCTCATTGTCTGCCAATTTGTAGATTGAATATTCTGCAAAGCACACGAAACAGTCTGTCACAATCAAGATAAGCATCATTCTATAATATAAACAAAGAAGAATAAGCAGGTAACTAGAGTCATAATAGTTTCCCTGGAACAGCCCATCAAGTTTGAGAAGCACTTCCAAACTAAAGTGGCATGACTTCCTATAAACCACAGTGTAACTACCCATTCTAAGAGCAAAAACGTTACACTTTTTATACTATTTTGTTTGAGGATTACGTATAAAATATTAGGGGGCTTAGATTTAGATGAATTTTTTTTTTGTGAGGGGTTGATGCATCCCAAACTAAAAACAACGAATCTTACCATAGCTATTATTTCATAAAGCTGTTACATATTTATATGTAAATGACATACAAAACAGTTTTTAGGAAGCCATAAAAAAAAGACAGTTCCACATAACACTTATATACATAGCTATAGTTTGGGCTCTTCATATTTTATTGAGCTTAAACTATAAGCCACCACCTTCTCCTAAATAAATGATAAAACAAAGAAAAAAATGTGCTTATAACTGCAAAGTCATATGCTAAAGAACTAGTTGAAGTGAAAAACTCAGGAAAAAAAATATCTAAGCTAATACAGCCATCTTCAATGAAGCAGTACTATAAAGAATAAGCAATTTTATTTATATATTTATTAAATTCCTCTAAATCAGACACAACCTCAAAATGGTCGGATTCATTTGCATCATCTAGATGTATTTTCTCCTCAAACAAAGTCAATGGGTCTCGAATGAACAAGTGTGCAATATGCTGTGCCAAAAGGTGGTCAATACCTACAAAATGAAAATTCAAACAAACAATTCACACATAGCAAAGTAGGTTCTAGGAAATTATTTGTTTTACAAGACTGAAAACATCCAACTCTGCAATGCTACCTCAACCCACCACATCCTGTTAAAGTTTAAATGATGATTTTTGGAAGGAAGGAAATTATTAAAGAGAAAAAAAAAAAAGAAATCTTCAGAAATGGCAGCTCAATATTGGCATGGCTGCCATTCTTCCTGTTTTCTGATGCACCTCTGTGCCATGTTTCCTAAATCAGTTCTGCTCTCTCCACAAAGATAAAACTTTAATGAGTCAAATACTGAGCTTCTCAAGCTGGAATTAGGGACGTTTTCTGTTACAAATGAATACTTTAAAAAAAAAAAAAAAAAAAAACCCAAAAAAATAAAACCCAACGAAACCAACTCTCAAGACCACATTACACAGATACTTCCTGAGTAGGAATCACTCTGAGTGATGCACAATGACTGAAAACAAACAAGAACGAAAATGGAAAATATCCCCAACACACTGCAAGCATAATTCTTAACCTGCTCATAATGAAGCAAACACTTACCTTCCTTTATTAGGTGCTCGTAGATATCTTTGTCTATTGTCAAATCAATGTCATTGTATTTCTCACCACATTCAGATAGATAACTGTCTATGGAATCATATCTGGATTTACTGATTCTATAATGGTTGTTCTTCAGTGGCTATATAATTTAAGAATACAATATTTTAACAGCTTGTTAACAATGTTACCTAAGTTTTGCTCACTAATGACACTTACGTGAGAATTATATCCTGTTTAAAAAACCCTACAGCCTCAATTAAAATTATTCAAAGTCTTAAGCAGGCTTAACAGAAAGCATCCTGTAATTATGACTATTTTGTTTGCAGATGTACGTATCTGAGCAAAAAAAACCAGCCATCACACATTGACTAGAAGTGTCTAAAAGCGGAAACATTTTCCTGATGTAGTATACCATTACCCTGAGTACTTGGAAAGCATTATTATACCTATTGCAACACATACCAATACAGTTTACTATGCACACATTGTTACAGATGCTTTTGAAATATTTCCTGAACTACCCATTTTAAGTAGATTTTTAATTTTTTTGTCCCCTCTATAATTTTCTAAGTGCCTTGAGTGCCAATTCCTGCTTGGAGAAATTCCTTAAGTTCAAGTTCTGACAACTGACTCTTTTCACGCAGTTCTAGTTTATAATACTGGATTACTCAAGCAGCACCTGATACTTAATGGAAAGCAATTTTTGCTTTTTGGGCTCAAGCCCAGACTGCACAGTTTCATTACAGGGGGACCTTTTCAGCAAGCTGTGGAGGAGCAACTGGAGTTCTACTGGGATTCCCTACCTAACTAAAAATATGTATTTACATGCTAACACAAACTATACAACCAAGGTGAATGTTTACACCATCTCTCCTATATTTACCACAAAGACTGCCATGTTCCCTCATTAGGGATTCTGATGAGCACAAATAGAGTTTGATACTAAAGGAGATTTAACTTTTTTTGCCTGAAAAAACCCAGACATCTACTACCTAACATTACTTACCTCTAGCCCCCTCTCTTCTCGCGTTCGATCATCTACAGATGCAGAGATCACTCCCCAGCGACAGTCAATGTCAGACACGTAGCCTCTGTAGAACGGAGATGCAGCACTCAACGCCATCTAAAATAAAACAGCCTGATATGAAAACAAAGGACCAGCCAAGGAACCAAAAGCAAAATACAACCCCACTGGAAAAGGAAACTTGCTAGTCCAGAAGTAATAAAGCATATACTTCAGTTTAACGTACAGCCAAAGCCTGCACAACCACAATTCTCTCAACTGCCATCTCTAGAAAATGCCCAGATGAAGGGTTAGTATTATTGAAGTGGCATCTGACTCTCTCCAGATTTATTACCTCTACAGATCAGCATTTAAGGAACACAAAGATGATATAGCTAGAAGCAATTTAGGGAAAAATCAGCAAGTATTCTGCTCGCACATTTCCAAACTCCAGCAGTTCACCTGGCAATCTTTTTATTTTTTATTTTTGTTTGACCAAGCACCTGAGCAACACAGGTGGAACACAACTCACCCAGAGCAGGATCTGCTCACCACCTAGACCAGACCACTACTTTATTTTTATAACATCTGTTATAAACACCTGGTTATGACCACGTGTTTAGAAAAGGGACAGATTTAAACAATTTAAGATGAAACCCTTTGTAACACCAGACCAGAGTTGAAAAATTAAAAATTGTTTTAAGGAGCAACCTTGTCTTGTTTTAATGAAAAACCGCCCCAAATGTATTTCTAGAACTACTCAACAAGAGTCTCATGCATGTGGGAGGGAGGGCAGAGGAGAAGAAACAGACATCATCTGTTCTGCAGTGTTGTTTGGATAGTAAATAAATCACACTGCTCATGTGACAATCTAGCAAGGGACTGACTTCTCCTAGAGTACCAAATTTGTGAACAGCATTCAAGTTTTTTTTAAGTTCAGAATTTATTTTTTTACATGTAGTGGCTTTCACACAACAAAGAGCTGATGTGATAGAAGTCCATTACTTACCACAATGGGACAGATCGTGGCCAGCTGATCATAGAGATACCTTGCTTCAGAAATGCTGCACGCCTGGAATGTTACCTGTTGGAAGAAGTACAATTGCTATCACAGTTTTTATAATCAAAATGCAAGCACAGCCTTCCTAAATTTAGAATCAATGATATAATAAAGCAATTTAAATAGCAAGAATTTTAAGGGGTTCTTTTGTTTGGTTGATTTTGGGCGGAGTTTTTTGTGTGGGTTCCCACCCCCCAATTCTTGGACAAACTTTTGCCCCATCTATCAGCAGCATTTTTATCGAAAGCTTTTTTCCAGACCATTTCCATGTTCATTAAAAGATTTCAGACCATAAAGTTTGGGCTCCAAGGCTAAATATACAAACACTTGCCAGAACCAAAGAAAATCGAGTTAACATTTACAATACACAAGGGTCAGTAATGCACCTTCAGGAAATAAGCCAGGAGCCTACTTAGAACAAGTCAGAAAGTATTGTACATGTAACATTTGTTTTGTGTGACAGCTAATCCTGTTTTAAAGAACTTCAAGATGCCTTTGTTTGATCCTGCCAAACCGTGAAAAGTAAATATTTTCGTGCCTACTACAACTTTTATTAAAAAAAAAAAAAAAAAAAAAAAAAAGAGTTAGGTTTTGCCTGTATTAGAGACCAGGACACAGCAAAAGATGGAAAAGAAGTGTTATTTGCAGAAGCCGTTAATGATATGGAAGCCCTGCCGCATATAGGCCACTAGAAGATATAACTTCTTTGCAACTTCTGCTGAAATTTGCTCAGAGCAGCATCAAACATGAGATGCATTTCTAGCAGCAGACCTTAACCTCCAGATTTGCCAAACCAACACTTCATGCATTTTAAAAATGCAGAGGGCAATCAATGGCCTCAAAACTGTTAAAAGACACTAATCAGATTAAAAGCCTCTCTCTCTTTCTTTGTAGTTTACATATTTACAGAGCAGAAGATAACTTAGATGGCAGTGTATCCCTGTACCACTATCACATTATGGCACAACAGGCTTCAGTCATAAATCACCATCTCTGCTCACTGTCCTGAAGAATGCCAGCCGAACACAGACTTTCCTCTTCCATGGATTACAATTATAGAGTCCCACAAAACACACAGGTTCTTCTCAGTCTGCCACTGAAGACCAACCCAATCCCCACGTAAGCTTAAAAAAACCCAACCAACAAAAAGCCCCAAAACCCAAAAAACTTCTGAGTTCACGGGTGGGCTCAGTGGTGGGTTTTTTTTTTGTTTTTTTTTTTTTTTTTTTTGAGTGTGGGGGGAATATGGGATTTGTTTGTGTTTGTTTTGCAGCCAACATTCATTAAAACATCCCCAATTAGAAAAATGGTGTGCAGTAGAGAAAGTGTTTCTTCTGTGTTTATCCTTCAAGTGGCTATCAGAAAAAACAACACAACACACTTTGAAAAGCTAGGACTATTTAATTCTCTTTGCAGAGAAGCAGCTAAGAATGATTTCTCATCACTAATTTTGGACTTCCAGCACTACGGAGCCTGCCTTGCGGTGGAATGGGACAGGACACCTACACTCTTTCCCCTGATGCAGTGATATCCACCTCCCCTTCCCTTCTATGTTCATTCCAAATCACATTAAGTCTGGGATTCCACCTGGTTTCTAGCCAAACATCCCATTACAGAGGCAAAGGCCACACAGCAGTCTTCTCCAGAGGATGGCTGCAGGCACTGCAAGGACTGGGGAAAGCAGCAGTGACGAGCACAAGGCTCAGCAGGCACAGGGACACCAAGCCTCGAAAGGGACAGGAACACAACGGTTTGCCTTGCCCTTCGCAGGAGCAGCGGCTCCCACCCCACCATTGCCACAGACTGTCCCCACCGAGCTCATCAGGACATTACTTTTAACCTTGGAAATACAGCAAAACAAGTGGTAGCTTGGTGCATAGTGAGGAAAAAAAAGAGCACAGAAGAAAGCATGCATACTGCAAACTACCTTACAGAAAAATCAGCGGGGAATACATGTTTTCTTCTAGTCCGTTATCAAGAATTATCAGTTGATACAAAAGTAGCTGCTTATAGCACCTGCCAGCCTTCTTTTCATTCTCCCTTTGATGATAACAAAACTAACGAATTTGACCACTGATTACAAAAATGGGGAATAGTAAAATGGTATTCCATAAAAAGGAATTTAATACATTTTTAAACAAGTTCAGACAATGACTGAATGGTAAGGCTATATTTCTTTTATTGGACTTAAGTAAGAAAGACATGGTACAAAACAGACCATATCAAACTTTACACCTTGTAACAACACGCAGTATCATGTACACTTTACTACTTCATCAGATCCTCCCTATTTTACCTTCGTGACAAGAAATCACACTTGGCTGCTGTCAAGAACATTTTATTTATTCACTTTCTGTAATTTCTCAAAGGGAAGTGTTCTGAATGGGGTTATTTCTGCCCGTGCTGTGAAACAAAAGGAGCTGGAGAATTTCCTTTAGGCCCCTAGAAACTTAACAGTATCCTCTTCTTAGCTCTGCTTCCAAGATGGCAGTGGTATCAACAGTCAAATACTTTGCTACGACCTAAGCCATCAGCCCCTAGCATCATGTTACTATGACAGAGAAACATTTAAAACAAACAGATATTGAAAGAATTAAAGCACTCCCAAGATGCAGTACCTGCATTTAAACGGAGGATACCATAAAATAGTAGTAACTTGGGAAGATGAATGAAAACAATAAAGAGTGGGCATGCGTTAATGGGACAAAACAGATCCAAAAATGTCTCCCAGCACGCAGTAACAGAAAACAGTTACCCGTGTGAATTTGGTAGGTTCATGGTACAAGCAGCAAGAAGATGACTTCTTAGCAGATAGCTAAAAATATTTAAGAATGAGAAATTTTATACAGATGTGCTGTTTGTAAATATATATTTTTTTATTATAATTTCACAGAATTCGGATATTCCGATGACTTCTTGTCACTCCTTGCTTTTGCTGTTCTACATATGGGGAGAGGGGAAAAAAAAACCCCAAACGAATAACTAAAAAAATCCCACACGCTCCTACAAGACAGCTCAGTTTCCATCCCCACAGCGTCCTTTGGTCATGCCTGAAAGAAGACCACAGTGAAAGATGGTCTTTCACACTTGAAAAGTGCTGGAGTTCCAGGATAAGGTGCTCGATCAAACGGGGTTTCACCAGTCCAAGAGACCCTTTCATCAAGGCATCCAATTACATTTGAATATTAGTAGAAAATAAACATAATGCAAGCAAAGAAACCTGTATTTTAAGACTACGTTATCAGGTAGAAGATTAAATTTGTTGTTTTATTCCTCCTTTTGCCACACTAGTTGAATTAAGCTAGAGAAATTAGACATAGGGCAAGTCTTAAAAAGGGAAGTGTTTAGGAAAGACAACATTCAGTAACACCTTGAAAGCAGATGCACTTTACCTGAAGACAACAGTTTCCCATTCCAAAACCCATAGCATCCATGTATATATAGTCCGGCTTTGCTGCTTTTGCCGCTTCTCCATCGTCATTAGGAAACGTTTCGATAAATGGTGATGGCGTGTTCTTGTCTTTAAATACTGTGTGGAAAATGGAGGTAACCCAGAGCATTAGATTGAACAGCTACTTTGAAGAAGAAAAAAGATAGACTGAATTTACTTACTTGGTACATTTATCACAACCTTTTCTCCTCTTCGGTGACGAATGTTTCTGGTCAGTGTACTACAAAAAAAAAAAGTTTGCTGAAATGTCTGACAGTTTCTCTTTAAGCAAATGGTTTTGAAATTAGTTTCTCATCAATTCTCAGGGTTTCAGAATGTCAGCTTTCTATTTATTTTGAGCATTTTTCTTTGGGATACTTCTTTTCCTAGTTTAAGGAACTAGTTGGTTGAGAGAGTCCCTTGGGATATAGTGCTGAACGGCAAAGGGGTCCAGGAAGGCTGGACGCTCTTCAAGAAGGAAATCTTAAAGGCCCAGGAGCGGGCTGTCCCCAAGTGTCGCAAGTCTAAAGGGCGGGGAAAATGGCCAGCCTGGATGAACAAGGAACTTCTGATGGGATTTAGGAATAAAAGGAGGGTTTACCACCTTTGGAAGAAGGGACAGGCAACTCAGGAGGAGTACAGAGATCTCATTAGGTTATACAGAGAGAAAATTAGGAAGGCAAAAGCCCAGCTGGAGCTCAACTTGGCCACTAACATTAAGGACAACAAAAAAACTTTTTATAAATACATCAACAAAAAGAGAGCCAGGGAGAATCTCCATCCATTACTGGATGCAGGGAGGGGGGGAAAAGTTGCAACCAAGGACGAGAAGGCTGAGATACTTAATGCCTACTTTGCCTCCACCTTCAATAGTCAGACCAGCTATCCCCAGGGTGTTCAGCCTCCTGAGCTGGAAGGATGGAGAGCAGAACAATGCACCCATAATCCAGGAGGAAGTAGTCAATGATTTGCTTCTGCAGACACACTGCAGACACACATAAATCCATGGGGCCAGATGGGATTCACCCAAGAGTACTCAGGGAGCTGGCGGGAGAGCTCACCAAGCCTCTCTCCCATCATTTATCAACAATCCTGGTCAACAGGGCAGGTGCCAGATGGCTGGAGGGTGGCTAATGTGACGCCCATCTAGAAGAAGGGTTGGAAGGAGGATCCGGGGAACTACAGGCCCGTCAGCCTGACCTCGGTACCAGGAAAGATCATGGAGAGGATCATCTTGAGTGAGCTCTCATGGCAAGTGCAGGGCAGCCAAGGGATCAGGGCCAGCCAGCATGGGTCTAGGAAGGGGAGGTCCTGCTTAACCCACCTGATCTCTTTCTATGACCATGTGACCCACCTTCTGGATGTGGGGAAGGCTGTGGACGTTGTCTATCTGGACTTTGGTAAGGCCTCTGACACCGTCCCCCACAGCATTCTCCTGGAGAAGCTGGCGAATCATGGCATAGACAAGTGCACTCTTGTGCGCTGGCTGGATGGCCGTGCCCAGAGAGCTGTGATTAATGGGGTGAAATCCTCTTGGTGGCCGGTCACCAGTGGTGTCCCTCAGTGCTCAGTTTTGGGGCCAGTTTTGTTTAATATCTTTATCAATGATCTGGATGAGGGGATTGAGTGCACCCTCAGTAAGTTTGCAGACAAGACCAAACTAGGTGGGAGTGTTGATCTGCTTGAGGGTAGGAAGGCTCTACAGAGGGACCTGCACAGGCTGGATCGACGGGCCAAGGCCAACTGTATGAGGTTTAATAAGGCCAAGGGCCGGGTCCTGCATTTCGGTCACAACAACCCCAAGCAACGCTACAGGCTTGGGGAAAAGTGGCTGGAAAGCTGCCCAGCAGAAAAGGACCTGGGGGTGCTGGTGGACGGCCAGCTTAACATGAGCCAGCAGTGTGCCCAGGTGGCCAAGGCGGCCAACAGCATTCTGGCTTGTATCAGGACTAGCGTGGCCAGCAGGAGCAGGGAAGTGATGGTGCCTCTGTACTCGGCACTGGTGAGGCCCCACCTCGAGTCCTGTGTTCAGTTCTGGGCCCCTCTGTACAAGAGGGACATTGAAGTGCTGGAGCGTGTCCAGAGGAGAGCTACCAGGCTGGTGAGGGGTCTGGAGACCAGGTCATATGAGGAGAGGCTGAGGGAGCTGGGCATGTTTAGCTTGGAGAAGAGGAGGCTGAGGGGAGACCTCATTGCCCTCTACAACTACCTGAAAGGAGGCTGGAGAGAGGTGGGTGTTGGCCTCTTCTCCCAAGTGAATAATGACAGGACCAGAGGAAATGGTCTGAAGTTGCGGCAGGGGAGGTTTAGATTAGACATTAGGAAGAATTCCTTTACTGAAAGAGTGGTCAGGCACTGGAACAGCCTGCCCAGGGAGGTGGTTGAGTCACCATCCCTAGAGGTTTTTAAGAAACATCTAGATGTGGCACTTCAGGGCATGCTCTAGTGGCAGAGATTGTAGGGGGTTGGGGTTTTTTTTTGTGTGTGTATGGTTGGACTCGATGATCTCAAAGGTCCTTTCCAACCATGAAGACTCTATGATTCTACGATTCCATTTCAGGGTAATGAGGACAAGTTACTGATTACACTGAGATGTCGCTGTGACGTATCTGAGCAAGAGCTGGATTAACTGTGATGGAAGTGCTTAGCCATGGGATTTTGAACTGGAAACAATTTTGCAGTAGCATAATCAACACCTTTTGCTACATAATGGTGTGAACTACCATATAAAGTTACTTAACAGTTTACTTTCTTAAGGCACTTTGACAGAAAACACAACATCACAACCATCTCTGTTCAAGTGGTATCTGCAGCAACTATCTATGCAACACATAGCTCTCTATTCCAGCAACGTAAAGAAGTTGCAGGTATGTCTATATTTAGGCACAGAAAAATATTCAGCTTCCCATTCACACACCCAAAATACTCTTACCTAAATCTAGGATGTTTATTGATGGCTTCATCTGGAAAAAAGAGGGATTTCGAAGCTCCTCCTTCTACTGGCGTTGGCTTATATTCCGGCAGCGTAAACCCAGGACACCCTAACCTATATAATACAACAATGAGATCCAAGCTGTAATGCAGACTGACTATGATTTTTTAAATGGTCAGATGATCAGAGATTAGGATTCTCATAGACAAAGGAATAAAAGGAGTTTTTTTTAAAAAAAAAAAAAACAAACCCCAAAACCTTGCATCTACTCTAAGTATTTCTGAAGCACTTTTCAAGACTGCTAACTGTACATGTGGAATTACCAGAAAGGGGTCTTAAAACAGTTGCTGTAAAAAGGCCGGCGCTTGCCAACAACCAGCTTAAGTAGTGGTTAAAAAAAAGGGGAGGGGGTGAGTGTTTTAAAAACTACTCCCCTATCATTGGACAGTAAACACAGATCTTTCCAGTGGCTGCAGCAGGAAACTTCATAGTATTATGCAGAGTACATACATTTTAGTGTGTGGGCACTCATCGTTAATACTGACACGCAGCTGCATTCTGCGCCTTAAACAGTTTCTCTAGAGGGCGCAGGTTAATGTTGATTGGTGAAGTAATTTATCTAGCTCTGCTCCCAACAATCTACTTAAAAAGATGTATCTAACCAACTCTGTAAGAATTCGAGGTAATTTCAAGGGATACATACATCCCAAGTCTCACAGTAGTTTGTGATTTTGGAACTCTGAAAGACCCCATAAATGAGAGAAATGTAATAAGCAGAGAAAAATTACACTATTAGGTGAAAAATGCTGACAGATATGCAAGTAAATCAGAATACAACCCTCTCCTTTGTAACCTCCATTGTAAGTTTAACACTCATCTGAAACAAGAACCAGTAGGTTTTCAGTGCAACTGAAACAAAAGAGCATTTGAGAAGTTGGAGGTAAAATTGCAGAAGATTAGTTTCTCCATGCTGCACAGTATAAAGGACAAAGATTACGCTATCTCAAGAGGCTCTAGTAGTTTGATGTATAAAAAGGGTTGGCTAATACAACTACAAGCAAACTACTCAAAATACCAGGAAACACTCACATTTCTGGAAATATTATTTATGTTCAGCACGCATGTCGCTATTTGCTGCATCTTCCTGGGTTAGGTACAGAAGTTGTCCTACAACATCTAAACCCGTCTTCACTAATTATGTAAGTGCAATATCACTCCAGCCCTCAAGAAAGAAAACACCTTTTTGGTCCAGTAGTGAGGGCTCACAGATTTAAGAACTCGGGATACTCATTCAGCTTCTAAGCTTGTATTTTTTCATATTTAAGCATTTTCAGGTTTGTTCATTTTTAACTGAGTTATTTTAATAAGTATTCTTTACCTTTCTTCTGTCAGCAAGTTTTTTTGTCTTTTCAGATGCACAGATTTTATTTTATTTATTATACACACATGTATATGCACAGACGCACACAGGCATATGTATATATTAATGTAGAGAGAACGTAGTAAAAAACCCCAAACCCACAAAACCTCAGACATACATGTTAGCAATGCTCCAGTCAAACCAACAAGGACTTGAATGGCAAGATAACAAAAGGCAGCAATAAGAAACTAAATAGCTTAGGGAGAGCAATCTCTGAAGAATAAAACCACGTTGGGATGATCCATAAGTAATAAAGAAACTACATTTTATTATTTACTGGCTTTCACTGAAGTCCAATGTACTGATCCTACAGTGATGTAAAAAGAATTTCTGTGATGAATTACTCCTCTCCCTTTATTCTTTGCAAGACCTGGTCTGAAATGTTTGTATACAAAATTTATTAAGTGACATAATCTATTTGTAAGGTTGCAGGGCTAAAGAACCTTAGCTCTGTAACACAGAGAACTACTTAACCATTGGACTTCAAATAAGCTCTTATTACTTCAAAGATATCCAGTGTAGCTCCCATAAAGAGGAAGCAAATTTAGGGCCACTGCATTCTGTACTGGCCAGTAAGGCTAGCTGCTTCTCTTCTACCGCACAGCAATTTTTTTTTTTTACTATTTTAAGCATAACTATCTTCATTCATTTGATTGACCAGGCTAGTTAGAATGAACATAATAAATCCCTGACAAGGATTATGTTTGAAAGGAAGGTCAAAAACTACAGTTTCTCCTAGGTAATGAACTTCCTGAATTTCATTTCTTCAAGGGCCTCTTTACAGCAATAAAAAGGAGAAAATCTACCCTTTGTAAGGATATGAACCCAGGAGAGGTACATTCCTTTCCAGATTTAGTCAGTACAGTATTATAGAAGTTTTAAGTCTTCATTTTGTAAGGACAATCACATTCCTGTTCTACTGTGTACTCCAAGACACCAAAAGAAGTTTGCATGTGCTTTAGTGGAAAAAGTAGTGTCAAAAAGTAGATCAGAGTAGCCACGTTTTACCAAACTGCTATTTATAAAGATCACAACTCGCAAAATAGGTACAGAGAAACCTTTTATATATGATTTGCTGTATCAATTCCAGATGTCAGACTACTCTACATACAGTACTTTGTTATGAATATTCAGGTATTCTCTCCTAATACAAGATCACCACAGTTTAGAAGTAACTTAAAAATGTAAAAGATGCTTATTTTTTTGGGCTCACCGCAATAAAAATTTTAGGAAACACAACTGGAATGTTAAATCAAAGTACTTTGATTGAATCATATTTTGCTCGGTTTCATTTTACAGCTTACCTGTAAGCAATAAGAAGAAAAAAAGTATAAGGAGAATAGGAAACACAGCATTACATTTCAACAACCATCTCACCTTGGAAATGACGTCACAGTGCAAACAGCCTCGTTTTCTTTGAGCACAGAAGCGGCCTCTTGCCGTCTTTTCCTCATGTTGTCTTGCACAGTGTTGAATTCAGACATGGTTCCCCCATATGGCTGCCCAGGCGTCCCTTCAATCATGTAGCTTCCATATTCTGGTCGCCAGAGTGTTGGGTGGCTATAATAAAAGAATAGCCTCGATTAAATATTTCTACAGCTTCAGAAAAAAAAAATAATTAGATTATTTGTGAGGATTTCAGGAATGAGTACAACCTGCAAGAAGTATCTCCTAAAGCTGATTATTTGATAGAGTAACACAATGTACATTCCAATGTACCTCACTGCTTGGAGGCAGTGAAAAGAAATTAAGGCACAGTTTGGCAGTAGGAAGTGTTGCTGTACAGTGCAATAAGTAGGATTTGCCTATGTCAAACCGCAATCACCTTTCGTATCTGTCTAAAGCCTTGTTTTTTGGGGTTTTAACTGAAACTGGACCATACAGAACATTCAACTTCTTCCACAGTACAAGGCAAGGCAAAAGTTATGCTCAATTTCTTCTTTCCACTGCTGTGACTATCTGGTCCTGTCTCACAAATTTATTAGGTTAAGAAACTAAATGAAGTCTGAGTCCACCTAGTCACCCTTGAAAAGTAATACTCTCCCATCCCCTTGTGAAGCCATGCCACCTCTATGGAGCACACTCTACCAGAGGCTGAGCCACATCTCCCCTGCTGTTCTTCAGGCAGTAGCAGTTTTGAGTCTAAAAGCAAAGGGACTCCTTCTTGCAGGCATTCAATAGTCCCTCTACTGAGGAAGGCAAACAGGGAAGCCTTACTAGAAGATGAGTTTAAGGTACCTAGAAAGTAGTAGACAGGACCAAGGCACAAAAGCCACTCATTGCAACAGCAGAGTTTATCCACCTTCCTGTATGCTGTCACCTACTTCGGGCTCTCTTCAGCTAAAGCACTTCACTGTCTCTGCTCTCGTTTCTCTGCTGCCATCAATTAAAAGGCAATTCACACTTCTCTGTCTAGTTGAAGTAGGGATATGATCCAGTTATTCCTGAAAATTCCATGGGAGAGGGTGAGGAAGAACTGTCCTGCTGCCCTTATGCTTACCTTCCTAATTCTGTCAAAAATGGGAGAGCCCTCCCGCAGACAACAGGCTTCCCTACACAGGCCTCACTCACTCCTGTCCTCAGGGATATAGGGGAGAGTGCACACACACAAAACTAGAGCAAGACAAAACAAATACCCAAACTGCAACTTCTGTGGGTTGTTACAGCCTCCTTCCCGCCCCCCCCGCCCCGAGTCATAACACAAAAAGCGCACAGGCTGCCTGCAAGCGTTCTCAAAGTCTTTCATTTCCTGCGCCCCAACTTTATCTGAAAATATCAGTATCTGTGGCTTACAGCTTTACCAACAGCAGACTTGAAAGTTAAGCTATGTCTACGAAATTCTGTACAGTATCATAACATGAGGAAAAAAAAGAAACAGGAAACAGCTACTCACTTGGGGTTTACCTTCTCCCCCTTGTCTTGTAGCGTTTGAAGAACTTCTTCACCACAGAGCACCAAGCGCACTTTCTTATTCTCGTGGTCAAATTTTACTAACATATATTCCACCTTGTAAATAATAAAAACAAAATAAACAATTATATAGTAAGATTTTGTTTGCAACAAACACATTGGCACAGTTTCAAACATCAAGTGAAAAGAAGAAAAAAAAAAAAGGATGTCGGACTGAACTTTATCTCCACAGCTTAAAAACCACCACTAGCTGTGAATGCAGTAAACAATCCCACAGAAAACAGCTGCATGCTTATTTCATCTTGATTAAAGAATTGAAATTCCTTGAGATCGGCCTCTAAAATTTTCCCCTCCATTTCTAATTGTGGATATTTTGCAAAAAGATTCCTGAATTTGTATTTGCCTCCACATTATTTTAAAAAAAAATTAAAATCCTATGCAAGCTATTAACCACAAACACCTCTCTGTCATGCCATGAGTTACAGTCTCACAAAAACTGACAAAAAAAAAAACAAACAAAAAAAAGTCATTCTACAAACAAGACATCCATTTACACCCAATCACTTGTTGGAGCTATTTAAGACTAGCAATAACAGAGCCTCATTTACACCAGGGAAAGCCCACGGCTCTTACAGACAGCATCGCTCCTGCCATTTACTCCAGCTCTTGGCACAGCACAGGGGTTTCCACCCCTTCTTGATTCAGCTTTGCTGCCACCTCTCCTTCCCCTGCTGCCCAGCGGCATACCTTGCCCCAGGACCTCTGCCTCCTTCCTGCCCCAGGCTGTGACCCACCGCTGCTCCCAGTGACACACCAGTGGAGAATTCGATCCAACACGCTGCCAAAGACAGTGGTGCCAACACCATGTCCCAGCACTGGAGAATACTGTTTCCATAATAGAGATTATCTGAAAGCAGCCAGATCTGGAACGCCCTCATGTCAAACTTTCTAATCTCCATGCATACTTGCTGTCAAAGCTCCTGTGAAGACTTTTAGAGTGTTACCCGGTATAGCAACCAGTCACCTGGACCTTATAGCCCTTCACTACTTACTGATACAATCTATTTCCTAACACCTATTTAGCTGGGGATGCTTTGCACTGTTCTGGGAAGCATGAAAGACAGAACAGCCCCCAAGCACGATATACTGCTTACCACATAAAAGCAGAAGTCATACATGAAAATGCATCACAGGGGTACTGGCTTTGAAAACCCCTGGCTGGACCAGCGGTGATACACACTGCCTTTTGTTGGAGGCTCTCAAACCACTGCCTCAAGACTTTCACAGCTCATCTAATACAAGTATCAACCTGTAGTTAAAAATTCAGGTTGCGGTTCCACAGCTGGAAGTCGCCCGAGGTTTTGCACTGTGCTCCTCAGTTTTGTTTTCTTACAGCGCCCAGAAGTGCATCCACTGGTACTTACCGAACACCACTGCTCCAGCCCCAGGAATTCAGATTCATGAAAGATGCTGATGTTAAAGTTTCAGCATACCAACCCATGGCAACTTCTGTTTTGTACAAAAGCCTGATACGTATAGAAAAACAGCTTGCCAAAACACAGGAAACTTTTGTAGTGTTTTCCAGCACACAGTAAGAGGATTCGTGGGCTTCATGTTCTTTGGTTGCTTCAGTGTTCAGGGAAGAGTTATTGCTAGCTACCGTGACAACAAATACAATCCTCTGGTGGGACTTGAGATTAAATCACAAGCAGCGTTATCCAAGAATGCGTGTAATTCTACAGAATCTAGTTAGACACAAACTCTGAAGGGAATCATTCAGCAATGATACATATTCTCTATATTTTTTAAGATCAGATTTTAATCCTCTAAAGAAAAATAATGATTTCTAGTTCCTGTGCAAGACAGCATTTCTTTGTGTGGTATACATTGTGGTTTGTGTGTATTATGCCACAATAATCTACTCGACATAACTATGGACTATAGTCAACCAGAACACACTCCAGCACTGATTCACTGATTATCTAGTACCAGTCTCTCCAGTGACACTTGATCCATGATTACTGTCAATAAAAAGGGACTTCTCTTACACCTTCCAGTTTCCTACCATATTCAACATCATCCCCTCCTGCTTATGAAGAGCATCATCCTCGCTTGGACCCAGCCTGAACTACAAGAGGTACGAGGGCGCACAGTTCTCCAAGTCATACAGATGGACATGTGGATGTGCACCAAGCCCACTGCATGCCTGGCCTCACACCACATCACCCGCGTGGGCTGGTGGCAGAAGAGAAGGCAAAGGAACCACAGCTGCCTTCGAGAGACCCCAAAGTTTAACATTTGCCCACCATGACATGAATAAGTTACTGTGATTAGCCTACTGTCTTAAAAATCCCTCTCCAAATATAACTGCAATGAGCTGGTGGTGTGAACACAGCACTTCTCTATAAACTGCATTACAAGTTTCACAAAAGAAAATAACCCAAAAAGTGTAAAAAAAACCCCCATTAATCCAAGGCGGCAAAACCAAAGAAATCAAAATGTTTCATAATCCGAATGCAGTAGTGAATACATTGCATTTATACATCTAGCTTTAGAAACAACTACTACTCTTGCCTCCAGAAACATTGACTAAATCTTCAAAGCTGTCTTAACACACAGAAGATCTGCCATTAATTTTAATGGGAAAAGAAAAAAAGCTTCAGACGGCTGCCAACAATTCCAAGTTACCCACAGAGAATCTTGCCAACAGAGGGACTGACTGAATGGGCATCCTCAAAGAATTTAATTTAAGCTCATCAAAAGATTTAGCCTAAAGCTAGAAAGAAAGTAACAAATTCAGAGTTCACACATTTTTACATTTAACTTCAGCTCGTCATTCACAGACTTCTCACATGTTTTCTATCCACAATAAAGTTCAGAGAATTGCAGCCAAGCTGAAAGCATCAGCACGACTGGCAGAGCTTCAAGAGTCCAAAAGCCAAATATGCAGGGTTTCACCCAACATTCATAATTCATCATTTTGCCAAGCTCTTTTGAGTTCGCTTCTCTTCCTAATTTTAACTAGTCTCCTTAGCAAGCAGCAAAATACATGTCAGGTCAAATGACTGATGCAGATGGCTGACAAGCAGCCTTGTAAAAAGCCAGCTAGGAAAGCTCACCCTGCCTCGGTAAGAAAGGTGGCCACTTGGGACCTGTGCGCCCACCTGGTGCTCTCCCTCCGCAGCAAACCCTACACATCTCTATCCTCCGTCCGTCATGTGCTGCAAGGCTGATGAGGATGAAAGGCAGCCTCCCAGCTTCTCCCTGCAGACAGACACGCTCAGCACAGCTTCGGTGGACAGACCTCTCTGACCAGCTCAGGTCTGTATGGCTTGCAGAAGTGCAGTGGTACCTTACCAGGGAAAGGAACACAGTTGGGCCAGCAAGGTTGCAGAGCGAAAGCTGTAAATCCACACACACATAGAGCAAGCCTAAAAAAAATTGTTCAAGGTTAAATGCATTGAAAAAGCAAATAAATTCTCAGTTAAAGCAAATAATCTGAGTATAACAGATCTATCCATGAGTCAACACAAAGCAAAACTATTCTTTACAGGCTGCTTCCTCTCAACTACTGACTTGCAGCGCACTGCATCTACAGAGTACTTCCACACCAGCTCTGCTCCACCACTGTATCTACTGGGGATAGGTATCCACCATTAGCTTGCCGGCAGGACAGCACCCAGAACGGCATTACTTCACTAGTCACCATTATTTGTCATAGTCGGCTTCCAAGGAAATGTCAAGCTTCTGAAAATTCTTTGATGTCACCTCTGTAAATACAACCACAAGAGACCTTGAAGCCCCTCAACTGGGGAGAAGCCAAACCGCTTTCCATGCATTAAGCCAAATAGTTGGGCTGGACTTGCCCAGTGGCAAAGAGAAAGATGATTGTTCTCTGGAAATGGGTAAGCATGTCTGAAATAGTGTCTGAATGCCTGAATTATCTGACCAAAATTACGCATATTATTTCTGCATAAAGCACACTACTTAAAAATGAAGAAGTATCAGTCAAGTGACTCTTCAACAGCAATTCTAAGGAACAAGGAGAACCAAAGTCGACGCACGTCTTTACACATGATCATTGTCCAAATGCTTGCCTTGGCAGTGGTCTGCTTTCCAATACCAAAAGCCCTCCTCACACACTCAATTTAACATCATCATGCTGAGTACCCTGGGAACAAAACCTATCTAATAGTTGAGAGTAAAGCCTCTGCTCCAGAGTTAATGTTAAAATCCTTTTAACATTCAAAGCATTTGCCAGAAGGTATTTCTCCATAAGAAAACACAGGTAAGCGCACAGTCTGGACTCTGGTAAGCTCAGAAGTAAGGTGCTGGGAAGATTATAGAATAGAGGAAAATAGTTTTAAGAGTTTTCTGAAGAGAAGTTTTTTTGAGAGGAAAGCAATGCAAGTCTGTATATTCTCTAGCTGTGAAAAACAGTTCCCTGCGTTCACCTTTTACCTCACTCCCGATCATCCATCTCAGCTGTGGGTGCCCCATCATTGGAAGTGTTCAAGGTCAGGTTGGATGGCGCTTTGAGCCAACAGCAGGGGGTTGGACTACATGATCTTCGAAGGTCCCTTCAAACCCAAACCATACTATGACTCTTAAAAAAAAAACCAAACTGATCACAGGTGACACATTGACCACCGCTGTTCCTCAAGGACAATCTTACTGACAGTTTCTTTCTCCTTTTACTGTATTGTCATGTGTATTTGGAGCAATTGTAGTGGTCTGTTCATACGTACCTTCCCTCAGGCCTTGACCTTTAAGAGAAATTGGAAGTTTTTCCTAAATACCCAATGAGGTCTCATGGCTTCTGTTTACTATTACCAAAAGCCACTACAGCACTTAATATTTTCATGCAGTATACCTCATATATTTATGTATACAGTAGAAAATCAAGTCACAGTAAACTTTTTTCTTGAGTATCAAAGAAATAAACCCTATTTCACTAGTTCCATTATGCTCTATTACAGCAAAAAAATAAAAGTAGTTCCTCCACGTGTTTATTGTCTGTTAATGCATCATCAAAATACCAGGTAACATTAAAATGACAGTCTACAGGAAAATAAGTTTTAATAATCTGATTGTTCATTAAGGGACCTCTGCCATAAGATTTCAGCGTTAAGATGGAAAAAGATTTTTTTCCATAGTTACACATACATCTGATAGATGTGGAGCATAATACTTAAGTATTTCTTTTAACGCAGTTATTTTCTCACCACTGCTGTGCCAAAACATGGAGCCACAGTAATAACCAGCTGCTAATGTACCTTTAATGAAAGGTTTGCTGGCCCACAAAGGCAAGCTTTGAGGGAGCAAAGTTTGGAGGAAAACAAGTCTGGAAGTGCCCCAGAAGCTGGTTACCCCATTTCTAGCCAGCAAGCCTCCAAATCACACACTGGCATGAGGCAGAGCACTTCCACACTCACGAGGTTACTACGGGTATTCTCTGTCATAGCAATAATTTCAAAAATCCACTCTTAACAGCAAAACCAAGATTCAAATGTATTTCCCAAAATGCTCAATTTTGATCAAGCACATTGGAAGTGGCCAATCCAACGAACAAAGCACCATCTCCAGCTCTATATGAAACCCACTCACAGAAACCGTGCCCTAAAACCAAAACACAACTGATGTTTTATATTATGTTGACAACAAGCAAAAAATTTAAGAAATTCTATGCTGCATTAAAGATGACCATAGACAAAGAAAACAAAGAGGATGCAGGGGCTCTCTTCTCAGTCACGACAGCCAGCCCCAGCTAAGTGCTCCTGTCTGTTCCCCCTCCCACTTGCTGACATCAGGACTGCAGATTTCTTCTTCTGCACGTGGTATTACGTGACTAGAGGATGTCCTGTGCTGCACACACCACAAACCAGGAAGCTGGGTTACTGAAAACTAAAATCTAGAGGTTATAATCATTTGCATGCTTCTAAAGAACAAAACGAGGCACATTCGTGAATAAAGTGTCTCTTCTTTGACCGCTGTACTATGTAACACCTGAAGTAATACTATAAAAAGAAGACTAGGATAATGTTAGTTTTAGATTTCTGTAGCAAAGACATTCACTTAGTAATTTTTAGATTTAAAGCAGAAAATAACAAGTGGTTTTGGTACAACAATATTTTCTATTCCCCTCAGGCTCTATGTTTTTATACGCTAGTAAAAGACCATTTATTCAACCGTGAAACAAGATGCTGCAAGCTTCTAAGTTGCCTCTTGCATCAGAAAGAAGGAAAAAAAAAAAAAAACCAACCCCACAACAAAAACCAAACAAGCAACATCAACAACAAAATCTTTCCTGTACTCATCCTTCCTACTCATCCTTTCTCATACTGTTAAGTAAAATAATGTGTCTGCACAGCAAGGAGAAGAGGAAGTCCTGTGACAAAAGAGGAATTACGTTGAAGCAATAGACAACAATCCCATGACAAGACCACAGCAATTCACTTGACATCCACAGAAGGAAGCTCACTGTGAATAGAGTATTTCTTTATCAGAAATATACAAACAGCAGATAATTTAAGCTTCTCTTATTAAGATCTAAGATTGGGAAGGAGGAAATCAATGCATACCATGGGGGCTAGTCACTATTTATGAGAAATTGCAGCTTGTTTAGGGAAAAAAAAAAACCACCAACAAAACACTCCTCCAAACTGGCTTCCATGAATCCAAAAATTAGCTTTTGAAGAAGCTTCTCACTATAAACTACAGCGTGTCCTGCACTGTCATGTGCATAATGCATGCAGCACCAAAGCTCACACCACTGTAGGTCAGTGGTGCTGCACTACAACCTACACTTATCATCCAGGCACGGAAAACCTGAGGCGGAGGAAGCTGAAGCAAAATAATCCGTCATCTGGGAGGTTAACACATCATGCGTGTTTTGAGAGCTAGAGGTTTAGACGTAATTCAGTTTAGGCATTCCCTGACACAAGGATTAAAGCCGGGCAGAAAAAACAGTTTCACAATTGTCAGCCAAGGCATCCAGGTAAGGAATAAACACGGACGCTCTTCAAGGGCACCTATCTTGTTCAAGTTAAGATTTAAGGAGTTATATTTACATCTATTAGTGTACTCATTTTAGCAGGTGCATATATACATTCAAGGCTGACAAGTAGCATGAGCTGACACATTAATATGGTAGCTTCAGACCCTGCTCCAGAAATGCCACTACAATAAATAGCAGGTGCAGCTACAAAACACATCAAGGAAGCACTAAATCTATTTGTAAACAAATAATGCCACCGTCCCTTTATTTAGCCAACTAAAGCTCAGACAGAAAGGACGAATAAGCAGACATGTGACAAATAACCAAATCATTCATGAATGCTGCTTCCCTGCATGCGGCAAGCAGGCAAGTACATCGATTAAGACAGCTCCCATTCAGATGCATCCACACATGCCACGTTTGGCAGGGGGCCATACTGAGGAATTTCTGCATGAAAGAAATTCAAAAACACATTCTGTTTGGGGAATTTTGCTGGGGGAGGGGGAGACTAAAAGTGATTGTCTTAAAATGACAAGAGCTCAAACGTCAAAAACAATTTTGCAAGACTTTAGGCTATGTTAGCTTTATTATAAGCACGAGATTCCCAGAAAAAGCTTTAAAACAGAGCAATTTCTGCATGCTGGTACATTGCAGCAGCGTGTACAAAGTGAGTATGAGAGATCACTGTAATATCGATGATGAGTCTGTAGAACGCCATGGTTGAATTTTTTTTAAAGACCTATTATTGACAGCCAGGAAAAGACAACAATTATTTTTTGTGATTCTGTTGTGATTATTTATAACATATACAGTGAAAAGCTAGTTAGAAAGTTGCAGATGAACATTAGAGACCCCATGAGCCACTCAACAATTATCTAAGTGGTTTGGATAGAGGGACAGACATCTTGCAGCACGTGGAGTTTAAAGAAGCCGTAATAAACTGTCTATTCTTGTCCATGTGAAGTGCCTGTCTTGGCTTCAAAGCTATCATGTAGCATCATCTTGTTCCACAGGACATCTAGGCTTCGTAAAGTAAGCAACTATCTTAAAATGACATCTGCTGCTTTTCTGTTCCATTAGGTTAGCCAAATTTCTTGCAAAATGAGAAAAGAACATCACCTTTCCTATACACTGTGATGCTCTCTGAACCCACTCCTTTTATCAGTCACACAGTTCTTTCTTACATCTATTTGAACATTTCTGTGCACGCACGTGTGTCTGTGCTGGTTTTGGCTGGGGTAGAGTTGATTTTCTTCATAGTACAAAGTATGGGGCTATGATCTGTGCTGAGAAGTGTTGATAATACAGGGATGGTTTAGCTACTGCTGAGCAGTGCTTACAGAGAGTCACGGCCTTTTTACCAGTCTAAAGTTCTGCAAACTGTAATGCAACATCACTGATCATATAATTTACACGTTGCTGCTGCCCTGAAAAAACGCCAATAACATACAGGCTGTAAACCGCACCAATACATTAATGCAATAGCTAGGTCCCTGGGAAGAATCGTTTAAAAGGCAAAAGAGCTCTTTTCACAGCTCAGCCTTTCATTAGCAAAAGAAGAAAGCTTTAAAGAGAGTCATGCACCTTCTAATCAGAAGCAACACCTTTGGCACATCTGGTAAGAAAACCTCTGGCCTCTCTTCTTGAAGCATCTGAGAAGGGCTGCTTTGCTTTGCATGAGGAACCACTGAGTAGCAAGTGTTCATTTCAGTTCTCATTTAACTTATTTACAAGGCATAATTAAAAAAACCTAATGAATAAGGAGGGGAATACAATCAAAAGTACAGAAGAAAGACCAAAAGAAGGTTAAAAAAAAAAAAAAAGAGATAACATGCAGGAAAAAAAAACCCAACCACCCCAAACCAGCATTAAGTCAGGAAGACTTCAGCTTGCAAGCAGCGTGGTGGCACATTTTTCAGGCTGCCTCATACATTTCATTATCAAACCTGGTTTAAAGGCCTCCAAATTTCACTCCAAGTCTCCACGAAGAAAACAACTTTCTAAAAGCTAAAGATGCTTATTGTATGATATGTCCCAACACTGACAGGAACAAGACTCATATGCAACAAAAGGGTCATTATGTCCAATTTCACTAAACAAGGCTGGGCAAGTCAGACTGCCATTTCATTCGCATGTACTTTTAAATAAAACTGTCACGTTTTGCCCACGCTTGCTTTTTACACCCTTCTTTCTAAGTGGATCTCCCTCCAGCATGCCTCTCTCGACATTTTCATATGTTGAAGCAGCTCCTCCTTACTCTTTATTCTTTCTTTGTCTCCACCAACTTTCCTTTTCCAACTCTTCTTGTTTCTGTCATTTCCTCACAGTCCAGATAGGTGTTCAGTCTGAAGAGCAACCAAACTGCCCCATTTAGGAGGAAAACAGACTGCAGAAAAACTTCATCAAGTATTAGATATATGTATGAATACATATGTATATGTAGGTATGCATGAAGTGCTGTGATTCATACGCTCATGCACGTGCTCAGCACAAAGCAATGGCAGTGAGCCTAGCCAAGGGCCAGCCATTCCACTTGTCTGATCTGAGTGTCTGCATTAAGCTGCAAAGTGAAACTTAAGCAACATGGGTCAGCTGCAAGAATGCAATCAGCAGATGAGAGGCACAAGAGATTGGTAACACGCTGGCACAGAAGAGAGCTTTTTGGGACAAAAGCTGGTAAGCAGCAGAATAGACTTTACCTTACTCTCAAAACCCCGTTGAACTCTTGGTATCACTAATATCTGCCAAGCTGCATGAACTAATTGTCTCACATAGTACCTAATCACTCTACCAAACTTTTAAAACGCAGTATTGAAAACTTACAGGTTTTTGTATCTGTTGCACACACAAAAAAAAAAAAAAAAGAGCTTAATGACCTCTACTCTGCAAATCCAAAGATAAGCATACATTGTTTGATGGGAGAGGAAGCTGAAAACACAAGGAGACCATGAGACTGTACCAGTTAGCATGACAGGGTCTCCTCAGCAGATCTAGTTGTTGCACAACTTCTGTGGGCATTAAGGCAAGGGTAATAAGGAGGGGTTTGATGAGAGGTAATGAGATAGTTCAGTGTCTTGTATTTTCCACGGTCAGGAGAAGCCAAGCATGAACAGGGAGGCCAACTGTCAGTTTTAAATGAGGCAGAAGGATGACTAAGAGACAAAGGACCTTTACCTACAAATGCAGATTCAGAGAGATCTTTAAAGAGATTTTTTTTTTTTTTAAAAAAGCAAGTCTTATTCTGTTACACTCACATTTGTAGTTTTTGTTTCTTTGGGTTTTTTTACCATTGCCAAGACTTCATGGTTGTGGAAAACAGGGTAAAAACGAACTGCCCCCAGAAGACACAACAGCTGTTTGGTAAACCCCTTGGTTGTACTAAGCCTGTAAGCAAGAAGATAGCTGACTTTTCAAGAGATAGCAGAACCAGTGCTTTGACCTTTCCAGCTCTTTACTCGGGGGAGGATGGGAGCACTAGGGAACGCTACCCTGCAGTGCAAGTTGTGATGCTGCCTCTCTTCCTTCAAAACAAATGCCACCACAAAGGCTCTGTTACCACTTAGTCTCAACACTTTTGTCTGGCACCCAAAAACCAGAAAGCATATGATGATTCCTGACAGTTTCATTCCTTGGAATGACAGGGAATGGAATTCCTATGAGGTTACAAGCGCCCCAGAGGGCCACCACAGCTCATGTAATGAGCCTTACAAAACAGAACGAGAAGCGGAGTCCTGCTGAAAACAGATTCAAAGCAAAAGGTGTTTCTCACGAGCAAACACAGGATTTCTTTTCCACAATGGCATCAGCTAGATGGGGACAGTCTTCAAAGTATTCACACATCTGCCCTGAAAAACAAACTCAGTCTATGATAAGAAAGTTGGTTTTTTTCTCATAAGCATTCCTTAAAAATGAAGTAAAACATAGATCTTTTGCAAAACAGTCTCAGAAACAGCTCTCAAACACAAAAGTAATTTTGTTTATGCTGATTTAATCTCTATCATTACATGAAGGCTGTCATCTTCATTCTTGATTTCAATCTTCAAGAGGTTTTTAAGACAATAAAACACCCTCAGGCTATTACTTTATACATGAAGGTCAAAGTGCACAAAAGGCTTTTTATGAAAATTGTCCAGCTAGTCAGCTGATTCCTCTAAGCTGCATGTAAATGTGGCACCACTTTCTAATAAATAGATATTTGAGAGGAAAAATGGAAAACAAGTTTATTGCTTTACCCACTAGTCCATCTACAGCACAGCTGCAGTAAGTTACGGAGACAGGTGTGTGTTTGTGTTCCTACAAGAAGAGCAGACTGGCAACAAGTATCTGGTACATTAACACACTCCTAAGTGCCATGTTACGTAAAAAAATAAATAAATTGCATAATACAGTAGAACAAAGATAAGTTGCCACACCTGAGTTTATTACCACTTGCTGAAAATCAGAGGTAGATGATGAATTGGGTTACTTCACCTCTGAATGTTCACAAGCATTTCAAATATGGCTCCTACCTCCTTATCAGAAACAGAGCAGCAATCATACCACTCTTAAAATTCTGCCTCTTGCCACGCTGACCATGACATAAGAAAACTGTGAATCTCCTTAAACACAACACACCACCATTTGCCAAGCATAAATACTTTCTTCAGTATGGTCCCCATGCCAAAGGAAGAACGAGTCTCCTAGGGTGCAGTCTCACTGTACAGCTAAGCTTACCAAGTGACTAGCTATGGGTGCTGCAGGGGAACGTTCTGCTCGTCCCTTTCCTCCACGTCTTCCTCCTACTTTCCTCACATTAAGCAGACCTTGTTGGATATTGCAGTGAAACAGCGGAAGCTCTGCTGAGAAAACGAACCACCCTAGAAAACTGAATGGGAGTTTTCTGCTGGTTTAACGTCTTGAACTCGCGTAGCCAGTAAGAATGCAAGGAAGGCAGAAGAAACACGAGCCTGGCGCAAGGGGAGGGAAGCTGAACCAGCTCGCTAGCGGATCAACCTTACCTATCTTGTGAAATCTCACCCTGAGAAAGCAAGGACAACTAAAATCTAACACCCATTGAAAAATGAGTACCCCATCTTAAAAGATTAATGATAAAACCCTCAAGCTAACTCTCAGAGCAATAAGAAAACTCTGCTCTGTCTATATTCCTGAACTTAAGGCTGTTTGTGAGGCTCCTCTGTCAGCATGACTTCAGTCATAAAAGAGATGTAGGAACACAGAGATATCAGACATGCACAGATATACGTATATTTAAAATTTCCTAAGTCCATACCGCACTAGTCTACACTGCAAAACCCTGTGGTGTAGACTAGACATGCTGGCAGCATCATCCCCTTCAGTGGACAGATTTTGACAGCCAAACCCCCACTCACTCCTCTTGAAAGCAGCTCCTGTGCTCCGATTCTTGCCTTGCTCGGTTATGTGAAGTCTGACAGCAAATCCTTAAAAGAACAGACTTTATGAGACTCTCAAAGTGCAGGAGGGGAACAGCATTTTCCTCTGGCAAAGAGCATCTGTGAACAGCTAGTGTTACCACCCAAAGTTTTCTCACAAAAGCCTTTGCCATTCAGAAAGGAACAGAACATGAGATGGATGCAACGGCCAAGCCTCCACATCACTCAGTTCCTACTCTGCTCTCCCAACTTTCCTGCAGCCATCACAGGCACCTCCAAATGAGAGATGCTGGACTGCACCAACACCACAATCAAGGGTGACTTCTAGCGCAGCACACGCAAAGCTGCTCCCTGTCCAGGGAAAGCTGTGACTCCCAGGAAATCCTACTTATCAATGCAGGAGAGAGACTTGTCTCCTTGCAGACTGATGTCAGGCTGGGACCCAATTCAGTGCAGGCTTGCATGGCAGCACAGGCAAGATCTGCGGATAAAGTTACAGTCCTTGGGCACAAAGATCCTGTAACAAAGTTCAAGGCACAACCTGAGCGATCACCATCATCCTTGTTCGAAAAGCAGACCAACTCGTGCCAGACACCTAGAAGACTATGGAGCAAAGCAAGGCTTGGCGTGTCCTCTTCCACAGGGGCAAGCCTGGAGCACAGCGGGACATGGTGCATGGCGAGAGGGCTGAGCCCACCTGTGCACCTCCAGTCCCTGCTTCCCTCGCAAAAACAGGTTCTGAGGCTGAGCTGGCACCACCCTGGAGCTTAGACACACGCTTTAATCAGACCTCACTCCAGAGAAAATAAACGAACTCGCGGGAATGACCAAGCGCTGCCAGGCACCGCCGCTCCGGGGAATACACCTCAGGCGGATCTACAGATGCCCGACGGAGGCGCCAAAAGTTGCTTTAGCGTTTAAAAATAAATAAATAAAAAAATAAAAAAATCACAAGGTTAATACCGAGGCAACCGCGCTGCGCAACGGGAGGCGGCAGGGGAAACGAAAGGCCCCGCCGGGGCAGCCTGAACTTTCCCCTCTCGCCGAGCAACGGCGGCCGGACCCGTCGCCGGGCAGGGCCCGGGCCGCACCGGAGCTCACCCCGGGCTGGCGGAGGCCTCGGCAAGGCCGTGTGCCGGCCCGGGCCGCGCTGAGGGGGCCGGAGTTGGAAGGTGGTGAGGAGGAGGAAGGGGAAGGGGCAGGGAGGGGGAAGGGTTCACCTCATCGCCCCACTTGAGGACGTCCTTGTGGCGGTCGCGCAGGGCGCGGTAGATGTGGAGGAACTGGATGATGCCGTGCCTCCGCACGTGCTCGGCGTGCCGCCGCGTCTCCTCCCAGCTCAGCGGCGAGCCCTGCGACAGCAACCCCATGCCGGGCGGCGGAGCAGAGAGTAACGGCGGGGAAGGAGAAGGAAGAAGAGGAGGAGAATGAGGAGGAGCGCGGAGCCTGCGGGGCGCGCTCTGCTCTGCGCCGCGGCGGCGGCAGCAGCCGAGGCCGGCGCCACGCGTGACGGCGGCGGCGCGTCACGCCGTGACTCAGCACTTTCCGCCCCGCAGGCCCCGCCCCCTGGGCGGGGCTGGCTGTGGCTGGGCTGAGGCGGCTCGCGCCTCAGCCCAGCCACAGCCAGCCCCGCCCAGGGGGCGGGGCCGGGGCTTCACCTCAGCGGCCGCTGGGCGGGGGTTTGGTGTGACAAAGGTGTGATTAAACGTCCCTAAATAAAGGTCCTGAGGTGGAGGGCGGGCTGAAAGCCGATTTGTGTTTACGGTAGGGCATCGCCAAAAACAAAAAAATTCGGTGCCTGTCGGTGCTTTGGGTGGCTGGAGGGACACCACATTACCCCCCACCCTGGGATGTGTCTCCTCACAGGCACCGGCCTGCTGTGCCAAGGAAAGGCCCAGCTAATGAAGATGTTAAAAAAATGAGTGAGCTACCTGGGAATTGTCTGGAGGGAATCGGAACGGCATTCACAGCATCATAGAATGGTTTGGGTTGGAAGGCGCCTTTGAAGGTCATCTAGTCCAACCCCCCCTGCAATGAGCAGGGACGTTTTCGACTAGATCAGGTTGCTCAAGAGCCCCATCCAACCTGACCTTGAATGTTTCCAGGGATGGAGCCTCTAACACCTCTCTGGGCAACCTCTTCCAGTGCCTCACCACCCTTATCATAAAACAATTTCTTGCTTACATCTAGTCTAAATCTACCCTCTTTTAGTTTAAAGGCATTACCCCTTAGCCTATCGCAAATGGCCCTGCTAAAATGTTTGTCCCCATCTTTCCTGTAGGCCCCCTTTAAGAACTGGAAGGCTACAATAAGGTCTCCCTGGAGCCTTCTCTTCTCCAGGCTGAACAACTCCAACTCTCTCAGCCTGTCCTCATGGCAGAGGTGCTCCAGCTCTCGGATCATTTTTGTGGCCCTCCTCTGGACTCTCTCCAACAAGTCCATGTCTTTCCTGTGCTGAGGGCTCCAGAGCTGGACGCAGTACTCCAGGTGGGGTCTCACCAGAGCAGAGTAGAGGAGCAGAATCACCTCCCAATCACCTCCCTCGACCTGCTGGCCACGCTTCTTTTGATGCAGCCCAGGATATGGTTGGCCTTCTGGGCTGCAAGCGCACATTGCCAGTTCGTGTCCAGCTTTTCATCTACCAGTACCCCCAAATCCTTCTCCTCAGGGCTGCTCTCAATCCTTTCACCCCGCCCCCGGCATTGATACCGGGGGTTGCCCTGACCCAGCAGCAGGACCCTGCACTTGCCCTTGTTGAACCTCATGAGGTTCACACAGGCCCACTTCTTCACCCTGTCCAGGTCCCTGTGGATGGCATCCCGTCCCTCAGGAATGTCAACCACACCACACAGCTTGGTGTCGTCTCAGGAAAGAGGAAGCAGTGGCATGTCATGATGTGTATTTTACGTTTGATGCAAAATAGAAGGAAGGCCTATTAGTGCTATTTAGGGTGCTTTCTAAATGAAGAGACAAAAATTAGGGACTAAACGTTGTATGAAGAGAGAAGCTCTCACTTTTGAGAAGCTGAAAATCATTATGCCTGGACCCTCATTTTCATTACGCTCACAGGGCTCTTTCTGCATAGGCCTTGGGGACAAGCATGGCTGGTATGCGGGAGGATTGCATAGCTAAGGGTTTGAGGATTGGTAGAAGATTTAAATTGTGGTATAGCCCACTAATGGATGAACTGTATTATTAGATATTTCATTAACTGAATGACTATACCGACAAGAACTGCCTAATTACCTTTCTTCCAGGATATGAGGACAAGCTTCCAACACATTACAATAATAAATCTAAAATGCATTAGTGGAAAATATCAAATATTAAAGTAAAACCACTCAAAAGTAAAATGTTTTATATCTTGGTTCCTTTTTTAATGAACTAAGTTTGTATACAAAGAGCAGCATTGACGGAACAAGAACAAGCAATGACCATTATAATTCAAATACGAACATTTCATTTCAAATGTGCTCTTTTTAGGGGTTTATGACTCTTCTAAAACTCATGGTTCTGGCTAAAATTTTAGTGACTGCTCTCTAACGGAAAGCAACGATGCTGTTGGTACTGTTGTAGATCTGGAGAAGGCTTGTTGGGTTAGTTTGAGGGAGAAGAAAACAATCTTCTCTTTTAGTTAAAAAGATCCCACAGCCTTTTTTATTTTTGAAAAATCAGGAGGTCACAAAATCTCACGCTTGGCAACTGGAGTCTGATGAGGCATATCCCTCACGCAAAAACTGAGTTGTACTTTATTTCAGATCAGAGAAGACAAAGAGACATCATGCACCTCCCTGCATATTTGAGGAGAGTTGCACCAAAAGATCAAGACTCAACATTGGTGCCACCATGCTGCCACCCAGGCTGAGGTTTTCCGCGGCTTTAAGTTCGAGCTGGAGCACCCGAGGAGCCCCAGCAGTGACAAATGTGGCAAAGTAGCACCTAATGGCTTTTCTGCCAGCTGTGTTGGCCCCTTTCCTTCTTTTGGGGCAGTCCATACTGTTTTTGGAGCAAGCATTATTATATCAGAGCAAACTTAACATTGTCATCTTATGAATCTGGGCAAACCTGTCCGGGTTATTTAGGATCTGTGCTCCCAGTTCACTTTGCTGATAGTGAGAGCACTGTATGGCTGAGCGATGTTTTTGAAAGAATTCGGTATTTGGTATGATCCCAGCTGCTTTGAGTGTGCTGCTGTGTATAATTGACTGTAAAGATTTCCAGCAACATACACAAAATTTCCGAACCAAAACCAGCTTTTTTATAACACAGGCTGCTATTATGCAGTCTGTACTCTTCAGCTGACCACTAATGCTACTCTTTGACCTGAAATTCAAGAGCACATTTTCAGCGTCTGTCTTTCTCCACATTTAAACTCAGCTCATTTTTTGTGTTATTTCAGTGCCGTTATCTGCTCTATTTCCAGTCCAGTGTGCCTAGTCTTATCAACTATAGACCTCGTACCTTGTTTATAACAGAAATCCAAGATAATTTCCTTATGCGCCAGTAAAACTGATAAAAATGTAAACTCTGTTTTCTCACATTGGAATCTTTAGCACAACAACGTGACAAGTCAGCTCTGTTTATGAGGTGTTTACTGTCTTCAGCTGAAGCCTTTTTCCCTTCGGTTCTAATGTACGTGTTCCGCCAGTGCAGGGCTATCTATAGCCTTTTTCGTCTGCTGGGGCCTGTGGCATGGAGGAGTATAAGCCATTCTCAGGCTGACAGCATCACATGCAGAAGAGTTCATTTGCGCATCACATAAAATATGACTTCAACCACCATTGTATAATATCTGCCTACATGCATAATGTTGTATAATTATTTCCAGCACACTTAATATCATGTATAATTACTTCCAGTACGCTTAATATGAAAAAAAAAAAACCCCAAAAAAAAGCTGCTCTAAACATACAGGCAGTACTTCAGATGGTGTTATTAGTTTAGCTCTGTACCAATATCCCTAGCCCTAAGATTTCACTAGTTTCTCTGGACAGTCCAAAGGAAAATCTTCTTCTGGAAAAAAAAACTATCTTTGCTAGAAAAGCATTTTGTGGAGAAAAAAATATCTCTTCCTGAAAAACATCCTTTGCCTAAACTTAGCAACGTGGAACTTTCGTAAGAGTAGACTCACCCCAAATTCCCCTTAAACCCTCCCTTTGCTCCAACAAGATCTGTTTTATAACTAGGTCACTTTATTATTTCCTTATCTCTTGAGTAGCTGCTTTTCAGTCCCAGGTAGGGACTATTCCCCATTCCTGAAGCATTATCCACTGATCACAGAGCAAAGTAGCACTTATTTGAGAAATGTGACCAGGGAGTGTGACTTTAGTATGTTTTCAATTTTCTGTTGCTTTGGGGTTTTTTATTTTTTTAACTTTGTGTTCTGTTGAAGCAATTAGAAAAAATTGCTCTAATTAAATTGTATATCCAGTTAACCAAATACCAGCTTTTCTTTTCTGTTCTCCTCCCTGCTCTGTTTTAGAACAGAAACTTAACGGAGAAGTTGTATGAAAAGGAACACAAATTGTTGGCATCAAGTTGTAAAAACGAAACATTATTTATTTTTTACAGAGATGGAAGAATTGTTTCCAGGTGAGATTCAGCTTTTTGTTTACGATAGTGTTGATGCAGCATGACAGCACCCAAAAATGTCTGTGCCAGGAAACAAAAAATACTTTAAGAAACAAAGATGTACTGAAGTTACAAAATCATAGGAGATCCTACTAATCCTTGCCTTGAAAACCATCAGCGAACCATCAGCTGTTAGAATTTGCATGAAGATCAGTAGGGATCTGGAAATGCTTTACAGTTGGAGTAGTCGAGGAAAAAGGCCCATGTACTTTTAAGTTGGTGGCAGTAAGTTGGTGAGAGGAGAGTGTATGACACGGCACCTGCAACAGCAAGGAGCTGCCTTTAAGGGTCACACGTTCCTGCCTTCCCCGAAATTCCAGAGGACAATCCACTTCGTCTTTTGTGTATCTGCAAAGCCTTTCAAATCAGCTGCCACTAAATCTAAATAGAGTAGCTTGGCACTTTGAGAATATACCCGCAGGGAGAGATGAAAGATGTGTAGACTCATGGGTGAGACCACTCCTACAGAATCTTTTCTTTTACCAGCTGTCATTAGAAGTAATAAGTAAAAAGGAGATGTCTTGTGATGAAGCTGTTATTGCAGGAAAGAAAGAAAGGTTTGTTTTGCTTCATGAATCATCTGCAAAAATTTTTAAAGCAGTGCTGTTCCAGGTGATTGTCGAGTTGACATTGCTGAATATTGTGTTATTCTCTGAATAAAATGAAAAGACTTCAGATGGAACAATCTCCGTTCAAAGTTTTAGTATGGTGTGTTTGGTAGAAAAAAAGATCATTGCCTTTTTTTTGGATCAAAATTTCATGCTTCCAGGTCTATAATTTATGATGTGCACCTGTGTCCAGTATAATTGATTCAGGTGAGCAGCAGATGTGATAACTGCTTCCTTTTGAGCGAGGAGGCCTCCAGGAATTTTCTGAGGCACTGGAGACATCTGTGCTCAGGCAATTATTTCTTGATGCAGAAAGTCTTGGCAACTAGTAACTTGGATTAAATAATCTATTTGGAGGGAGAGGGGAGTCATGACACTGAAAAGATTCAAGTGAAGGACCTTTTGAAGGATCTTCAAGTGAAGGTCTTTCTGCTCTGCAGCGAGGAAGATGACCAACAGACTTGTTCCAGTCAAAGTTATAATGCTGATTCCTCTCCAAGCTAACTTCTTAGTTAGTGTATGAAAGACAGTGTTGTGACTTCTTGGTATTGATTTAAAACTTCTTTTTCTTGCTCTCACCTGATGTGTGGAAACAACTGCAGTAGAATCAAATTCTGTCATGAGTCTGAGTGGTGCATTTGTAGGGTTTTTTGTGGGATTTCTCATTCATACAACTGGTTTTCAGAGTTGGAGTTTTTTACTTACTTCAACAAGAATGAATTGTTCATTTCAGTCTATAAAGTTTCATACGTTTATGTCAAAAGTAAAAATCTTCACATTTTTTTCATCACTTTGGTCTGTATCATCACGTTCCTTTTGCAAAGAACTTGAATTTATAGTTTCTTAGTAGCCCGCATTTACTTTTGCTGTGCACAATACATGATTACGGTGCCTTGATGGAGTCTGGCATATCTAATCATGTCATGAATGCCGCGAGTGGTAATAACTGAGGTTGTAGTGTGTGAGTTATTCTGCTTGCAAAATGCTGAGGTGCTGCCTCTCAGAGTAGTGTAGCGTGGTGACTGGTGCTCGTCGCATCCAGTTCACCTTTTCTCCTGCCATGACCAAGTTAGCTGTCAGTGTCCTAATCTCTCTTAAAGAGGCTCTTCTTTGGTGATGCCCGCAAGACACAAAGTACTTCCAAAGAAAGTAAGAACTTCCAAATTACTTCCCAGTTTATCTTCTTTCCAGCATCTTTTAAACTGGAAAGTCTAGACTAGAGAGCTATCTTCATATTGTTTTCCACAGGCTGACCTCATTGTTTATTTCTTAGTAAATTAGAACCCTGTAAGATAAGATAAAGGAATGTCAGGTGGTCAATAACAAAGCAGTAGACTGACTACTTTCTCATCCTCTCTACATGCCAAGTTTTTTTCTTTAACGTGACATTTAATTCATCATCAATATCAGAAACAGTAAAATTTCTTTTTAGGCATAAGATAGGAGAAACAATAGAGGCGTGACCTGAAACACGAGCTGTATGCAAAGTCCTTCCAAAGGCTTTGTTGACAGCTAAGCTTTACAAAGGACTGAATTTGGACATGTGTGCAGCATATCAAAGAGACTGAATTCCTGGATTATTTGGATTCCCACCACAGGCAGGAGTGTAGGTCTGTGTACTTTTCTTGCACTGGAAGTGGATTCACCAAGAAGTCCTAACTGCATGATTAACTTCTCCTGAAAACAACCCACAAACCCCCAAATATTAGTTGAATATCAGTTGTGGTATTCATAAGTTAGTTGAAAAGTAGAATAAATAAATCATATTTTTCTCTTTAGCGACGGCGTTATCTTTCCTCCTATACTCAAAGTGTAGCATATTTATTTTATATAGAGAAGTTTAGCAGCTAAGACTAAAATACTGATCCATAGTGTAAAAAAGCAGAATTCCTAAGTAAGATGCATTAGTAGCAGTTCTTACCTTGGTTTTAACACCGATTTTCAGCCTCAAGTGTTTTCCAGAGTGGGAAATAAAAGCAGAGCCAGTGAGCTGCTGTGCCAGCTACAGCCCAGGCCACCGAGGGGCAAAGTGGCCGTAGCACTATGCTGTGCTCCTGCCTCAGGGTGGACTATGGCAGGTGGCCTGGGGTCAATGGTCCCACTTGGAGGCATGTTCCTCTGCCAGGCAGCAACCTGGAGCCACAAGCTTTTCCCATCCTGGGAGCAGTTTGTTGTGTCCTCATCTAGTGAAGTCTCCCTGCCAGAGACAGCAGACATCTGGTATGGATGTAGATACCTAATATGAACCTCCAGTTCTTCTGTACCCGTAGGCGTTCAGGTTAGGTCCAGCTCAGATACTGAACTGCCACAGTACTAGATCTGCAAAAGCTGGAAATATCACAAATTTACCAAGACAAGATCTGCTTTTTTCCCCCCTTTGTGTATTTGTTCGTTGCCTGGCAGCTTTTTGTGTGTTGCAGTTCTGTCTCCTTTCATCGTTCCATATTGTTACTGCGGTGTAAGTCACGGTGGATTGATTCCTGGTGAGAATAGTCAATATTTACAAGATCGCTCATGCTGTGGGCTTTTGGTCATGTAACAATGAAGCAAATAGGAATAATCCTCTTGCGTTTTAAATGGCCATGCATACAGGTATTTGTACCTTAGATAAAACAGCAGGAGGAAACAACCGAACATTCAGGGAGAAAATGAGATAGCAGAGCAGGATTTGATAAGGTAAGAGTTTTTCAAAAGCTATAGTGAAAGCTTTCCAAGCCCCTAAGTATGTCCAGAGTCTCAAAAACCGATCTGATTTGAACACTTAATCTTTTTGCCAATTTGAAGCAGGGATGGTCACAAAAAGATTACACATAAGTTTTCTTCCATTCATTTTTGTCCAAAGTACTAAGTCCCAGACAGTGGCTTAGTCTCAAGAACTGCATCTAGTTAAAAAAACTGATGCAGTCAGCAAATACCCTTTGGTACTTTTCTAATAACCAGGACATCATTTTCCTTAAAGTCTAACCCATTCTTCACGTAGCAAGGAAAAATAATAACTTACAGGCTTTTATATAATAGTACTACTTAGCTATGGCCATTACAAAACTCTTGAAAAGCAATCGCAGATTTCTGTTGAGTGCCATGCCTTAGTTCCTCTGGCTTTGGATAGCTAGTGGAGACTAAACTATTTTCAGACATAATATTACACCAAAGTAATATAATCAGGAAAATAGTGAAAAAAACAGGATATGTTAAGTAGCAGGAGTGGAGAAAACAGTAATCACACACCGAATAGTCTCCAGAGATCAATTACACCTTCCTCAGTTGCAAGTTTATCTCCAAGTCTTTAATTACAAAGTATTTTCAACCTATCCACTTCATATTGTATATTGTGTATAATCTACTTTATATGGAGTATAAAGTTCTACTGAAAAGTTGAAAAATATTGGAAAGGCATTCTCCTTGTCTCTCTGATGAAATTGGTTGTTTGGCGATTTTCTAAAGGTTTTAGACAGTGATCAGATCAGTGCAAAACCAAAATAGTAAGAAGAAACCTTGAAAAAGGAGAGCACTGAGAGAGAAACTCAGTATTTTTGTAGGTAACTTTTATTACCATTCATATCTCCAAGGTGTTTCCACCAGACAAGTACCTCGTGGGGTCTTTCTTCCAGGGGGAAGTTAGAAATGTTTTGTAGACCCCATTTCAAAGAGAGGTCAAACAGAAGATAACGAAAATGCCTTTTGCGAAACTTCTGTAAGTGGACTAATTGACAAAATTTTAAAAGTTGGCCTAGTACTTAGAGTTTATAGCACTTTTTAATATATTGTTATTTACAGCACATCTGAGGAACTGGGAAGCGGTCTAGTGCACAGGAAAACGAGCTGAGGAGCAGAGATGACAAGCTGCTTTGGGTGGGATCCAGGATGCTTAATTTAGGTACCTAGAATAATTATTGCTTACCTTAACTGTAGGCCCCCAGCTCCAGGGGGTGACCCAGTTATCTTAGAGTAAGAGCCTCAGTTTCCCATAAGGTCTGCCATGAAGTTATGGCATAAGAAAGAGTAATGATAGTGCCCTGTGGACACTGTCAGCGGAAGGTGACAAGCTTGCCCGTGGGATGCAGAGTGCTCAGAGGCAGGGCATGCAGCTTCCCTCCCAACCGTGCCCCCACCACCGCGACCCACTTTGAGCAGGGCCCTCCAGGCAGTGAATTGGGCAGTGGTTCGGCAGACACGGTTTCTTGTCCTGTCCCCTCTGCTTGTATCTGTGTAGCACAGAGGAGCCAGGGACTGGTTAGTGTCATCCCTGCCCTATGCCAGCCTTTAAGCACGCGTGGAGTTGCATCCTTGGTGGGCTGTAACTCTGAAAGGAGTTTAAGACAGAAGCACCAGTGACTGAAAAGTGCAGGGGAGAGCAACAGGTCAAGGAGGGCTATTGAAAAGGTCAGGACTGCTGAGGGACACGTTGATCTGAGCTGCATATTCCCTGGCAAACCCCTGACATGGAACTCGGAGAGCGCTGGTGACCTACTGATTCCTTGTGCAGAAGGTCGGAGGATTGAGTAGATGGAGTGTGTATTGTGTCCTCACCCCTTCTCAGACTCACTCCCTTGGGAGGGTTGACAAACCATATTCTCCTGGCCTTTCAACAGCTGATGCTAAAGCTATGATCATAAAATAATAAAGATATGCAAAAGGCTTTTAAAATAGTGCTACACCTTTATAAAATTGAGTCTGTGTTTATAACTTGCTTTGCACAAGGTTCATGTTTCAATTGTTCGTATTCCCTGTTTCAGCTCAGGCTCTGTATGTTACTAATATGCCTTTCAGGTGGCACTCAGGAAGATTCTTCCTTAAAGTATGAAGAAATAGTTAAAGCTGAGCAGGTGAAGTAAGAGTTGGAACCCAAACCATGCTTCGCATTACTAAATCCCCCAAGGCTCCATTGTTCCAATATTTGAGGTTTATAGAAAATTACTGCCTGGTTTCTCTCCTATGCCTGTAAATGATTATATGCCTCACATTTCTAACCCTTGCTAATACTGCCAGTAACAGTAATACAGCCTCCATGTGGTAACCCAGCTGTTCACATCCATATCTTCTTTAATCTTTGTCCAAATCCCCGTTTCTGCCAAAGAATGCATCAGGCACCAAGATAAGACTAGGGGAAATGTAACCCTTTCCCCAAATAACCTGTAATGTACTGTAACGTTTTATCACAAGAACTGTACTTTGCACAGTTGTGTAAAAAAGCATTCGTCCGCCTGCCAAACCCACAGCGCTCCCACGCTCCGTGGTGCTGACACCAGGATTCCCAGGTTTTGCCCATGGGATTAGCTGCTGCCAGCCGATTCCTTCCAAAACTAGGGTCGTAGAGTAGCAGTGTCAAGGCAGCGCTGCTGGCAGGGTTTGTGCCCTGCATGGTGCAAAGGTACAGAGAAGGCAGCTGCCAGGTTTGCTCAGCGCAGGCTCTTCTAGTCATATCGCAGCAGAGCTAGAAGGAAGAACAGCCGAAACAGCCAAAAGATTCCATGCTCAAAATAATTCAGCCTAATGCTAGTTATTTTCTTCTTGGGCTGTGATACGGGAACTATGGTTCCTTATAACCTCCCTTTTAGTGTATGCATATGTGCAGGTTTTTGTCATATGGATTATCCCATGAGAAACCTTTGTTCTTCTCAAATTTCTCATGACTCCAGTTCTACCAGTCTGCTCTAATCTTCCTTTTCATAAAAGCTGTATAATTCTGTGGGCACTCCACCAAAGAAAAGGCGTTAACTAAATCATGAAATAGTTTTTCAAAATCTCAAGCATATACCTGTTTATTTCTGTATGTAACAGAAGATTAAATTTATTAATAAGCCTAAGCATGTTCCGGGCACCTCAAGAGTAAAACACGCTGTTAGCTAGCTCAGCAAATACTAATGAAGCTGAAATGCCAATTTGCAAATAGACCATCTATATCAAAAAATGAAACACTGGCCTTCCATTGAGCAGTGCAGGTTTTCAAATAATTTTACGTCCCACTCGTATCTTCCTTTGGCAGCTTGTGTTCCTGGATAGGGCTTCCGGTCCTAAAGAATGGGGGGAACATGAGCTCAATAGCTGCTTTCTCCCTGTGAGAAACCGCGTTGTGTGAGGGAACAGCTCTGCCGGCTGCTGTCTCCCCACTGCTCCCATGCACTGCATAAACACCGCTGTTAGAAGAAGCAGCCATGGACCATGGGCTGCAGGATCTTTGGTGTTGTTGCCACGCTTGTTTCTCAGACTGTCTTGCAGAAGGAAAGACATGGCCCTAAATGACCAAGGAGGTGATGTGGAGGTGAGGGCCAGGTTCTCGAAGGCAAAGATGCTACAACTAGAAAGACATGCACAGCTCTCAAGGGATAGCCAAGTGCTTTGGAAACACCTCAGTACATGTTACTCTACATTTTAGGCCTCTAAACACATTTAATATCTGGTCTCCAAGATAGTTTTCTCTTGGAGTTCTTCATATTCACCATATATCACATTGTTGCTCAATCCTCTGAGCCAGGCAATATAATTACTTACAGGCTGCAGATCACTGTTCAGGCAAATCTACAGGGTGCATAACAAAGAATTAAAGTGTGTGCAGCAAAGCTGCCATGGGTGAAGTTACACGTTTGGGCTTGAGATGGTCTAACAGCTCATTTCCACATAAAGGAGGAGGTTCTGTGCCCTTCTCCCTGCTCTCCTCCTGCCTTGGCCCTTCTCCCTTCACGTGCACTGGCTTGCGTTTTCTGACCCTGCACCAAGCCAATTCAATTTACTGGAAGCAAAGAATATTAAACTAGGAAAAGGGTGAATCGTTTTGTGATGGCGTATGAAGTTGACTCAAATTGTGAACATACTGAAGAGCACAAAAGCTAAATGCAAAAGATAGGGCAGGATTTTGTAACTGGATGTGGGTCTAGGGAAAGAAAGAGGAGGAAAAGAAAACACGGTCTGTAAAGTGGTGGAAAGCTGGTAAATCTGTTTTGGGGTAATGTGCCACTACCCCTGAATAACAAAAGACCAAGTTCTGTTCATGCACAGTCCACCTTCAGCACCATCCTGCACATACATGTTACTTTTATTTGCCATTATGGATTTCTCTTTCACAGAGTGACTATATGCGGACAAAGCTGGGAGTGCAATATGACAGATTAGCCATAGCAACAGCAGCAACAAGGCTTTGCTTTAAGGGAAGACGGTCAATAAAGTCTGCATGTTTTGTAAGCTCATCTCTCAGCTCCCTCCAAGACATAACAGCAATCCCTCTTGCCTTCTTCATAGGACCTAGGTAGGCTTGCTTTCTCCATTTTTTGTATGTTTCTTTGTTTGTTAGGTGGGATTTTTCCTATCATTGATTGTGGAAACAGCTCAGCTTTTTATCTTCCTCTCAAAAATCTGTAGAGAAGCTATGAAGCTAAACAGCAAATAAATAAATGACAATGAAATGTACCGCCCATGGAAGTTTTAACATGATTGAATCGGAGGAAAAGGAGGAAAGCTAATGATTGGCAGCAACTACTAATCACTCCAGCGTTCAAAGTTTTTGCAGATTAATTCAGACATTTTCTGTTTCTGTTGAAGTCAAAGACAATATTTCCATTGGCTGCAGTTGGAGCAGTTTTAATCTTTTAAGTTTCGAACAGTCCTGTTTTTCAATCTAAAATAATAAAGTACAATATTATTTCAAAACTGGGTCAGTTATCTGATGTGTGAATTCATCATTCATTCTAACACCTATCTGACTCTTTCCTCATTCTTCTGCTGAGGTTAGTTTAAAAGAAAAGGCCTCTTCCAAGCTGTCCTTCCTTGAAAGGTCATCTAAGGCTTTTCTTTCCCGCTTTTTAAGCTCTGTGGGAAGTACAGCTGTGGGAAGTACAGCTTCAGCCCCATTAAAAACAAAACACAGCAAGAACAACCCATGTTCTTCCCACAACAGCGTCTCGGGGTGAACACCGCAATGACTCAGTGTTGCCTTTGGCACCCTGATTTAGAGAGGCAGGTGCAGTTGGCAGGTATGTGGGAGCCTTGGGTGTATGGCAGCAGACGGGCTGTGTGTGCCAAAACACTGACAGCCTCAGTGAAAGATCTCATGGGGAGCAAGGCAGATGCCTGTTGTCCTGGGTTGACCGACACAGGGCTAACTTCTCTTCTAATGCTGGGGAAAACTGCACTTTTAGAAGACTCTAGTGTCTGAATTCATGAAAATATTTACTTTACAGCCAGCTAGGCTATGTGGGATTCAAGGTCTCGGTGTTTTCAAGCCTTGCCAGGTGCAGGGATGAGAAGGATCGAGGCCTGGGCACTTGGCCCAGGCTGGTCAACAGGATTGTTTCATACCGTGAACATCACATTCAATATAAATTAGAAAGTTTGCGGTGTAGTTCTGTCTCTCCCTTGATGGTGGTGGTCCAGAGAACTCCTTGCCCCGGTGCCAACCCCTGAGCCCTTCCATTCCTCCCGAAGCTGTTGCACTCGCAGTGGCCGACATTTGCTGTCTCCTGCTGGGAGCACACAGCTTCCTACTGATAGAATGGTCTGAGTACAGTTCTGGTATATCTTATATTAGTATCGGGATCAATACTGGTTCTTTATTATTATTGTTAATTATGTAGTCTTATCCTATTAATTATATTTATATTTCAACCCTTGTGTTTCCTCGTTTTTCCCGATTCCCCTTCCAGGGTGGGGAGGGGTCATCGGGTGATAGAATGATTATCTTAATGACAACAAATTGTTATGGGTTTTCTCAAACCATAACACCTGGACATAAGCTACGAAGGGTAGCAGATACAACATAGTACATATTGGACCCCCATACCTTCGGCATTGGCTCCAGAAGAAGTTGAGATGAACGGAACACAGAACTGCCCAGCTATTTTTTCATCATTTCTTTGTGATAAGTGTGTATCTTGTGCTGGTCTGTTGGATCTTTGTGCTGATCCTTGCCTTAGAGCCTTCACAAGAGCATGAGGCTGGCCCAAGCCAAGAGTGGTAAGAAGCAGTCCAATTCTGACAACTGATATTTTCTCTTCTGACTAGTGAGTTAGTTTACTTTAATCCTCTGCACTGTAAATTATTTCCAAAAGCTTCAAGTGGAAAATGCAGATGTAAACAGACTTTTGGTACTTCCAGGGAGCACGGCTTGCACAATAGCTACAGGAGAAAAAATAGTTGCTGTAATTAAATTCAGGTGACTTTCTTTTCGAAGTGCATTTCTGTTTGTGGGGAGAAGGGGAGGAGGCAGCAGCCTTCAAAATATCCGTGGGGAGGTCACAGTGGAGCAGCATCGTTTGCCACGTGTTCACCAGCACAGGGTCAGGCTTGACTGACCCGGGAGCCCCTGGGGGAAGAGCGGCTTGTCTCAAGGAGCAGCACACACAGAGGTGCCTTTTACACGTGTCATGGGTCTGATACAGCCCAAATCTACTAATTCATTCTGCAGAGGGGGAAATGTGACTTTTCAAGTTGCTTAGTCACTACCAACTTGAAGCATAATTAAAATAAAGGAGCAAAAAGCTCTATAAACTGTTATATGTGTAATAAGACTCCTCTCCAAAGAATAAAAAAATCAAGGTAATTTAATTTAAATTTGAAAACATAATTTGTTTGTGTCATGATTCTAGAGTTGCTGAATATCCCTTGTCTCAGGCTATGGTAGGTCTCATGTGCCATGTGCCCTTCTATAATGTGAAATGTCCCTATAATTTCAGTCCAGTCATCCTCTGTTGGCCCTGTTTCACATGAACAAACTTGCTAGCAAACCAGTAACTTTGTATTTGCACGATATACTGAGCATGAAACACCTAGAGCCATGTGGCACTGGGACAGACTGATATTGCACAACTTTGCAACTTCGCTATGCTATCAGCAGAAGAAAGCTGACACTCCTTCACCAGGCTAATAAGAAACAGTACTGAAGACATTGGAGAAAGTCTTCATTTTATTAAACTGTATGACTTTCTAACACAATATAAGGAAAGCACTATTTTTTTTCTGATTAAGCTTCTCAAAATCCTTAATACTCCAATGTTAGCAGCCATAGAATGTCGGTTTTCTGCAACTCTCAGTGGGCCCAGCAAGTCGAATTAGATTTCTGTGAGCAAGTTCCCTGGGACTGTGAAGATGCTCCTACGGCATTGTGGCCCCCCTGAGAATCAGTGAGGGTTTCCCCCTCCCATTGGTCTCTCCATGAACAGAAACCCTGGCCACTGGGGGAACGGGTGCCTGTGGGTGCAGCCAGGGGAATCTGAAAGATTGATCAATGAAAGATGGATCTTTCGCAGGGAACTGCAGATGCACGGGAAACAGCATTTCCTAGGCACACAGCAGTTTTGACCAAACCAGAGCTGTCCCCCCAGGAAGGTGGCAGGTCACTTGGCTGCTGGGCTGGGCTGGTGGGCAGGACACAGCCTTGCCGCGCTGGTTGCCCGTGAGCTGGCAGCTCAGGCTTTCTGCAGCAGAGCGGGAAGAGTGGAAAGCGTGAGATCGCCAGCTTTGTGAGAAGCTTCGGCAGGTCTGCGCTTGGATCCAGAGGGGCCAGCCCCATGAACCTGGCTGCTTCCCCTCACCCACTGCCTGCCAGTCCCACCAAAGAACAAACCGTGTGCCCTGGGGGCTGCTAGAATTCCCAAGTAATGTGGGCAGCTGACTGCTTCCTTTAGCTTTTAAAAAACCTGGTCACTTTTCTGAAGCGAGTACTTTCAGAGTCTCCTCTCCTGGCATTTTCAGTTTGCATTCCAGCTCAAAACAACCGCTGCTATTTGCAAACCTTATGACTTGCGTGGCCCAGTTACAGCAGCCGTCATGTGCCCTCCACGTTCATGGAGAAAAAGCTGAGAAGGACTGCTCTGCTAAGGCTGAGAAGTTGGTTCAGGGGTAGGAATTCTATTTTTAAGCTGACATTAGCCAGAATCGGTGCTAAAAGGTGTAGCGCTTCTTCCCTCACCTGCACATCCCTATCCTCTCCCTTGAGTTTGCATAAAACTGGGCTGAATGACGGAGGAATTGATCTGTCTAAAATCTCAGCCAACGGGAATGAAACCGCAGGCTGTGATCTGGCTCTGGGTCGTGCTGTGGTTTTCCACCCAGCCGCACGGACACATGTGCCGGCGGGAGGCAGAGCTGGAGGGGATGGAGAGAGCGGCCTCTGCAGTGGAGTGGGGAGGAGGATGCAAGGTGGTCTCTTCTGCCGGCTCTGGGGGCTTGCACTTCCTCACGAGGTGAGGTGACGTGAGATGGCCGACCCTGGGGGTGGCTGTTACCTCCCAGCTCCACTGGGAATTTGTGAGTCTTGGTGAAATCTTTCTGATCCTCACTTTCCCCTTGCAGGGACGGTGTATACGCAAGTGCCAAGCGGTCACCAAAATTGCACAGATGGGCATGTGACAACCTGGGCTGAGTGTGAGAAGTGGTGTGTAGGAGATGCTGGGAGGTGCCCCCACCCCAGCTGTTCAGGGATTTCACTCATGAGGTAAGTGGTGAACATTTATTGTACAACTGTGTGTTTCAGGGCGCCTTTTCACAATGAAGTTGCACAAAATAGACTCTTTTTTTTGGTGCGTGTTGAGCAACCAATTCAGAGTTGTGGAGCACTTCTGCAGCTGCACGGTAACCCTTAGTGGGGATTCTCCAGGCTAGCTCCAGGCTTGGAGAAACAGAGGCATGTGGAAACTCGGGCTGTCCTCAAGACGGGGAGAGAAAGTTTCAGGGTCTGTTAAAAGTTAATGGCTGTTTTTTTCTGTTTTCCAACACAGAACAACTAAATATTCTCATCTTGTTGGAACCCGTATGTCTTGTGTGATTTCTCTTTCATCTTCTTTCTCTCATCACCGTCTGTCTTTATGTATGACTGGAAAAATATACATTAATTCCTGGAAAAGCTTGCAAAAGACAAAAAGGAAAGTGAACTAACTTCACCTTTGTAGAACAGGTCCACTTGTTGGTACTTGCTGCCAAACTGCTGGAAGATGGTGGTGACACCAGCGCTGGGGTGTCTTGCCCTAACCGTGCACAGGCATTACAGGGGCTGTTGAACAGATGGAGAGAGTTCATGAAGTGGTAGGGAATGGCTTGAAGACTGAAAAACCTGCTGTATGGAAGCTCATCTTTTTTTAAAGCTATTAAAGGGATAAATGTAATTTTCTAAATTTACTTTTTCAAAGAAAAAGTCTGTATCATTTTGAGATTTGCTATCTTTTTCCATATATGCTCTACTTTAATAAGCAGCTGTGAATTTTATGCAGGAACTTTCGGGTGCAGCTTTATGCAGTTTATCACATGTGAGATCAGACCTTAAATATTTAAACCTGGTGTACAGGCATGGAATCTAGAACAGACTGAGTGACACAACAAATAACTTACCCATTGAACGTAGCACCTTTCTCTGTGGACATACGCACATATTTTTATTTTCTCACTCTTCCCCAATACTTTTTGATTTTTCAGCCTAGCATCCAGACGAAGGAAGGCTTTGGCGATCACAATGTCCACCCATCTGTCCCACTCTAATAACTTTTAAACCAACTGCCATACTTTAACATGGTGCAGTAGCGTGACGCACAGCTCAAAGGCATTAGGGTAGGATTCATTTCACCTAAGTTTAGACTTCTGTAGTATCAATGTCTTCATCTGAGATAGTCACCTTAGGTTGTCCTTACAGTTAGTGGAGACTAGTTGGCACTTTCAACCGTGATTCAAGTGACCTGATTTAGATGTCTATTTTGGGATGGGATGAATCATGGACTAAGAGCGCCTTTCTCTCTTCACTGCTTAGTTAGGATGATTGGCTGAGATGAAGAATAGCAGAATAGTGGGATTTTCTACGTGACTTCTGAAGACCGGCTCTACGTAAGAAAGGACATTTAATGAGGCAAAAGCTGAAGTGTGTGCTCACCAGCTGCAGCAGGACCAGTCACCGTGGGTGTCAGGCTGCCAGCCAGCACATGCCCCTTGTCGGGAAGTGGAGGGAGTTGAGGCTGCCCTTCACCTACCTGGTATTTAGAACCCGTGAGAAGAAGATGAGTGCACTGCTGAGGTGAGGAGAAAGTCATACAGAGCTTTAGGGTCAGGAGATCTGTCAGGGTTACTGTGTTGGGTGGGTAAGAAAATAAGACGCTCATTCAAAATAAACAAGGCTTCACCGGATTTGCTGCTCACAGAATTAATTGCTTATTCCCATGAACTCACCACAACTATGCATGCTATGACTGCTCAGTTAAAACAACTTCTAAAATAATCCTTTCAGCATTTAGAGGTCAAGCCCTACCTCTGATCAGCTTATGATGCAAGTTTCTGTTCCCAACTTGATACTTTTCAAACAAGCACTTTTGGTGTTTTTCCCAACAGCCACTCTCTCTTCTCTGAAAAAGTCATTATAAACACCTCAAAACCACCTCATTCTTTCCCCTGAAAGTCCTCACGCCTGCCAAAGCCCTGACGATGGTTGAACAGTTGCTTTGCTGAGACTGGTGCCTAGGATCGATTGTCTCTGTTTCCTGTTGCTTTCCACCTGATGGCTCCCAGTCCAAGTTCTTCGTGTCAGA